>NW_026652283.1:23631213-23943678 GCF_009828535.3 Hylobates moloch | reverse complement strand
TAACTCGTCCTTTAGCATTAGGTGTATCTCCTAATGCTGTCCCTCCCCCCTCCCCCCACACCACAACAGTCCCCGGAGTGTGATGTTCCCCTTCCTGTGTCCATGAGTTCTCATTGTTCAATTCCCACCTATGAGTGAGAACATGCGGTGTTTGGTTTTTTGTCCTTGCGATAGTTTACTGAGAATGATGTTTTCCAGTTTCATCCATGTCCCTACAAAGGACACGAACTCATCATTTTTTATGGCTGCATAGTATTCCATGGTGTATATGTGCCACATTTTCTTAATCCAGTCTATTGTTGTTGGACATTTGGGTTGGTTCCAACTCTTTGCTATTGTGAATAGTGCTGCAATAAACATACGTGTGCATGTGTCTTTATAGCAGCATGATTTATAGTCCTTTGGGTATATACCCAGTAATGGGATGGCTGGGTCAAATGGTATTTCTAGTTCGAGATCCCTGAGGAATCGCCACACTGACTTCCACAATGGTTGAACTAGTTTACAGTCCCACCAACAGTGTAAAAGTGTTCCTATTTCTCCACATCCTCTCCAGCACCTATTGTTTCCTGATTTTTTAATGATGGCCATTCTAACTGGTGTGAGATGGTATCTCACTGTGGTTTTGATTTGCATTTCTCTGATGGCCAGTGATGATGAGCATTTCTTCATGTGTTTTTTGGCTGCATAAATGTCTTCTTTTGAGAAGTGTCTGTTCATGTCCTCTGCCCACTTTTTGATGGGGTTCTTTGTTTTTTTCTTGTAAATTTGTTTGAGTTCATTGTAGATTCTGGATATTAGCCCTTTGTCAGATGAGTAGGTTGCAAAAATTTTCTCCCATTCTGTAGGTTGCCTGTTCACTCTGATGATAGTTTCTTTTGCTGTGCAGAAGCTCTTTAGTTTAATGAGATCCCATTTGTCGATTTTTGCTTTTGTTGCCATTGCTTTTGGTGTTTTAGACATGAAGTCCTTGCCCACGCCTATGTCCTGAATGGTATTGCCTAGGTTTTCTTGTAGGATTTTAATGGTTTTAGGTCTAACATTTAAGTCTTTAATCCATCTTGAATTAATTTTTGTATAAGGTGTAAGGAAGGGATCCAGTTTCAGCTTTCTACATATGGCTAGCCAGTTTTCCCAGCACCATTTATTAAATAGGGAATCCTTTCCCCATTTCTTGTTTTTGTCAGGTTTGTCAAAGATCAGATAGTTGTAGCTATGCGGCGTCATTTCTGAGGGCTCTGTTCTGTTCCATTGATCTATGTCTCTGTTGTGGTACCAGTACCATGCTGTTTTGGTTACTGTAGCCTTGTAGTATAGTTTAAAGTCAGGTAGCGTGATGCCTCCAGCTTTGTTCTTTTGGCTTAGGATTGACTTGGCGATGTGGGCTCTTTTTTGGTTCCATATGAACTTTAAAGTAGTTTTTTCCAATTCTGTGAAGAAAGTCATTGGTAGCTTGATGGGGATGGCATTGAATCTATAAATGACCTTGGGCAGTATGGCCATTTTCACGATATTGATTCTTCCAACCCATGAGCATGGAATGTTCTTCCATTTGTTTGTATCCTCTTTTATTTCATTGAGCAGTGGTTTGTAGTTCTCCTTGAAGAGGTCCTTCACATCCCTTGTAAGTTGGATTCCTAGGTATTTTATTCTCTTTGAAGCAATTGTGAATGGGAGTTCACTCATGATTTGGCTCTCTGTTTGTCTGTTATTGGTGTACAAGAATGCTTGTGATTTTTGTACATTGATTTTGTATCCTGAGACTTTGCTGAAGTTGCTAATCAGCTTAAGGAGATTTTGGGCTGAGACAATGGGGTTTTCTGGATATACAATCATGTCATCTGCAAACAGGGACAATTTGACTTCCTCTTTTCCTAGTTGAATACCCTTTATTTCCTTCTCCTGCCTGATTGCTCTGGCCAGAACTTCCAGCACTATGTTGAATAGGAGCGGTGAGAGAGGGCATCCCTGTCTTGTGCCAGTTTTCAGAGGGAATGCTTCCAGTTTTTGCCCATTCAGTATGATATTGGCTGTGGGTTTGTCATAGATAGCTCTTATTATCTTGAGATACGTCCCATCAATACCTAATTTATTGAGAGTTTTTAGCATGAAGGGTTGTTGAATTTTGTCAAAGGCCTTTTCTGCATCTATTGAGATAATCATGTGGTTTTTGTCTTTGGTTCTGTTTATATGCTGGATTACATTTATTGATTTGCGTATGTTGAACCAGCCTTGCATCCCAGGGATGAAGCCCACTTGATCATGGTGTATAAGCTTTTTGATGTGCTGCTGGATTCGGTTTGCCAGTATTTTATTGAGGATTTTTGCATCAATGTTCATCAAGGATATTGGTCTGAAATTCTCTTTTTTGGTTATGTCTCTGCCAGGTTTTGGTATCAGGATGATGCTGGCTTCATAAAATGTGTTAGGGAGGATTCCCTCTTTTTCTATCGATTGGAATAGTTTCAGAAGGAATGGTACCAGTTCCTCCTTGTACCTCTGGTAGAATTCAGCTGTGAATCCGTCAGGTCCTGGACTCTTTTTGGTTGGTAAGCTATTGATTATTGCCACAATTTCAGAACCTGTTATTGGTCTATTCAGAGAATCAACTTCTTCCTGGTTTAGTCTTGGGAGGGTGTATTTGTCAAGGAATTTATCCATTTCTTCTAGATTTTCTAGTTTATTTGCATAGAGGTGTTTCTAGTATTCTCTGATGGTAGATTGTATTTCTGTGGGATCGGTGGTGATATCCCCTTTTTCGTTTTTTATTGCATCTATTTGATTCTTCTCTCTTTTCTTCTTTATTAGTCTTGCTAGCGGTCCATCAATTTTGTTGATCTTTTCAAAAAACCAGCTCCTGGATTCATTAATTTTTTGAAGGGTTTTTTGTGTCTCTATTTCCTTCAGTTCTGCTCTGATTTTAGTTATTTCTAGCCTTCTGCTAGCTTTTGAATGTGTTTGCTCTTGCTTTTCTAGTTCTTTTAATTGTGATGTTAGGGTGTCAATTTTGGATCTTTCCTGCTTTCTCTTGTGGGCATTTAGTGCTATAAATTTCCCTCTACACACTGCTTTGAATGTGTCCCAGAGATTCTGGTGTGTTGTATCTTTGTTCTCGTTGGTTTCAAAGAACATCTTTATTTCTGCCTTCATTTCATTATGTACCCAATAGTCATTCAGGAGCAGGTTGTTCAGTTTCCATGTAGTTGAGCGGTTTTGAGTGAATTTCTTAATCCTGAGTTCTAGTTTGATTGCACTGTGGTCTGAGAGACAGTTTGTTATAATTTCTGTTCTTTTACATTTGCTGAGGAGAGCTTTACTTCCAACTATGTGGTCAATTTTGGAATAGGTGTGGTGTGGTGCTGAAAAAAATGTATATTCTGTTGACTTGGGGTGGAGAGTTCTGTAGATGTCTATTAGGTCCACTTTATGTAGAGCTGAGTTCAATTCCTGGATATCCTTGTTAACTTTCTGTCTCGTTGATCTGTCTAATGTTGACAGTGGGGTGTTAAAATCTCCCATTATTATTGTGTGGGAGTTTAAGTCCCTTTGTAGGTCACTGAGGACTTGCTTTATGAATCTGGGTGCTCCTGTGTTGGGTGCATATATATTTAGGATAGTTAGCTCTTCTTGTTGAATTGATCCCTTTACCATTATGTAATGGCCTTCTTTGTCTCTTTTGATCTTTGTTGGTTTAAAGTCTATTTTATCAGAGACTAGAATTGCAACCCCTGCCTTTTTTTGTTTTCCAGTTGCTTGATAGATCTTCCTCCATCCCTTTATTTTGAGTCTATGTGTGTCTCTGCACGTGAGATGGGTTTCCTGAATACAGCACACTGATGGGTCCTGACTCCTTATCCAGTTTGCCAGTCTGTGTCTTTTGATTGGAGCATTTAGCCCATTTACATTTAACGTTAATATTGTTATGTGTGAATCTGATCCTGTCATTATGATGTTAGTTGGTTATTTTGCTCGTTAGTTGCTATAGTTTCTTCCTAGCCTCGATGGTCTTTACAATTTGGCATGTTTTTGCAGTGGTTGGTACCGGTTGTTCCTTTCCATGTTTAGTGCTTCCTTCAGGAGCTCTTTTAGGGCAGGCCTGGTGGTGACAAAATCACTCAGCGTTTGCTTGTCCGTAAAGTATTTTATTTCTCCTTCACTTATGAAGCTTAGTTTGGCGGGATAGCAAATTCTAGGTTGAAAATTCTTTTCTTTAAGAATGTTGAATATCGGCCCCCACTCTCTTCTGGCTTGTAGAGTTTCTGCTGAGAGATCAGCTGTTAGTCTGATGGGCTTCCCTTTGTGGGTAACCCGACCTTTCTCTCTGGCTGCCCTTAACATTTTTTCCTTCATTTCAACTTTGGTGAATCTGACAATTATGTGTCTTGGAGTTGCCCTTCTCGAGGAGTATCTTTGTGGCGTTCTCTGTATTTCCTGAATCTGAATGCTGGCCTGCCTTGCTAGATTGGGGAAGTTCTCCTGGATAATATCTTGCAGAGTGTTTTCCAACTTGGTTCCATTCTCCCCATCATTTTCAGGTACACCAATCAGACGTAGGTTTGGTCTTTTCACATAGTCCCAAATTTCTCGGAGGCTTTGTTCATTTCTTTTTATTCTTTTTTCTCTAAACTTCCCTTCTCTCTTCATTTCATTCATTTCATCTTCCATCAGCGATACCCTTTCTTCCAGTTGATCGCATCTGCTACTGAGGCTTCTGCAATCTTCGCGTAGTTCTCGAAACTTGGCTTTCAGCTCCATCAGCTCCTTTAAGCCCTTCTCTCCATTGGTTATTCTAGTTATCCATTCTTCTAATATTTTTTCAAAGTTTTTAACTTCTTTGCTATTGTTTTGAATTTCCTCTCGTAGCTCAGAGTAGTTTGATCGTCTGAAGCCTTCTTCTCTCAACTCATCAAAGTCATCCTCCATCCAGCTTTGTTCCGTTGCTGGTGAGGAACTGCGTTCCTTTGGAGGAGGAGAGGTGCTCTGTTTTTTAGAGTTTCCAGTTTTTTTGTTCTGTTTTTTCCCCATCTTTGTGGTTTTATCTACTTTTGGTCTTTGATGATGGTGATGTACAGATGGGTTTTTGGTGTGGATGTCCTTTCTGTTTGTTAGTTTTCCTTCTACCAGACAGGACCCTCAGCTGCAGGTCTGTTGGAGTTTACTAGAGGTCCACTCCAGACCCTGTTTGGCTGGGTGTCAGCAGCGGTGGCTGCAGAACAGCGGATTTTCGTGAGACCACAAATTCAGCTGTCTGATAGTTCGTCTGAAAGTTTTGTCTCAGAGGAGTACCCGGTTGAATGAGGTGTCAGTCTGTCCCTACTGGGGGGGTGCCTCCCAGTTAGGCTGCTCAGGGGTGAGGGACCCACCTTAGGAGGCAGTCTGTCCGTTCTCAGATCTCCAGCTGCGTGCTGGGAGAACCACTACTCTCTTCAAAGCTGTCAGTCAGACAGGGACCTTTAAGTCTGTGGAGCTTCTTGCTGAGTTTTTGTTTGTCTGTGCCCTGCCCCCAGAGGTGGAGCCTATAGAGGCAGGCAGGCCTCCTTGAGCTGTGGTGGGCTCCACCCAGTTCGAGCTTCCTGGCTGCTTTGTTTACCTAAGCAAGCCTGGGCAATGGCGGGCGCCCCTCCCCCAGCCTCGCTGCCGCCTTGCAGCTTGATCTCAGACTGCTGTGCTAGCAATCAGCGAGACTCCGTGGGCACAGGACCCTCCGAGCCAGGTGCGGGACACAATCTCCTAGTGTGCCGTTTTCCAGGCCCGTTGGAAAAGTGCAGTATTGGGGTGGGACTGACCCGATATTCCAGGTGCCGTCTGTTTCCCCTTTCTTTGACTAGGAAAGGGAACTCCCTGACCCCTTGCGCTTCCCGAGTGAGGTAATGCCTCGCCCTGCTTCGGCTCGCGCACAGTGCGCTTCACCGGCTGTCCTGCACCCACTGTTAGGCACTCCCTAGTGAGATGAAACCGGTACCTCAAGCAGAAATGCAGAAATCATCCGTCTTCTGTGTCGCTGGGGCTGGGAGCTGGAGACCGGAGCTGTTCCTATTCGGCCATCTTGGCTCCACCAGTCTGAAGTTTTTTTTTGTTTTTTGTTTTTTTTTAATCTTCTAAACAGAGTTGCATAAAGGTAAGAAATTTAAAAGTGGGCTCTGGGGTCCAAAAGATCTGACTTCAATTCTGACCCTACCATCGCAAACTATGTGACCTTAGGTCCCAGTGAGGATTAAATGTCGTAATATATATAAAGTATATGGCATGTAGTAGTCTTAACAAAAGGCTGTTATCAGGAATATTCTTTCATGTAAAGTGTAAACACCTATTCAAATACAAACCTGAGAAGGGAGGAAGGATGGGATGTACCTAACACTGACAAGGTGGTTTTGCTTTTGGAAGGAGACTGGGAGTCAGTGTGAAGGTGCTTGTCTTTTGGTTAGATTTGGGAGGCCACACCTAGGTCCAGGCTCTGCAGCAGCTAAGGAAAGACTTCTCAGAACTTTCTAGACTTTACCAAAGGATACTTAACGGTGGAAGAGATGGAGGGAGAGGAAATATCTGAGGATCTAGGGAAGAGCCCTAAGCAATTGTGACAAACATAAAATTTCACTCTCTGCAACATGTACACACTTACTTTTGTATAAAAATGATGCTTTGCCCCTGCCCCCCACAAATCGTTATGGTAAATTGATAGTCTAGAAAGTTGCACTCTGTGTTTCCTAAAACCTAAAATGCCCATGGGTGGTACATACACAGCAGTTTGAGAAACAGGCATTGAAAGTCGAAAGGATAAGCCCACATCCCTTCATAGGGCCCTTCACAGTCTGAGTGCCATTACCTACTCTGCTCTCTGTCCCTTCCAAATGCCTCCCCACTTCCCAGACATAGAAGGCCCTTTAGCTGCCTGAGGCCTTTATTTCGGTGCTTCCAGCCTGCCTGAAATGAAGGGCCTCCCTTCCAACTCTCCTTTAGGAATTCGGGCTGCTATAATGACATACTACAGACTTAGTGGCTTATTAACAACAACCATTTATTTCTTGCAGTTCTGGAAGCTGGGCAGTTCAAAGTCAAGGCGCCGGCAGATCCAGTGTCTGGTGAGGGCCAGCGGTCTCCCGGTCTCTGATGGTGCCTTCTTGCTGCATCCTCACCCGGAGGAAAGGCTGAGGTAGCTCCCCTGGGCCTTTCACAAGGGCAGAATCCCTTTCATGAGGGCTCTACCCTCACGACCTAATCACCTCCCAAAAGCCCTGTCTCTTAATACTATCACTTTGAGGATTAGGATTTCAACATATGAATTTGCAGGGGACACAAACATTCAGACCACAGCACTCTTCTTCCCAATTCCCCCCCCACCCACAATCTAATTCCCCCTCCCAGATCCAGCTGAAAAACACTTTGGTGAAGCCTCCCCAGCTTCTCTAGGCAGGCAACAAGGCTCCCTCAGCACCCTTCTGGTACATTCCAGTAATTCCTTTCCTGCTCACTAAGGAGATGAACCTAATCTTATTCACCTTCATATCCCCTAGTGCAGGGGATATTTAGCAAGCATTCAATAAATTAGTATAGACAACTAATTAATTAAAGAAAGGTAACTGGAAGTAGAGCTGTTTTAAAAAGACTTTTTCCTTACACCCAAGATCGTCCTTTGGGTGTGGAGGATAAGATGAGTCCAGCATTTTAAAGAGAAACATCCTGAATGATGTTAGCCCATATGCATTAATGTTGATCTGGTATACGCAAAAGGGCTTTGCATTAAGTATATGACTTTATTATACTTCCTCTTCACATTATATATTTCTAGGGAAAGATGATTTTTAAGTGAAAATTTTTAAATTTTGCAGATGGATTTGTTTGGAAAGTGAGGTAAGAGATGGTTTACCAAAACTGGTTCATTTTTTATTTCATATTTTTAGTTCGTCAGAGCAGGCTAAATTCAGTCCTCCTGTGATTTTTCTCAGAAGTTTTCCCATTTAAATAGATAAGTAATGATGTGAAAAAGCACACACACAACACACACACACACACACACACACACACACACAGACACACAGCTGTTAAGAGGAAATAAATTATGCCATTATAGGAATCCAGTATTCTGGGAACCTTGCTATATTTGGCTTTAGATACACAATAAGCACTGAAAATTGTTAGATGTAGCAGTTCAGTTTATTTAATTGCAGATACTAGAAATAACAACAACTAAGAAAAGATCCAAAAAAGATCTACTTATGAAATATGCTGCTGCCCTGGAGGCCTGCATTAACTTCTACCTATTAGTATGTTAGTAATCCCACATACAATAGTGCTAGGGCATATCAATATCTTAAAGAAATATAGGATCAGGGTTATAAGTTTATTTTTAATCTTCATTTCTACTCTTATTTATCCGTACTATAATCGCCTATAGGGCCTGTTTGAGAGTCAGTTCAGTAATTATTTATTACGCTTCCACTATCTGTCAGGTCTATACATACTCAATGCTTTGACTATAACAATGAGTAGGACATGGTCCCTGATCGTTAGGAACTCATAATATAATCAAAGAAAGATGTAAAGAAATACACACAATACAGCTCTTTTATTAAGCCCAGGGACCTAACACCTCCCTTCATGAATTGACCTAATTAGCATACTCTTTACCTTATTAACAAAATTGTAAGTATACATCCTTCTCTGAAAACCTCAAATTCACTTCAAAATGTGTATCGGTTTAAGCACTCATGAGCACCCACACATCAGCATGCGTGCTGAAGACACTGATAACCACAAAGGCAACAAGAGCATGCAAATTTGAATGCTAAAGTGGTATTTTTTAATTGGGAAATAAAAATGATGAATTATTACTTGCACTATAAGCTTAGCTTTAAAATAAATGCTGCTTTATTTTAGGCAAATACAGTAAGAATTCTTTCCTATTTAAATGGAAATTATATTTCTAACTTTACTTTTTAAAAAACATTAATATTGGGCCAGGCACAGTGGCTCATGCCTATATATTCCCTGCACTTTGGGAGGCCGAGGCAGGAAGATGGCTTGAGCTTAAGACCAGCCTGGGCAACATGGCAAAACTTCATCTCCATAAAAAAATACAAAATTGAGCCAGGTGTGGTGGCATGTGCCTATGTTTACAGCTACTTGGGGGCTGAGACTGGAGGATCGCTTGAGCCCAGGAGGAAGAAGCTGCAGAGAGCCACTGCACACTAGCCTGGGTGACAAAGTGAGACTGTCTCAAAAAACAAACAAACAAAAAGAGTATCCTTCTCCAAATTTTGCCCCTAATTCAACCTCATTAAATTAATTACTGTCTTGCAAACTCTAAACCGTCAGCCTTTTCTGGGATGTTTTCTGAGGTTACTCATTAATGAATAACCAAGGAATTTTGAAGACAATTGCTTCCGACTAAATATTGCTCATTTCTAAGTAGTTCCAACTGAATTTTATTATATGTTTTCTTTTGATGTAGCATCAGTTGGTAAACCTCCAAGAACAAAGATCACAGAGATGTCTGTGGTTGAAAATGGATCAAAGAGAATTCACAATGTCCAGAAAGAGGAGTGAGGCTACAAGGTGATCATTATCAAGCTCCTCACCCCTGAGAACCCAGGTATGTAAACACTCAATAAGTGTTGAGGGAAGCTGGTGATCTACCTGCAAATTTAAGAGAAAAATAACCACTGTGGAATGGTTTCACAGGTTATCACACACAGGAACCACTGTGTCCAGAATTGGTTTCTTCCGGTGGGTTCTTGGTCTCGCTGATTCAAGAATGAAGCCACGGACCCTCGCAGTGAGTTGTTACAGTTCTTAAAGATGGTGTGTCTGGAGTTTGTTCCTTCAGATATTTAGACGTGTCTGGAGTTTCTTCCTTCCGGTGGGTTCGTGGTCTTGCTGACTTTAGGAGTGAAGCTGCAGACCTTCACCGTGAGTGTTACAGCTCTAAGGTGACGCGTCCAGAGTTTTTGTTCTTTCTGGTGGGTTCGTGGTCTTATTGACTTCAGGAATGAAGCCGCAGACCTTCGTGGTGAGTGTTACAGCTCATAAAGGTAGTGCAGACCCAGAGTGAGCAGCAGCAAGATTTATTGTGAAGAGCAAAAGAACAAAGCTTCCACCACGTGGAAGGGGACCCAAAGGGGTTGCTGCTGCTGGCTTAGGTGGCCAGCTTTTATTCCCTTATTTGGCCCCACCCACATCCTGCTGATTGGTCCATTTTACAGAGAGCTGATTGGTCCATTTTACAGAGTGCTGATTGGTCCATTTTACAGCATGCTGATTGGTGCATTTACAATATGTTAGCTAGACACAGAGCGCCGATTGATGCGTTTTTACAGAGTGCTGATTGGCGCGTTTACAATCCTTTGACACAGAGCGCTGATAGGTGCGTTTTTACAGAGTGCTGATTGGTGCATTTACAAACCTTTAACTAGACACAGAGCGCTGATTGGTGCATTTTTACAGAGTGCTGATAGGTGCGTTTACAATCCTCTAGCTAGACACAGAGCGCTGATTGGCGCGTTTTTACAGAGTGTTGATTGGTGCATTTACAATCCTCTAGCTAGACAGAAGAGTTCTCCAAGTCCCCACTCGACCCAGGAAGTCCAGCTGGCTTCACCTCTCACAGTGTCTGGTTGGAGATTTTGCTTCCAGGAGCCCTTGAATGTAAATGCTCCAGGAAGAAAATAAAAATGCTTTTACCCCATTGATATAATTTGGCTGTGTCCCCAGCCATATCTCATCTTGAATTCCCACATGTTGTGGGAGGGACCTGGTGGGAGGTAATTGAATCATGGGGGCAGGTCTCTCCCGTGCTGTTCTCGTGATAGTGAGTAAGTCTTCAGCAGCATGAAAACCAACTAATACAGTAAATTGGTACCAGCAGAGTGGGGTGTTGCTGAATAGATACCTGAAAATGTGGAAGCAACTTTGGAACTGGGTAACAGGCAGAGGTTGGAACAGTTTGGAGGGCTCAGAAGAAGACAAGAAAGTGTGAGAAAGTTTGGAACTTCCTAGAAACTTGTTGAATGGCTTTGACAGAAATGCTGATAGTGATATAAACAATAAAGTCCAGGCTGAGGTGGTCTCAGATGCAGATGAGAAACTTGTTGGGAACCGGAGCAAAGGTGACTCTTGTTCTGTTTTAGCAAAGAGACTGGTGGCATTTTCCCCCTGCCCTAGAGATTTGTGGAACTTTGAATTTGAAAGAGATGATTTGGGGTATCTGGCGAAGAAATGTCTAAGCAGCAAAGCATTCAAGAGGTGACTTGGGTGCTGTTAAAGGCATTCTGTTTTATAAGGGAAGCAGAGCATAAAAGTTCAGAAAATTTGCAGCCTGACCATGTGATAGAAAAGAAAAACCCATTTTATGAGGCGAAATTCAAGCTGGCTGCAAAAATTTGCATAAGCAACGGGGAGTCGAATGTTAATCCCCAAGATAATGGGGAAAATGTTTCCAGGGCATGTCAGAGGTCTTTACAGCAGCCTCTGCCATCACAGGCCCGGAGGTCTAGCAGCAAATGGTTTTGTGGGCCTGGCTCAGGGTCCCTCTACTGTGCGCAGTCTAGGAACTTGGTGCCCTGCATCCTAGCAACTCCAGCCATGACTAAAAGAGGACAAGGTACAGCTTGGCTGTTGCTTCAGAGGGTGGAAGCCCCAAGCCTTGGCAGCTTCCATGTGGTGTTGAGCTTGCAGGTGCACAGAAGTCAAGAATTGAGGTTTGAGAACCTCCATCTAGATTTCAGAAGATGTATGGAAACACATGGATGCCCAGGCAAAAGTTTGCTGTGGGGCGTTTGGGGGGGCCTCGGTGTGGGGGGCCCTCATGGAGAACCTCTGCTAGAGCAGTGCAGAAGGGAAATGTGGGGTCAGAGGCCCCACATAGAGTTCCTGCTGGGGCACTTCCTAGTGGAGCTGTGAGAAGAGGGCCACTGTCCTTCAGACCCCAGAATGGTAGATCCACTGATAGATTGCACCGTGTGCCTGGAAAAGCTGCAGACACTCAACTCCAGCCTGTGAAAGCAGCCTGGAAAGGGGTTATACCCTGCAAAGCCACAGGGGCAGAGCTGTCCAAGACCGTGAGAACCCACCTCTTGCATCAGTGTGTCCTGGATGTGAGATATGGAGTCAAAAGGGATCATTTTAGAGCTTTAAGATTTGACTGCCCTGCTGGATTTCAGACTTGCATAGGGCCTGTAGCCCCTTTGTTTTGGCCAATGTCTCCCATTTGGAATGGCTGTATTTATCCAATGCCTGGACCCCTATTGTATCTAGGAAGTAACTAACTTGCTTTTGATTTTACAGGCTCATAGGTGGAAGGGACTTGCCTTGTCTCGGATATGACTTTGGACTGTGGAATTTTGATTTAATGCTGAAACGAATTAAGACTTTGGGGGACTTTTGGGAAGGCATGATTGGCTTCAAAATATGAGGACATGAGATTTGGGAGGGGCCAGGGGTGAATGATATGGTTTGGCTGTGTCCCCACCCAAATCTCTTCTTGAATTCTCTTGTGTTGTGGGGGGGGGGACCCGGTGGGAGGTAATTGAATCATGGGGAGAGGTCTTTCCCATGCTATTCTCGTGATAGTGAGTAGGTCCCATGAGATCTGATGGTTATGATAAGGTGTAGTTTTCCTGCACAAGCTCTCTTTGATTGCTGCTATTCATGTAATAAGTGACTTGTTCCTCCTTGCCTTCACCATGATTGTGAGGCTTCCCTCACAATCCGCGTGGAACAGTAAGTCCAGTTAAACATCTTTCTTTTGTAAATTGCTCAGTCTTGGGTATCTTTACCCAAATGTCTTTATCAGCAGGCTGAAAATGGACTAATACACTCATTTGATTTCCCTGGAGGAAAATAAGGCTGGTCTTTTTTTTTTTATTTATTTATTTTTTTAGACGGAGTCTCGCTCTGTTACCAGGCTTGAGTGCAGTGGCGTGATCTTGACTCACTGCAACCTGCACCTCCTGAGTTCAAGCGATTTTCCTGCCTCAGCCTCCTGAGTAGCTGGGACTATAGGCACACGCTACCACACCCAGCTAATTTTTTGTATTTTTAGTAGAGACGGGATTTCACCATATTGGACAGTATGGTCTCCATCTCTTTACCTCATGATCCTCCTGTCTTGGCCTCCCGAAGTGCTGGGATTACAGACATGAGCCACCACATCCGGCCAGTGGGCTGGTGTTCGTAAGCAGAACATGTATACTTTCACACCTTTACAAAAAGATCTATTGAGAGATAATTTACCCATTGACACTGCGATTCAGGCTTGACTGACAAAATGACTGTAATACCTGTTCTTATTGTAGCTGACCATGCTTGGGTTAGGATCAGGCATTCATATTCACACTTCCGACTGTAGAAAGGAAAAATTCTGACTATAGAAAGGAGAAAGGAAAACTGTAATGATACGAATGAAGTATTTGATTTCAAAGGTATGTTTGAAATCATCTGCTACTCACAGAGTGGAATTGTAACATCAGAATCTAGACCCCCATCCAAAATTAAATTGCCAGTAAGTTATGGCACATTTTAGGAAAAATCATGGTGCTCTTGTTCTCACATAGTGCTCAACTTAGTCCTCTCGACAAATTTGCCATATTTCACTCTATTCTTCGGTCTCGCTATACGTTATCTTTTTGAGGGCACAGATGGTGTCTTACTCACCAACAGATTTCCAGTAGCTAGTACACTACTGGGTACACGTTAAATCCTTTAAAAACAGTTGTTAAAGAAGTACAAGGACATCCATTAAAATGCCTAGATTTTTATTTCCAATCTGCAAAATTAACAGAAATGGCTAATCATATTATTGATATAACAGAGGCTATATATAAGACCTGTTGCAATGATGCAAAGCAGTACAGTAGTTCCTTATACATTACCAAGGAGGAGATTTTGCATTTAAATCTTTTCATATGATTCCAAGGGAATCTTCAAAATCTTTGAACATACTTTCTTTTATAACTTCAGGCGCCATTGGCTAATTTTCTGGAACATACCTTTATACTCTGGTCCAATGGATTTTTTAAGATGTCTTCAAGACCATATCTGGAAAAAGAAATAAGCAAATGAACATTTATGGATGTTACACTATGCACCCACATGCTGTACTAAATGCTTTCTTTATTTCCTTTGAAATGGTCTCCACAATTATCTTGTGAAGTAGTCATTAAACTCTCATTTTATGAGTAAGGAAATCAGTGTCTTTATTTGTAACCTCTGAAGGAATGGAAAATACCTGGAATAGAAGCCATCCAGAGAAAAACTGTGCTCAGTCTTAAGATAGGCCAGTACTGGAAGACATCCAGAGCAGGTGAAATAGACAAAACACTGCTCCTCAAGGAATAACCACATGTCACAGCATCCTCTGTAATAAACACACAGTGTTGTTGAGCATATTCCCACAGGGCCTTTTAAAGTAATTGGATGAATCTAGAATTTAGCCTTGTGCATACAGTTGCTAGTGAATGGGTAAGTCAGTTGTCTTTGAGGCCAAGTTGGCCTATGTGGGTCACAATAAAATGCTGGAGTCCTCCCTCGGGCTCTGTCCTTAGAATTATTTATGTACACCGCAACCACGTCCATAATTTGGCTATATAGAGCCTAGATGTACATCTCCAACTTGGACCTCTGTTGAATTTCAGCCTCAGATAAACTGACTCCTAGACATCTCCAAAACGTGTCTTATGTTGGGCCCTTGATATTTTCTCATCAAATCAGCTTCTTCTCCATCAATGACAAATCAATTGTTAACGCTCTTCATGATCCGGCACTTCCTTACCTCCCTGACTTCATCTCCTACTGCTCTCCTCTTTGCTCACTCTGCCACAGTCACATGGCCTTCATCGCTGCTTTCTAAGCATACTTGGCAAGCACCTGCCTCAGGACCTCTGCACTTGCAGTTCTCTTCTTGGGATACCTTTCCCCTAGATATTCACATGGCTTCCTCCTTCACCACCCTCAGGTCGTGCACAAATGGCATCTTCTCAGTGAGGCCTTCCCATCTAAAATCACAACACCCTTCTCACCCACCCCTCCAAGTCACAAGCACTTTCCATCCCTTTCCCCCTCTTGCTTTACTTTTCTTAAAATTAATTTATTCTCACTCATTTTGGCAGTGAAAGTTGCTTTATTTTTCTCTTTTGCACTTAACACGATCTAACCATCTACTTATTTTTCTTATTATCAGTAAGAAACACTTCATGCAATCTTAGATGTCTTTGATTATAAGATGCAACTTTTTTTTATCGCAAGAAAAAGCAGCTGCCAATTACAAACGTAAGATGGTACTAAGTCAGATTACAATTTCGGAGATTTTGAAGTGTGAAAAATTGTGCATCCTACATTTGATGAAATAAAGTATTTTCTTTATTGTTTTTCTCTCTCACTAAAATGCAAACTTCCATACGGATGTGGATTTTTTTTTTTTTGGAAACGAGGTCTCGCTGTGTTGGCTGGGGTGGTCTCAAACCCCTGGTGTCAAGCAATCCTCCCGCCTTGACCTCCCAAAATGTTGGGGTTACAGGTGTGAACCACTGCACCCAGCCTAGATATGGATTTTTATGTTTGGTTCACTGCTGTATTATCTGGAGTGTGGTAGATGTTTAATAAATATTTGTTGAATAAATGTTAAAGAACTAATAAAAAAAGAATAAATAATAGACTCCTATATGAGCAGAGTATATCTGTTCTAATTGCCTTAGAAGATTGAAATCTAAGAAGAAAAAGATCATAGAGGATGTCAAAGCTTGATCTGAATTTCCTAGAGTTTTCTGAAACCTCTAGAGAAGATGAGAGACCAATATTAATTCCATAAGTGCTACTGATGTTCTTGGGTTGAATGCATGCAAAGGCCATCCAACCTCAGTTAATGATTTTCCTCGAATACTCTCTGCCCCCAAAGCCTAACCTAACAAACTCCATCTGACTCAGATTCTCAGCTAAAGCATCAACTTCTCAGAAAGGAGTTCCAAGACTGCACAATCTAGAAAAAGTAGCCACCAGCACCATCTATCCCAGCTCTACCCATTCATCTCTATCTCATTACCTTGTTGTCTTTTATTCATAGTACTTATCACTATATGAAGTTATAGCATGTGCCTAGAACTGTGTCTGAAACAGAAAGTGCTTAATAATTAGCTGTTGAATGAATGTACATGGAGTGTTTAGATCCCTCAAAACTCTTCTCCCTCCCATCCTTACCTAAAAAAGTTCTAGAGAGTTCTATTGTTAAAGTCATTCCTTTTAGTAAAGTTATAAATATTCAAGAAATCTGTTTATAAAGCAAATGTGATATTTGGACAAAGATAACATTAGCCGAGGGGTACCCATTAACACCTTGATAAATGCCACTTTTCCTGATGAGCGATTTTTATCTAATCAGGAAAAACAAAGCCCTGAGGGATGGGGATAAGTTGGCTAGATGGCTTAGAGTAAGACCGGTGGAGTTCAGAGCAGCGACCGTGAAAGTGAGAATCCCAAGAAGCTAGTTTCCTGGACCTGAATGTGAGAAGGGGCAGGGGCATTAAATGGCTGAGTTTGACCTCTCTAACCTTTTGCCTAGGATTTGACCAAGCCCAATGGCTACTTATCCTCCCTTCTCTTCCCTGTGCCTTCACCCCGTGATTTTCTCATCACCTTTTACATTCATCTACTAAGAAAGCATGCTTTCTATGCATTTTAGTTTCTTTTTCCTTCCAAAAAGGATCATCCAGTATATTATTTGTATAATGCAATCTTAGATCTACAAATTTTTCTAATGTCGACCTACAATTTTCTTGCTGTAGCTCATTCTTCCTTTGCACTATCTGTAAAGGAAAGAAAATGTCTGTTTAGCATATACTTCATAGAATATCTCTTCCTATGTTTAAAGATCCTTAAATTCTACACTTCATAGGTCAGCTGAAGAATTTTTAAAATTAGCTTTATTTGCTTTATAAGGGGGCCAATTATTGGAAGAACTTCAACCAGTATTTAAAAGCCAACTTTAGTCAAACCACTTTGTCTAGACACTTCACCTCAGTTTTCTGCAGTTTAAATATCCCAGATGTTTAAGCCTTTCCCTGTGGGGCCTCTTTCACAGAACTTTAATTAGTTTTGTGGTTCTTTCATAAAGTCATCTCAATTCTTTTTTCCCCCTCTAGTAATGAAAGCCTTTTTTCTTCTAATATAAAAGCTTTCCAACCAGTGGATTTCTTTTGAGTCTCTGGATATCCAAAGCATGCATTTATATCCTCACTGAAGAAAATTATATAACTTTCTATTTTTCTTCTATGTACCTTTAAGTGATTTATTTTTTCACCTATAATTTTATTATGCTAATCAGCTCATAAACATCGTCAGAGTGTGTGCCCTAGACCTAGACTATTCAAAATTCAGTAAGAAGAGAAAAGAGAGACAGAGACAAAAAGATTGGAGAGAAATATTTAAAATGTTTTGTTAGGATAACTTTGTGATTAATCAGGGATAGAGAATTTAAAATTTCAAATATAGACAGCTTAATAGGTACCAAAAGCCTAGAATTGTGCATTTATATTAATTCTAAGTGAGTATTATTTTTTGGTATCTTTGAAAGAGAATTTTGTGTGTAGAAAAGATTATTTTGAACTTTTAAATTAAAATGACAAGTTCTAAACAGCAGCTCTTCGTTAAGGTGTTAAATTCAAAGAATTATTCAAAGTCCAGTAATCAATAACAATTATATTTAAGGGCCATCAATTATGTTTAATCTCATTTAAAGATAAATGGGCTCCTTCAAATACCTTAAACTCTATAGATTTAAAACATTCATTTTCTTTTCAACACTGTAATTGTCTGTTCTAACAAACAAACTTTCCTGGTACCAAATAAACCACAAATCTAATAAGCTTATAAATACAATGAGCTTGAGGATCTCTTCACTATTTTAATACATAGATTAACTCAATAAAATTTCAACGTAAATCACAAGTCTAAATCCATTAAGCATAACATACATGTTTAAAATAGAAACTAAGAACTGATCTGTTAACTATAATAGGCTAAATTATAAACATTGAAAGTACACATGGTGAAACCCTGTCTCTACTAAAAAATACAAAAATTAGCTGGGCATAGTGGTGGGCCCTTGTAATCCCAGCCACTCAGGAAGCTGAGGCATGAGAATCGCTTGAACCTGGGAGGTGGAGATTGCAGTGAGCTGAGATTGTGCCACTGCACTCCAGCCTGGGAGACAGAGTGAGACTGTCTCAAAAAAAAAAAAAAAAGAAAGAAAGAAAAAGGAAGAACCAAAAATACTAAGCATACATAGATTTCCTAACACAAAATATGTTAATACCATGAAAAACTTTCTAAATCTTCGTAGAGTTGGAAGAGGCTTAGTCATCAAGGAAGTGATGATATCATCCTTCACAGTTTGGAGGATTACCTCCCTGTGTAATTTATGGATTGACTTGCTGAAGCTTTGTGGGTGCCAGGTGATACAGGCTGAGACGACACTCGATCGGTGTTTATGACACTGAAAGGGCATACTGGCGTATTGAGCCCTATTTATAGCCTGAAACAGAGATTTCATCATTTGAAACAAAAGGCCTTAGATGTGAGTCATCTTATTACCTAATTTTCAAATCATATTGGGATCTGTAACACTCACTTTTGAAGCTTTCTCATTTGAATAGATTTTATATTTTTTTGGCTTTTGAGATGTTCAAATGGCATTTTTTTTTTTTTTTTTTTTTTGAGATGGAGTTTTGTTTTTGTTGCCCAGGCTGGAGTGCAATGGCATGATCTTGGCTCACTGCAACCTCCACCTCCCAGGTTCAAGTGATCTCCTGCCTCAGCCTCCCAAGTAGCTGGGATTACAGGAATGTGCCATCATGCTTCGCTAATTTTGTATTTTTAGTAGAGATGGGGCTTCACCATGTTGGCCAGGTCAGTCTTGAACTCCTAACCTCAGGTCATCCGCCCACCTCGGCCTCCCAAAGTTTTGGGATTACAGGCATGAGCCACAGCACCTGGCCATTTAAATGTCTTTTTAGTCAAACTCCTGAATTCTTTACATGTACTTTTAAGTTTTAAAACAACGCAACTACTATAGATAATAATAATCCATTAAATTCTGGCTATGTCTTCTGATTTGTCTGAATATTTTGTAAGTTCTAAGATCATCAAGCTGACACCTTGCACATCTCCTTCTAAAAATAAATCCTAAGGAAATATTCAGAGATGTGCAAAAGAATTCAACCACAGGGATTTCATCACAGTATTATTTTTAGTAGAAAATAACCTAAATGTCAAGCAAAGTCTTCTTTTGTTATTTTAAAATTCCATAAAGCTGGGAACCACAGTTTGTTCATTTTTGTTTCTTGTTTTGTCTAGGATTTACCTTATGGCATTGCACATAGAAGGTGCTCAATAAACGCTTATTAACGGAATAGGTAACTAAATAGTCTTGTGGACACCCCTCTGTAGCAATTGAGGCACTAGGAGTGTAGCTTGGGAGGATTTTGTCTTTCAAAATCTCTCTGTGAGCCCTTCTTCAAAATGAATAGTTGATGTTTTTCAGGTCTTATGCCACATGCTTTACAAACTCACAGCTTTAATCCTCTCTTTGTAACAAGAGATGACTTCTAAGCCCCTCTATGTAGAATTCTAGATCTGACACACCTCTGTAAGATGCAGTCTTGAAAGGAGGGAAGGAAAAGAAACTTCTTGAGACCCTTTGTCACATTTGTTCTCTCACAGGAGAAAATGATGTGGAAAGGAGAATGGACCCCAAGCCAGCTAAGAGATAAATGCCTCTGCTCTGTTAACAATCATGTCAAATTCTTACGTTTTCCAAAGTTTGTGCAACAAACATGTATTCCTTTTGGAATAAAGAAACATAGTGCTTTAAAAACTATGCTTAACTAACTCTATAATCTGCTTTCAATTTTTATTTATTCAATTTATTTATTTTCTGCCAATGATCTAAAAGCTTTTGTTGTGCATTGTTCAATGGACGCCTTATTACAGTTGCACACCTGGGCAGAGTGCTGAAACTCACAGTGATTGCAAACTTGACTTATACCATACTAAGAGTGAAACTGCTAACTCAAGAGTAAAAGACAGAAAATAGTCCAGAAAACAGCCCAAAGCTTCAATGACAGGGCTGGTCTGGTTCTTGCAGGCTCTGCTCTCCTCCTCAGAGTGGAAAAACTCACAGGTTTGCAAATTCAAGGTCTTTCCCAAGGCTTCTAGTAAACAATTACAAAGTTCTTTTTTTTTTTTTTTTGAGATGGAGTCTGGTTCTCTTGCCCAGACTGGAGTGCAGTGGCATGATCTTGGCTCACTGCAACCTCTGCCTCCCGGGTTCAAGTGATTTTCCTGCCTCAGCCTCCCAAGCAGTTGGGACTACAGGTCCATGCCAACACCCCCAGCTAATTTTTTTGTATTTTTAGTAGAGATGGGGTTTCACCATGCTGGCCAGGCTGGTCTCAAACACCTGACCTCAGGTAATCTGCCCACCTCGCTTCGCAAAGTGCTGGGATTACGGTGTGAGCCACCATACCCCGCCTAATTAGGAGGTTCTGATTTCCAAAGTGAGGCAGATAACCAGATAACACTGGACTATAAAGGAGGTGTAGAGAATGTTGTTAACACTGAATTCAAGGAAAGGGTTTACTGTGAATAAAAAGAAAGGTGAGTAGATGCACAGAGTGACAGGTGAGAGTGAATCCCAGGAGGTTACTACTGTCCACCCTCGGGGGCTGCTGGGAGTAGTGACAGACACCCTTACCTGCAGTCCTGGAAGGCTTGCTGGAGAAGATGGTTTTCAGTAGCTGCTTTCTCCGACACACATATCAAAGACATTGGTGTGACATCAAGTTATGCTAAAAAAGAATTGGGACATCTAGCAAGTAAAAGAGAAAACAGGAAATAGGGTTTCAGGGTTTCAGGGTTTCTGGGGCCTTACTGGGAGCCCCAAGGTTGGTGAATTAATAGTCCTTGGACAATTATCTTAGAGTTTGGTTGCCTGATGGTCTGTGGTCTCCTCCCTACCCAGTCCCCATTGCAATCCCATGGTTTATGTGCCGTATATACCCCCATCTCCACCGCAAGAGCACCTGTATCACTCCACACTTCTATCCCCTCACCCTCAATGCCCTCTCCCTCGGTTACCTACTTGAAATGTATGAATAGCAGCAGAATCATTGTGATATGTGATATGCAGGAGCTGTGTAACCTGGTGTAGTTACAAGTGAATAAAACCCAGGCTCTGATGCTGGCCCTACTGGGCTCTTTAAGCCTTTTTCCTCATACTTACGATAAGGATAGTGCACACACTTTCCAACTATGCTGTCAGGGTGGAATGAGATAGGGTCTGTGAAAACATCAAGTCAAATGCTCAAGTTGCTGTGTGCTTGGAAGATAAACCAGTATATTTTTCAAAATATGAAAATATGGCCAATAACAGATGAGTCTTGATGCAGTCTGATTATTTTCCTTCTTTAGTCTTGCAATAGGTCTCCTCTTAGCTAAATAAATTTCAGTAATAATAACTATATCCAACTTAAAATTTGCATTAAGAATATGCCACACTATTGAGTATGAATATGCAGGTTTTGGATTTATAATCCTGCCATGTGGCTTTAGCATCTAGGGGCTTCAGTTCCTAAGTAAGGTCAAAGAAAGGCCCTCTTCTAAACCAAGCTTTGGCTGGTAATAGTTACTCTCCCCTTTGGCTGTCATCAATCATCTATAATCTGCTCTCACTCAGGTCTCACCTCTGCAAGGACAAGACCCTTCCGGCTATTCTAAACAACCCAACTTTTCCCTTGTTGGGTATTACTACTAGTACTCAATGGCTGTGAAGCTCTAATGGAGATTTAGTCATGAAAATAATATTCATTACATAGTCCCCATTTATAGAACACATTGTATTTATCTAATTTTTACAACAACCCTGCAAGGTAGCTATAATTATCCCTATTTTGCAAATGAAGGCATTAAAGCTAAATAAGTTTAGGTAACAATCAATAGTAACGCTTAGATTCAACGCGTGAGGTTTTCACTCCACTAAGCTACCTTCCAAATCTGTTTATTATTCATTCATGTTGGTTTTTTAAATTTGTAGGCTAATTAACTTGTGTCTGTTCCGTAAGCTACTAATCACGGTATCTCTGAGCAAAAGACTTACATTACACTGCTGATTACTTTTGTTTCGTCTGCATTTCTAAGTTACAATCACCTGTTAGACAAAGAGAATGCCCTCCAATTCTTAGGTGTTGTCATTGTATATTTTCAGTACAAGGCTAGGAATGCTAAACACTCTCTGTACATACTTTTTTTTTTTTGAGACGGAGTCTCGCTGTGTCACCCAGGCTGGAGTGCAGTGGCGCGATCTCCGCTCACTGCAAGCTCCGCCTCCCGGGTTCACGCCATTCTCCTGCCTCAGCCTCTCCAAGTACCTGGGACTACAGGCGCCCGCCACCACGCCCGGCTAATTTTTTGTATTTTTTTTTTTTTTAGTAGAGACAGGGTTTCACCGTGGTCTCGATCTCCTGACTTTTTAAACTAACTGAATTAATGAAAAAGAGAGATCATAATGAGAACTCCAGATCTCCAGATCATTACTATCCATCAAAATTTGAGCCCAAGTTCACCTGAGGTCAGGACTTTGAGACCAGCATGGCCAACATGGTGAAACCCCATTTCTACTAAAAATACAAAAATTAGCCGGGCATGGTGGTGCACGCCTCTAGTCCCAGCTACTCGGGAGGCTGAGGTGGGACACTCGCTTGAACTCGGGAGGCGGAGGCTGCGGTGAACCGAGATCGCGCCACTACACTCCAGCTTGGGAGACAGAGCAAGACTCCGTCTCAAAAACCAAACCAAACAAACAAACAAACAAAAATTGAGCCCCAAAACGAAAGTCAGTGTGTATTGACTTATGTCAAACTACAGAGGCAACGGAAATACCTAGTATGCAAAGAGGTCAGATCCTCAGAAAGTCTAGCTCAGTGTCACCAGTTTTCCAAATGAAGGATTTGAGTTATTTGCTTTTCATGACGAGAGGAACCAGTGCAGAGCTAACCCAAATCCTTGCCTCTCAAATGTTTTTTAAAAAATAAATTTTAAAGTTGATATTTACTTATTGCCATTCAAAAAGTGGCAATAACAACCAATGTTTTTGTCACCCAGTTTTTAAAAATAGTTTACCTATGTGTTACTCTTTTAGACATTCAGATATTACTAAATATATTCTCTTACTGAAATGTTAACTGCCAAGATTCAACCCACAGGCATATTTTTATAGGCAAGTTACATATCCCTGAGAAATTATAGAAATACACAATAACGCCTACATCCCCGGGGCCAAAATCCACAAGCAGCTTCTACAGACCTCGTGCTACAGGAGGCAGCAGTTTTTCCCGACTAAAAAGGACTCATAAAAATCTCAAAGGAGGTGAAAATACCTTTTAAAAACATGAAGCATCAAACCATCCAGTCCCGTAAAAAGGGAAAGGCACCAGCTAAAAATATATCCCATGTTCTTTTCAATCTTGTTTATTGTATTCATAAAAATGTCCTACCATATATTTTATTCATGCATATACCATGAATATTTATTCATATTTATTCAACAACAACAAGGCTAGAGGTTCCCAAGAGTACTCTGGCTTTATCATTCGTGTTCATTTGCTTCAGTCTCCATGGACGTGGTTATTATCAACAAAAATCATGCCTGTGAATTACAATCAGGGCTTGGATAAATTGCATCACCAGTCAAATATTAAACATTTGGTGAATGTTTATGACATGTAAGACACTGCACTAGGCATTGTGCATATTCAAACTAAAAGACAAAATTCCTCTTTTTAAGATGAGAGTTAAATTTAATACAGATATTACTATGTGTGCTTAATATCGTACAAACAGACATCCGATTTCTGTAGACCTTTGAAGACTGAGCTATGGAAAAAAAGAAAAATTTTAGAAAATCTGAGCTGAAAGTAATTTGCCAGTCAATATTTTCAGATGATTTGTCTTTGAAGTCATGTGGTTCTCTCTAGATGTATTGATTCTAGTATCTAGTGTATTGTTGTTTACATTGGCATTTGCCAAAATACATTCTAGTTTGAACTGAGCAAAACAAAGTTAACTGGAATTTCTCAAAGCCTTTAATATGGTAATGGGTTTCCTGGACATATTCAACAATGGAAGTTTTTAAATTTTGTTTTGTTTACAGCACATTTACTAATATCTAACAGAACCTATGTTTGTTTCCATGTTTGTCTTCTCAGGAGTACAGAAGTCCAAAGATAATTGTTTTTTAATTTTGTGCATTTTTATTGTTGTTGTTTTTAATCTAAAACAATTAAGATAAGCATGCTGTGAATCATCAGAATGACTTATAGCTGAGTAGTGTCACGTGGTTTTGGTGTCCTCGTTTGCATTTCTGCTTATGAGCAGGTTAACAGCAAGCCAAATGACATCATGCTTTGTTGCACAAGCAAGCAAAGGTTCCCAGCGATTTGAATAGAGGAAAGTGGTAGGAAAATGGAATCATTACATTGA
Organism: Hylobates moloch; assembly: GCF_009828535.3. Classification (NCBI taxonomy): domain Eukaryota; kingdom Metazoa; phylum Chordata; class Mammalia; order Primates; family Hylobatidae; genus Hylobates; species Hylobates moloch. The sequence continues at coordinate 23,919,159 of NW_026652283.1, read as the reverse complement.
GCATGAGTTACAGGCTTGTTGAACTCAAGAGAAAATGTGCTGTAGTGGACAACTCTATGCTACAGCAGGAGTCTGGAGTGTACATTTTATGTTTTATACAGTCCCTCTTATGGCAGTTCATTAACATTAGCATAGTTACAATTTTAAAACTTTAAAAAACTATTCTCTTTTTCTTTAATAAATTTATTTATTTATTTAGAGATAGGGTCTCACTCTGTCACCGAGGCTGGAGTGCAGTGGCACGATCTTGGCTCACTGCAACCCCTGCTTCCCGGGCTCAAACGATCCTCCCACCTCAGTCTCCCGAGTAGCTGGGACTACAGGTGCGAGCCACCACACCTGGCTAATTTTTGTATTTTGTTGTAGAGATGAGGTTTCACCATGTTCCCCAGGCTGGTCTTGAACTCCTGAGCTCAAGCAATCCACCCACCTAGGCCTCTCAAAGTGCCAGGATTACAGGTGTGAGGCTCCGTGCCTGGCCAAAAAACTATTCTCATGTACTGTATTTTGCAGGAAACTATTAAAATTGTTGGCAGAACAAGATAATAAATGATCAACATTAAAAAGAATTTCAAATGCCCAGACAACGGCAGTGAGTCAAAGGATCCCTTATGTGAGAAAGCAAAGGAATCATGTAGACAAAAACGCAAACACATTGTTCTACTATTTAATTCGACATTGACAGTTTAGCTTCAGCAGAAAGACATCAATCATTGGCCGGGCGCGGTGGCTCAAGCTTGTAATCCCAGCACTTTGGGAGGCCGAGGCGGGCGGATCACGAGGTCAGGAGATCGAGACCACGGTGAAACCCCGTCTCTACTAAAAATACAAAAAAAATTAGCCGGGCGTGGTGGCGGGCACCTGTAGTCCCAGCTACTCGGAGAGGCTGAGGAAGGAGAATGGCGTGAACCCGGGAGGCGGAGCTTGCAGTGAGCCGAGATTGCGCCACTGCACTCCAGCCTGGGTGACAGAGCGAGACTCCGTCTCAAAAAAAAAAAAAAAAAAAAAAAAAAAGACATCAATCATCACATTAATGTTGTAGACATATACTGTAATTTGGTTCTGATTTGTTAATTTTCTTTGATTTTATTGTCATATGAGAGTCACAATAATTAAGGAGTTTTCCCTCACCTAATATTTGTATGTGATTTTAAACAATATAATAAGATAATTTAAGTCAATATTTAGAGTCTTCATGGCTCTCTCTCCCTCTTTACTCAATTTTGAAAAACACTTGATACAGTGAAAATAACCTTCAAATTGAAGTTTAAAAAAAGGCTTGAGTTCTAAGTTAACATTTAAATCTGATTCTCAATTTACTCATCTGTAAAACTGGAATAACACTAAAACCACTTTTTCACTATTGTTGAAGGTACCTTGATCAATGTGTGACACCTAATAGGCGTTCAATAAATAGTAGTTAATTTTCATTAGCAACATACTGTCAAAATCTGTAACTGTACAGTTTTGTAGCCCAAATCTGAAAATTACGTTTTCCACTGGACTATTTAAGACAGTTGTTGGGCAGCAAAGATAACCAACCTAAGAACAGAAGGAAGGCCGGGCGCGGTGGCTCACGCTTGTAATCCCAGCACTTTGGGAGGCCGAGGCGGGCAGATCACGAGGTCAGGAGATCGAGACCACGGTGAAACCCCGTCTCTACTAAAAAATGCAAAAAATTAGCCGGGCGTGGTGGTGGGCGCCTGTAGTCCCAGCTACTCGGAGAGGCTGAGGCAGGAGAATGGCGTGGACCCGGGAGGCAGAGCTTGCAGTGAGCCGAGATTGCACCACTGCACTCCAGCCTGGGCGACAGAGCGAGACTCCGTCTCAAAAAAAAAAAAAAAAAAAAAAGAAGGATGGTTTAGCCAGTAAGCACATCATGATTCTGTATATAAAATAAAGATAATAAATATATATAAATTGCCATATATGTAGTACCAAATATACATTTTGGCCAAGTGGCCATGTGTTAAAATCAATATTCAGCAAAGCCGAATGTTATTATCACCATTAGAGATACAAAAATAAATCAGAAGTGTTATTTTTTAAAACTGTATTATGATTACAATTATATTATTAAAAATTAGACAAATTTTCAGTTTGATACGACAGTTCAGGAACAGTCATTTCTTAGCAAAGTTGGCTAAGATGGTTTTAGCGCCTGCATTTGTGTTACTGGAGAGACGCCCCCTTTCAAGTGGCACATATAATAGCAACAGTCACCTTTTCTGTGCAAAGCAGAAAATAATTTTCAGTAACATGTTTTCTGGAAGAAATGTTGTACCTAGGACTCACAGCTTGGGTAAGTCTAAAATATCCTTTATCTTTACATGGTTACAATCTGTAACAATCATTTTAACAAGCTTTTAAAATATTTTTTGAATCCATAGACTCAAAATCCTAAGAAAGTATCTTAAAGCACTCTTATAAAGGCTATTGCTTTGGCGTTTGAGTAGTGAGTACAAGGTATGTTTTGAGTGACTTCTCTTTCTCTAAGATTCTATTCTTTCCATCATGTGCTTTATCTTTTTTTTTTTTTAGTTTTTCTTTGGCTATCATATGCTTTATCTTTATCATGAGTGTTATACATAATTTTAGAACTTTTCATTTTTGTGAAATTTATAGATGGTAACACTGAATTATTTTAGTTCATTCTGCAAGGTTTAAAGTAATCCCAAATAGGGTCTTTTTTTTCTTTCCTGAAAAATGGTCTATGTGGAATTAAATGACTACAATTAAATGCAATCCTGAAAGTTTATTTTTGTTTAATGTTAAAAATTTCACTTCACAAAACAACTCTTAAGATTGGCATTATGATGTAATTTTAACAGTATCTCGATTTTTCTGTCTTACGTTATTATTTTTATGCTTATGAACATTTGTTTATAAATAATTTGTTATTTTGCCTAAAGTTGTCTAGGAATGCCTCCCTTAAAATGTCCACAATCCTTTATGTCCAATTTAAACATCCAAAGCTCTGAGAAATGGAAATATTTTCATAACTCATTTGGCCACAGAATCTGTGTGATCTGATGTGAGGCTTAGTGGGAATGGTCACACATTTTACCATATAGTAATGCGCTACATCGACTTGTTTCCTAACCCCCCGAACCCTGGAAAGGTTGATAAATACAGTACATGCAATCTACTACCCTCCTAAAATCTGAATAGTTCTGCATTTCAAAAGATATATGGTCCCAAGGAATTCAGATAAGGGATTATAAATCTATTTTCATAGTAACTGTCAATCCTATTCTCCTACTTAACTATTTGAAATCTGTTAATAATTGAGGAACTTTTTTGGTAGATAAAATTAGTAACTTTATAATCATTAACTATTATAGCATTTTACTCTCAGAATAGTAAAAATGCATTTACACTTCAACTGTCAAAACTGGAACAAAGCACACAAGTGAATTTTTACTCAAAGTACTATCTGGAATACTTACATTATGAGCATTATAATAGAAATGTTATGTATTCATATTATACTATATATAATATTATAATCACTTATGTTTGAAAGTGAATATTCAGATATTAATGTTAATCAGAATAACAAACCCTATTTGTGTTACTGACATTATATTATAGAGTAGACATTCAACTATTCTGCCTTTCAAAAGTCAAGGTCAAGTCTGAAACTGAAACCAAACAGTAAATTTTGTCTGAATTCGGAGGCTGAAGCCAGACTTCAATGTATCCTAAATTATATATGTATGCGTATTTTCCAATTTTGCTCAAAGACCATTATTACATTTTTAAAAGTGGTTTTGATTCTCATAAAAATTTAACAGAGTGAACATTGGTAACATTGGAACTTACCTTTCAGAAGTCAAATCTTAGAGCTCTCTTCTTCAGGACTTTTTAAGCCTAAAATTTAGAATTATTATTATTATTCTTGTTTTTTTGAGATGGAGTCTCACTCTGTCACCTAGGCTGGAGTGCAGTGGCACAATTTCAGCTCACTGCAACCTCCGCCTCCTGGGTTCAAGTGATTCTCCTGCCTCAGCCTCCCAAGTAGCTGGGATTATAGGCGCAAACCACCATGCCCTGCTAATTTTTGTATTTTTAGTAGAGACGGGGTTTCACTATGTTGGCCAGGCTGGTCACGAACTCCTGACCTCGAGTGATCCTCCCACCTCGGCCTCCCAAAATGCTGGGATTACAGGCTTCAGCCACCCTGCCCTGGAATTATTATTATTTTTTTAATCAAGAGAAAAAATAAGACTATCTCTGGGTGGAGGGCTATAGTATATGTGTGGGTAGGGGTAAGGGAAGTCCATGGATAAGCTTCCTTTGGTGGAGCGTGGGCTTTGTATCCACACAATCTGTATTCAAATTTCAGTTTCTCTGTTTTCTAGCTGAATGGTCTTGGGAAATTGGCTTATTTTCTAGACAGTTGGTGTCTCCACTTTTAGAATTGAGGCAACAAAATGTACCTTTCAGGGTTGTTGATAATATTAAATGGGTTAATTTATGTAACTGTCTAACATAGAGTTACACTATGCATATTACAGAATTCACTGTCACCTAGTAAACAGTAAAACAGTGCATGGCTCTTCCTCAAGGGAAAAGTTTTGAAGAGGGAAAATGCAAGTGTATGATTAAACCTCTGCCTTTACTAAACAAACTAAATACATCACTGAGTGCCTCTTCCGTCTTTTCTTTAATCTTGTGCTAGTTACTATGCCCATCCACATACAGAATTATCTGGAGGCCAAAAATATCTGAGCTCCTCAAGATGAAAAGTGTTGTTCTAACCAGTTCTTTCAGCCACATCAAAAATGGGCCACACATGAAAGTTTGATCTCACCATCCCCCTCTCACTTTTTCCCCTTAGCTTTCAGCTAAGACAGCTGCTGGATTCAGCCCTTTTCTGTGTCCCTCAGAGAGCTATGAGAACTGAACCAGAGCAGCTACACACCAGCCATTTCTCCACGACCAGGAAAATCCCTGAGCATGCCCACGACACTAAGCATATCTCTGGAAAATAGATGAGTAGGGAAGCATTTTGCAGTGGGTGGGCTGGAATTCATCCCATTCTGCATGAATTTCAGAGTCTTCCCTTTGAAGTTCAGTCCCTGACCTACAGTTTGGAAGAACTGGGAATGTTTCTATTACCGTTATCATTAGCAGTGGTTTTATTGTTACTCACATTATGAAAGATTTTTTCTTCTTATCTTGAAATAGGGCAAATGAAGTATGAGGAACAATGCTTGAAAGTAAAAATATGCTTCTCATTTTTCTGGGATAATGCTTAGAAAATGTGATGGCCATCTAAGACAAAGCTTACTTGAGTGATTTAACTATCATTTTAAGGAATTCGTTTTTTAAAAATCTCATTTATGGTTCATCACTTCAGTATTTTTATGCTGAGTTGTCATATCTTATTTAATTAACTTGCTTATTGTTTGTGACAATCGTATCCTCTTTTGGTATTCTCACTTTTTACATGAAATAGTAAATATATTTCCTAAGTGCCAGGAAAAAATGAGAACACTTTAAAGAGCTGGAAGTATTCTATATCTCACGCTTGATGCCAGTAAAAACAACCCACAAGCCAATAAAGGGAAGACAAAGGAAATGCAGTGTCTGCAATGAGTCATTTAACAATATGGTAGTAAAAGGTAAAAGAGAAAGCCCTGGATTGTTTACACTCTTTTTCTGCCCCTCAAATACCCCATCGAAGCCCTTCAACTTTAGCAGATCATTATTTGCATCTACTTTTTTTAAGGAAAGAGAGATCAGGCAACATGTCCTTTACTGCCTCTACCCTGAATTTCTTCAGATGGCTAAAGAGGAAGAGACTAACCCCCTCTCCAGGGAAAACTCCTCACTTATGCCCTGTTCTCATTCTCTCCAGTCTTCTCCACGGCCTTGCCCTCCATCAGTCATTCTTCTACGAAGTGTCAATCACTCTTGATTCTCCTTGATTTCTCCTTGACCTATTAATGGAAACATGCTGGGTTTTTCCCATCCCCATTAAAATATGTCCCCTCTGCTTTTCTACCTTCATTACCAAATGGTCACTTTAAATCTAGGTCTTCCACTCTACAAAAATGGTTCTGCTAAATGTCCCCAGTGGCCTCCCTAAACACAAATTCATTGGACTTTTCTCTATTCTTACCCTCTCTGATCTCAGCAGCATCTGACACTGCTGACACCTACTCCCTGTTGAATTCTCTTCCTTGAAGTCTTAGACTCCCCTCTCTGAACCTTTGACCTCACTGTACCTCACAGATTTTCCTTCACTTCTACTCATTAAGTGAAATACTACTAAGAGTCTTTCTTGACCCTCTTTTTATCTTACTCTCTTTGGTGATCTTTTTTGGAAAGCTTATTTACTCAACTTTTTCAACTTTTTGCAAATGACTCCAAAATATATGTTTCCAATCCTGACTTCTCTCCTAATTCAGCATCTAAATTTCCAATTGCCTGCTAAACACTGCCATATCTTTAAAACAATTAAAATTTTAAATTTCAAAGCCAAATGAAGCATCTCATCTTTGAAATGTTCTCATCTAAACTAATACATTTTCAGCCTCCAAGAGCATTTGGGAGCACATTCAGCCTCTCCCTTTCTCTCATACCCTACATGAATTTAATCGGTGAAAAAAGATGAGACTTTGAAACCAGACTGACTTGAGTTCAATCCCTGTTGTGCCACTTTCTAGAACTGTGATCTCAGGTTAATTGCTTGATCTCCCTGAGTTTCTTCATCTGAATTAATCAGGTACCCATATTTACTCAGCCCAGGTATTGCACCAGTTAAATGAGACAATGTTCACAAAGCACTTTGTATGTGCCTGACATATCACAGCCAGGCAAATAATTTTTATACATTTTTAGTTTTACTTACAAATAGTATCTTTTATTGTAACATTTTCTCTTTTGATATTACTGACTTTGTCACCACCTTAGTTTTGCATCTCATTACCACTTGCCTGATGATTGCAACTTTTCTAAAAATACTTTCTTGCTTATCTCCCAGCCTCCTGTCCATCCTCGTTACTACTGCTAGAACTCCTTCTAGAGCACTATCATCTTGCAATGCCACATGGCTTACAGAATAGATGACAAGCTCCCCATCTTGGTATTTAAGTTTCTCCACAACCTGTTCCTTTTCAACCTTTTAAAATCACTACTACATATGCAGTCCCCTGAGCCCAGTGCTTCAGCCAGACTGGACCCTTAATTTGACATTCTTTACTTTCCTAGCTCCTTACTTTGGCTCACTCATGCTCTTTGCCAACTGGTGGTGTCTGGTTAGGCCATGTGGCCATGGGGCCAATTGTCTGCATTTATTAAAATGGTACCAAGAGGAAACCACTGGAAATAGCCTTTATTTGACATAAAAACTATGTGCCAGAAACATTTCTAAGTGCTTTAGAGATATTAACTCATTTAATCCTTACAATAGCCTTATGAGTTAGGCACTATTAGGATCATAATTCAGAAGATTAAGAAACTGAAGCATACCCAAAAAATTATGCCAGGTGCCCAAGATCATTATAAATAGCATAGCCAGCCTTCAAATACAGACAGTCCAGATAGTCAGGAGTCTGTGCTTAACTCATCACTATGCTGACTTTCCTAAAAGTTTGTCCGGAGCAGCACCAACATAAGTAGTTTTAACTAAGGTTGCCAGTTTCCATGAAGCTAGACACCAACAGTTAGGACCAAAAAGGTCAGGAATGAGATGCACTGATGTGTGAGGAAGTTCAAGGTTGACAGTTGCAAGATGAGCAGATGGGAATTTCCTGAGCCCAAGTTCAGGGGCTCATAACAGCTTTAAACACAGTACCCATGACCTCTGTGATGGCCAATTTGGGAGAGCTGAGGGATCTGACACAAGCACGTCTGTCTTGTTAACAGTCATCTGTCTCACCCTGTCCCCATGAGGTGTGAGCTTCCTGGGAGGAGGAATTATGCATTCCTAACCTTTGTGGCCTCCTAGTATCTGATATAGAACTCTTATTTAGTCAACACACATCAGGTGCCTATGTGTGTTAGAAATGGTATGGAGTTTGGGACATTTCATGGTTTCTTCCCCCAGAGTTGCTACGGTACTTTTTCTCTGATTTATCTGTAAATTGTATTTGTACAAGACATGTGATTGCCAAGAGCTTTCTCCACAGTCTTTGCAGAAGCAATATAAATCACCTTAAAACCACAGGGCTTTCTGGAAATGAATTAGGGCTGAAACTTAAAGAATCGACTCTGGGGAATTTTAATTAGAACTGCAAATTCATCATGCAGATTCTTTGCCATTTGGTGAATCAAACCTATCCCAATAAAACTGCTGTGCTTGGCTCAATTACAAGTGCTATGCCTTCTCCTCTGTATTCCTTCTGGTATCCTGTGTAGTGTCTAAATGTAGTAGGTTTGCTATACATGCTAGATGAACGCATGTTTGATGATAAGAAATGCTAGTGAAACTTTCACATCTGAGCACTTCTCGTTTTTGTCTCTGAAGTTTAAAGTTGTTTTCCTCAGGGGGAAAGTTGGCTGGTACAATGGAGAAGTGTCTGGGCTATTGATCACAAGTCTCTAACTCTAGAATTTAGCAAACAACCAAAAAAGTTTGAGATAAGTGTCTCTATTTTAAAAGCTTACACAAAGTAAAGTTCATTCTGTACACTATTGACCACCAACCTAGACATTCAATGTTTTCTTCCACTTGGGATCAAAAAAGAGGTTTTCACTGCATTTTCTCCTAAATCGTATAATTATAGGGGTTTTGAAATTACTGCACCTAGTCTTTGCCCTTCAGGCAGAAAGTATGTTTAAAATTTTCCCTAAGTAAAAATCATTACAGTTGTGTCTTGAATTTTGTATGTAGCATTAGTTCGTATAGACATAGAGGGAATAGGTACTGGCTTGCTTTATTTGCAGTGTCATGAAGAAGTCAGATGTAGCTAAACTTTTTCTTTTGTGTAGTCCTTGAAGTGGTATAAAAAAGGAATTGATGTGTTTTCATCAGTTCTAAACCAGGATCTGTCCCCAACACTGACCCATTGAGAAAATAAGAAATAAGTCAGCTTGGTTACTTCTTGTCCATTTATAACCTGAGCAATTTTTTAACAGTTAGGGACAACTTTTGATGAAGTAAAGACAAATTTCAATATAGCAGAGCATAGATTAACACATGTTTTATAGTAATTAAAATAAATTAATGGCAATGATACGATAAAACTCCACTGTTCTTTTAAAAAAAAAAAATTCCCTGAGCAGATTAGTTTGTCTTGTTTTTAAGACACGTTTAGAGATTGCACAACTACCACGAATAGCCAGTTTAGTGTTTAATAGCTCAAGTCTTCTTTCTTTCTTTCTTTCTTTTTTTTTTTTTTTTGAGATGGAATTTCACTCTTGTTGCCCAAGTTGGAGTGCAATGGCGTGATCTCAGCTCATTGCAACCTCTGCCTCCTGGGTTCAAGTGATTCTCCTGCCTCAGCCTCCCGAGTAGCTGGGATTACGGGCGAGCGCCACCGCACCCAGCTAATTTTTTTGTATTCTTAGTAGAAACGGGTTTCACCATGTTGCCAGGCTGATCTTGAACTCCTGACCTCAGGTGATCCGCCCACCTCTGCCTCCCAAGGTGCTGGGATTACAGGCATGAGCCACCGCACCCGGCCTCAAGTCTTATTTCTAATTGAACCTTTCCAACCTTTCTTTCTCGTCTCTTCAGTGGAACTGGAGAACAACTAGGTAACTTTGTGTAATTACTTATGAAGTCATTTCTCTTTCTCAAGAAAAGACATTTAAAAATTTAGAAAGTGTAGTTAATGAATTATAAACCCCTGCATTGCAGGGCCTTCCTGTACATAAAAATGCTTATATTAATATAGAGACAAATAACATGGATGTATGTTGTAACTAAACAAATATTTGAGATTGAGTCTTGGTTCTAACTCTTACTAGCTATGTGGTTTTAAAGGAATGTAATATCATCTTTATGAAATTCTGTTTATGTAATATAATCTTTATGAAATTCTGTTTCTTTATCGAAATTAATGTGCAAAATGAAATCACAATGACCTAACAGAGAGGTTTTCTTATACCATGAAGCCATGTTGCTTTGGGGATGGGAGCATGCCAGCTTAGCAATAATCCAATTATCACAGCAGAATAGGAAATTAGACTTGTATGCCTACTTTCTTCATGAGCCTGTAAATTCTTCAGGACAGGGATTCCGCCTTATTAATCTTCATAGCCTCTATTACCTGTGCAAGGTACAAGGTAGGTATTTAGCAAATATGTATGCGATTTTAAAATTGTCTGATTGAAATATTCATAATACTTTAAATATTAGCCGGGCTGTGCAAAGTGTCTCATGCCTATAATCTCAGCACTTTGGGAGGACGAGGCAGGAGGATCACTTGAGCCCAGGAGTTTGAGGTCAGTCTTGGCAACATAATGGGACACCATCTCTACAAAAAACTGAAAAATAAAAAATTATCTGGCTGTGGTAGCACGTGCCTGTAGTCCTAGCAACTCAGGAGGCTGAGGTGGGATGATTGCTTGAGCCTGGGAGGTTGAAGCTGCAGTAAGCTGTAATCATACCACTGCACTCCAGCCTGGGCCAAATAAATAAATAAACGTATGTTAGCTGGTTACCTGAAGGGAGACTTGATATACCAAAATAACTCCTTCTCATGTTCAAGGGTATAGAAAGACATTTTCCTTCTTGTACTTCATATATATCAGCATGAAGATTTTAAATTTAGCAACAAACTAAACCCAAATTGAGTAATATAACATGTTCTAAATCCTGGAAATGCTTCTTTGCCCTGAAACTATATATTCATTCTAAAAGGAGAAAAAAAAATAGATCATACAGAGCAACAAGATTAAATATTAGACAAAGAAGCAAGTAAGATATTTGAAAACTGACATGACTGAAGGAAGCAACGCATATTTAAATGGCAAATATTTTACTCCAGGGACTTGGCTAAAGCATTTGAAAATCTAGGGGCCAATTATGTGAACTCTGAAGACTGTCGGGAGGGTAGTTACGACTATGTGGGTGCTGGAAAAGAATATGTCTTTTCTTCGCACAGGCTTCCAGAACTAGTTCTCATGAATGCCTAAAATATTTGTTGTGGTGTTTTACAAAGTCATGTCAGGAGCTGTTTTTTTTTCCTTTGCTTTTAGAGAAACTATTGTCCTCTTGAGCTTCTTTTCAAACATAGTGTATATTTTTGGATATTTGTAGCAACTTCGTAAATTCTTTTAACTTTTTTAGCTTAGCCATGTGATATAAAACTTTTCCATTTAAAATGCAAGTTTACCAAAAGAGAAGCTGTTAATAAGAAAATTTCAGTTTTTCCTCTTTCTTCTGGTTGACCTTGTCAAACAAAAGAACTACTTAAGTTTACCTTCCAAGGCCTTGATTAAGGAATGAATAGACTTTCCTTTCTACACACACGCATACACACGCACACACTCACACCCTCTCACACTCTTTAAACACACAGATATTTAGAAAAAGAAAAAAAAATTTTTTTTGAGATGGAGTCTCACTGTGTTGCCCAGGCTGGAGCTCAGTAGCGTGATCTCGGCTCACTGCAAGCTACGCCTCCCAGGTTCACGCCATTTTCCTGCCTCAGCCTCCTGAGTAGCTGGGACTACAGGTGCCTGCCACCACGCCCGGCTAATTTTTTTGTATTTTTAGTAGAGATGGGGTTTCACCATGTTAGCCAGGATGGTCTCGATCTCATGACCTCATGATCCGCCCGCCTCGGCCTCCCAAAATGCTGGGATTACAGGCGTGAGCCACCGCGCCCGGCCAGAAAAAGAAAATTTTTTGAGACAGCTTCTCTGTTGCTCTGTTGCCCTGGCTGGAGTGCAGTGGCGTGATCTCAGCTACCTGCAGCCTCAACTTCCTGGGCTCAGGCGATCCTCCTATCACCACCTCTTGAGTAGCTGGGACCACAGGAGCATGCCACTACACCCAGCTAATTTTTGCATTATATGTAGAGACAGGGGCCTTACTATGTTGCACAGGCTGGTCTGGAACTCCTGGGCTCAGGCGTTCCTCCTGCCGTGGCCACCCAAAGTGCTGGGATTACAGGCATAAGCCACTACACCTGGCCATAAAAGAATATTTTCCAAAAGGGCTTTTTCTTTTAAACCTCCCTGGGATTAGGTATATTGAGCCTTTGTTCCAGATGGGCTAATCAAAGAGCCTGAGGCGATACCAGAACCCACCAACTAGACAATGCTTTTAGGGTGAGCACAATCTATTCGTGACACTCGGGCTACATAAGCCCATTCAGACTCAGCTGCGGGAATTTCTGTCCAGTCGTAGAGATCCTTGTTACTCATCATGAATGCCACCTTATCACTCCTCACGGTATAGCACCCCAGGCAGGAAAGCCTCTTGCTATCTCAGGTGCAGAGAATACTGACACAAAGTATGTGAACTACAGATTCAGATGACAGGTATTTTGCAGAGGAAAATACATTCTGAGAGGTACTTTTCACAGCAAGGGGGATCCTTTGATTGGGGCTTGTCCTCCGGAACCTTCAAACCCTTTTTAAAGTTCTAGATGCCATTTGTATACTTGGTGCAAACCAGGGAGATACAGCCAGAGTTAAATCTGTGAGTGGAAATTAACTTGGAATCACTTTTTGTTTGTTTGTTTCAATAGGTTTTGGGGGAACAGGTGGTATTTGGTTACATGAATAAGTCCTTTTTTTTGAGACGGAGTCTCGCTCTGTCGCCCAGGCTGGAGTGCAGTGGCGCAATCTCGGCTCACTGCAAGCTCCGCCTCCCGGGTTCACGCCATTCTCCTGCCTCAGCCTCTCCGAGTAGCTGGGACTACAGGCGCCCGCCACCACACCCGGCTAATTTTTTGTATTTTTAGTAGAGACAGGGTTTCACTGTGTTAGCCAGGATGGTCTCGATCTCCTGACCTCGTGATCTGCCCGCCTCGGCCTCCCAAAGTGCTGGGATTACAGGTGTGAGCCACCGTGCCCGGCCGAATAAGTTCTTTAGTGGTGATTTCTGAGACTTTGATACACCCATCATGCAAGCAGTATACACCATACCCAAGGTGGTCTTTTATTCCTAACTCCCTTCCACCCTTTGCCATGCATCCCCAAAGCCCATTGTGTCATTCTTTTTTGTTTTGTTTGTTTTTTATTGAGACAAGGTCTTGCTCTGTCACCCAGGCTGGAGTGCAATGGTGCAATCTCCACTCACTGAAACTTCCGTATCATTCTTCTTTTTTTTTTTTTGAGACAGTCTCTCTCTGTCGCCCAGGCATGATCTCGGCTCACTGCAACCTCTGCCTCTGGGTTCAAGCAATTCTCTTGCCTCAGCCTCCTCAGTAGCTGGGATCTGGGATTACAGGCCTGCTCAACCACGCTGGGTAATTTTTGTATTTTTAATAGAGACAGGGTTTTGCCATGTTGGCCAGCCTGGTCTCAAACTCCTGACCTCAAGTGATCCTCCCACCTCAGCCTCCCAAAGTGCTGAGATTACAGGCCTGAGCCACTGTGCCCGGCCAAAAACTTGTATCATTCTTATGTTTTTGTGTCTTCATAGCTTAGCTCCCCCTTATAAGTGAGAACATATGATGTTTGGCTTTCCATTCCTGAGTTAATTCACTCAGAATAATGGTCACCAATGCCATCCAGATTGCTGCAAATGCCATTATTTTGTTCCTTTTTATGGCTGAGTAATATTTCATGGTATATACATATATACCACATTTTGTTTATCCACTTGTTAATTGATGGGCATTTGGGCTAGTTCCATATTTTTGCAATTGTGAATTGTGCTGCTATAGACATGTGTGTGCAAGTATCTTTTTCATATAATGACCTCTTTTCCTCTGGGTAGGTACCCAGTAGTGGGATTGCTGGATCAAATAGTAGTTCTACTTTTAGTTCTTTAAGGAATCTCCACACTGTTTTCCATAGTGGTTGTACTAGTTTACCTTCCCACCAACAGTATAAAAGTGTTCCCTTTTCACCACATCCATGCCAACATCTATTATTTTTTGATTTTTTTGATTACAGATATTCTTTAAGGGGTAAGGTGGTATTGCATTGTGGTATTGATTTGCATTTCCCTGATAATTAGTGATGTTGAGCATTTTTTGTTATGTGTGTTGGCCATTTGTTTATCTTCTTTTGAGAACTGTGTATTCATGTCCTTAGCCTACTTTTTGATGGGATTGTTTGTTTTGTTCTTGCTGATTTGAGTTCCTTGTAGATTCTGGATATTAGTCTTTTGTTGGATATAGAGATTGAGGAGATTTTCTCCCACTCTATGGGTAGTCTGTTTGCTCTGATGATTATTTCTTTTGCTGTGCAGAAAGCTTTTTAGTGTAATTAGGTCCCGTCTATTTATCTTTGTTTTCGTTGCATTTGCTTTTTGGTTCTTACTCATTAAGTCTTTGCCTAAGCCAATGTCTAGAAGGGATTTTTCCAATGCTATCTTCTAGAAATTTTATGGTTTCAGGTCTTAGATTTAAGTTTTTGATCCATCTTGAGTTAATTTTTGTATAGGATGAGAGATGAGGATCCAGTTTCATTCTTCTACATGTGGCTTGCCAATTATCCCAGCACTATTTGCTGAATAGAGTGTCCTTTCCCCACTTTATGTTTTTGCTTGCTTTGTCAAAGATCAGTTTACTGTAAATATTTAGCTTTATTTCTGGATTCTCTATACTATTCCATTGGTCTATGTGCCTGTTTTTACACCAGCACCATCCAGTTTGGTGACTGTGGCCTTACAGTATAGTTTGAAGTTGGGTAATGTAATGCCTCCAGATTTGTTCTTTCTGCTTAGTTTTGCTTTGGTTATGTGGGCTCTTTTTTGATTCCATATGAATCTTAGGATTTTTTTCTAGTTCTGTGAAGAATGATGATGATATTTTGATGGGAATTGCATCGAATTTGTAGATTGCTTTTGGCAATATGGTCATTTTCACCATATTGATTCTACCCATCCATGAGCATGGGATGTGTTTCCATTTGTTTACATCATCTATTATTTCTTTCAGTGATGTTTTGTAGTTTTCCTTGTAGAGGTCTTTCACCTCCTTGATTAAGTATATTCCTAAGTTTTTTTTTTTTTTGCAGCTTTCGTAAAAGGGGTTCAGTTTCTTATTTGATACTCAGCTTGCTCACTGTTCTAACAGAGCTATAGCAGAGCTGCTGATTTGTGTACATTAATTTTGTATCCTGAAACTTTGCTGGATTCATTTACCAGTTCTAGGAGCTTTTTCGATGAGTCTTCAGGGTTTTCTAGGTATATGATCATGTCATCAGCAGACAACAGTTTGATTTCCTCATTACCAATTTGGATGCCCTTTATTTCTTTCTCTTGTCTAATTATTCTGGCTAGGACTTCCAGTGCTATGTTGGATGGAAGTGGTAAAAGTGGGCATCCTTGTTGTATTAGTCAGGGTTCTCAAGAGGGACAGAACGAACAGGATAAATGTACATATGAAGGGGAGTTTATTAAGGAGTACTGACTCATACGATCACAAGGTGAAGTCCCACAATAGGCCATCTGCAAGCTGAGGAGCAAGAAAGCCAGTCTGAGTCCCAAAACCTCAGAAGCAGGGAAGCCAACAGGGCAGCCTTCAGTCTGTGGTCAAAGGCCTGAGAGCCCCCTAGCAAACCACTGGTGTAAGTCCGAGAGTCCAAAAGCTGAAGAACTTGGAGTCTGATGTTCGAGGGCAGGAAGCATCCAGCACAGGAGAAAGATGAAGACTGAAAGACACAGCAAGTCTAGTCCTTCCAACTTTTTCTGCCTGCTTTATTCTAGCTGTACTGGCAGCTGATTAGATGGTGCCCACCCAGATTGAGGGTGGGTCTGTCTCTCCCAGTCTACTGACTCAAATGTTAATCTCCTTTGGAAACACCTGCACAGACACACCCAGGAACAACTCTTTGATCCTTTGATCCAATCAAGTTGATACTCAATATTAACCACCTCAAGTCCACCCCTTGTCAACTTGGACCCATACACATCTCCTGCAATCATACATAATTTTCAGATAAAGACAATAATAAGGTCATAGTTACGCCTAACATAATATGGCTATCCTTCATACAGTCAGAATTACACTAATCCTTAATCTAAATGCTATTACATAAAGTTAACAATACTTAAATACTGATATGAAGTCAATACATCTTATGTCACATGATAAAGGAAAAAGAAAGAAAATAAAATGAAGATATTTTCTTAGTACAAGTGTATACATGCACAAACATGTTCCTAACAAAATAAGGAGGAAATCCGTATGACAATTACAGTCCTCTTTTCTGCAGCTGGTCACGTGGTTGTAGCTAGTATTGATGACTACCTTCTTCTACCACCAATTCTGTATTCCCTTTGCCTTCAGCAAGCACCTCAGTGAGTCACGGTTTTTTACCTGATGAAGTGGCCAAAAACTTCATTCGTAAAGGGTCTGGGCCATTTGTAGTCCTGCCTGAATTGGGTTGTTGTAGTTTCCCATTGACCTTAATCACAGGGCATGGCAATACTAAGAGACACCCTAAGGGATCTCTTTGTATTCCACACATACTCTTCCTTACCTCCATCGTGGACTCCCTTACCTCCATAGTAGACCGATTTCATATTGGTAGTCTGGGTCAATCACCACAGCCAATACTGTAACTCCCTTCTTAGCCTGTTGACTTAGGGATAGGAGGAGCCCAAAGTGTCCAGGTGGCAATCTTAACTTCCAGTTTAATGGAATCATTGTGTCTCCTGGTGGTTGCATTCCTCCTTCTGGAACTAAGACCTCTAGACTAGCAGAACACAATGTTGAGGAACAGGAAGCAAAAATTTTGCTAGTGGGTCACTAGGGGTGATGGTGAATGATGCCATTTCCACTTCCACCCCCTGATTCCTGGACCCATGAATCCTAGCTATGGGAGAAACAGTACCATATATTGGATGCTGACTCAGGGCATACACAGCCTTCTGAAGACCTTTGCCCTAGCCCTGCAAAGTATTGTCACCTAGTTGGCATTGTGATTGTGACTTCAAAAGGCCATTCCACCATTCTATCAATCCAGCTGCTTCAGGATGATGGGGAACATGGTAAGACCAGTGAATTCCATGAGCATAAGCCCACTTCCTTAGCCATAAAGTGAGTGCCTTGGACAGAGGCAATGCTGTGTGGAATACCATGATAGTGGATAAGGCATTCCATGGGTCCACAGATGGTAGTCTTGGCAGAAGCATTACATACAGGATAGGCAAACCCATATCTGGAGTATGTATCTATTCTGGTGAAGACAAACTTCTGCCCTTTCCATGACGGAAGAAGTCCACGTAGCTGGCTAATTACCTTGAGGAATGGTACTATATTGAGGGCTCAGTGTTGGTCTCTGCTGCTGGCAAATTGGGCACTCAGCAGTGGCCGTAGCCAGGTCAGCCTTGGTGAGTGGAAGTCCATGTTGCTGACCCCGTGTGTAACCTCCATCCCTGCCACCATGGCCACTTTGTTCATGGGTCCATTGAGGGATGACAGGGTGGCTGGGGAAAGAGGCTGAGTGGTGTCCACAGAATGAGTCATCCTATCCACTTGATTATTTAAATCCTCCTCTGCTGAGGTCACCCTTTGGTGAGCATTCACATCAGATACAAATATCTTCACAGTTTTTGCCCACTAGAGAAGTTCATCCACGTACCTCTTCCCCAAATTTCTCTGTCACTGATTTTCCAATCATGCCTCTTCCAAGTCCCCGACCATTCAGCCAAACCATTAGCTACAACTCATGCATCAGTATATAATCGCATCTATGGCCATTTCTCCTTCCAAGCAAAGTGCGTAACCAGGTGCACTGCTCAAAGTTCTGCCCACTGGGAAGATTTACCTTTGCCACTGTCCATCACGGATGTCCTAAAAAGGGGCTATATGCTGCAGCTGTCCACTTTCAGGTGGTGCCTGCACATCGTGCAGACCTATCTGTAAACGAGGTCCTAATTTTCTCTTCCTCTGTCAACTGATCATGTGGAACTCCCCATGAGGCCATCAGTGCAGGCTGGGGGTGAGAAGGCAGGGTGGCAGGAGTGGAGACCATGGGCATTTGAGCCACTTCCTCATGTAAACTTGTGCCCTCAAGACCTGCTTGAGCCCAATCACATATATACCACTTCCATTTGATGATGGAATGCTGCTTTGCATGGCCCACTTTATGGCTATATGGCTCAGAAAGCACCTAGTTGATGATAGACAGTTCAGGTTGCATGGTAACTTGATGATCCATAGTCAAACTTTCAGTTTCTACCAAAGCCCAGCAAGAGGCCAAGAGCTGTCTCTCAAAAGGAGAATAGTTATCTGCAGAAGACGGCATGGCCTTGCTCCAAAATCCTAGAGGTCTGTACTGTGATTCACCTATGGGGGCCTGTCAAAGGCTCCACATGGCATCCCTATTTGCCACTGACACCTCAAGCACCATTGGATCTGCTAGGTCATATGGCCCAAGTGAAAGAGAAGCTTGCACAGCATACTGGACCTGTTGCAGAGCCTTCTCCTGTTCTGGGCCCCACTCAAAACTGTCAACCTATCAGGTCACTTGATAAATGAACCAGAGTAACACACCCAAATGAGGAATGTGTTGCCTCCAAAAACCAAATAGGCCCACTAGATGTTGTGCCTCTTTCTTGGTTGTAGGAGGGGCCAAATGCAGCAATTTCTCCTTTGCCTTGGAATACCTTGACAGGCCCCACACCACTGAACCACTAGGAATTTTTCTGAGGGAGAAGATCCCTGAATTTTAGGCAGATTTTTTTCCCATCCTTTGGCATGCAAATGTCTCACCAATAAGTCCAGTGTGTTTGCTACTTTCTTGCTCACTGGATCCAATCAGCATAATATCATCAATGTAATGGACCAGTGTGATATGTGGAACGGACAAGTGATCAAGATCTCTGAGAACAAGATTATGACACAAAGAGGGAGAGTTGATATACCCCTGAGGTAGGACAGTAAAGGTATATTGCTGGCCTTGCCAGCTGAAGGCAAATTGCTTCTGGTGGGCCTTATGGACAGGAATAGAGAAAAAGACATTTGCCAAGTCAACGGCTGCATAACCCGTACCAGAAGATGTATTAATTTGTTTCAAGCAATGAACACATCTGGTACAGCAGCTGCAATTGGAGTCACCACTTGGTTAAGCTTACAATAATCCGCTGTCATCCTCTGAGATCCATCTGTCTTCTGCACAGACCAAATAGGAGAGTTGAACAGGGATGTGGTGGGAATCACCATCCCTGCATCTTTCAAGTCCTTGATGGTAGCACTAATCTCCACAATCCCTCCAGGGATGAGATATTGTTTTTCATTTAGTGTTTTTCTAGGTAGAGCCAGCTCTAATGGCTTCCATTTGGCCTTTTCCACCATAGTAGCCCTTCACCCTACCAGTCAGGGAGCCAATATGGGGGTTCTACCAGCTGCTAAGTATGTCTATCCCAATTATGCATTCTGGCACTGGGGAAATGACCAAAGGATGAGTCCAGGGACCCACTGGACTCACTGTAAGTCAGACCCGAGCTAAAACTCCACAATAACCTGACCTCCATAAGCCTCTACTTTAACTAGAGGACCACAATGACATTTAGGTCCCCTGGAATCAACATCAGCTCAGAGCCATTGTCCAGTAGTCCCCAAAAGGTCTGATCATTCCTCTTTCCCCAGTGCACAGTTACTCTGGTAAAAGGCTGGAGGTTTCCTTGGGGAAGGATGGGAGAAAGATTAACAGCATAAATTCTTGGTAGTGTAGTGTGGTCCTTCCTCAAGGAGAGACTGGCCTCCCCTTCATTCAAGGGATTCTGGGTCTGTAAATTGGTTCAAGTCTGGAAATTGATTGAGGGGATATAATTCTTTATTTTTATAATTCATATTAGTTTTTGTCCACTCTGCCTGGAAGCTTTTGCTTATACAAATTACTATAAGTAAGAATGCAGTAGGCTTCTTATCAATTTCACTTCTAGGAATACCATGATTAGCCAGTGCCAGAGATCTACATGAGTTAGACTATTCTGATTGCTGCTTTGCCTCTGCTGTCTCTTACGGTAACTACACCTTGCCTTTGAAGGTTGAATGCCGTCACTTGGCCCCTGCCACCTCAACTTTCAATTATTCCTATTGCATTTAAATTTTCTTATTAAGTAACGGTAGTTCCCACTGTAAGCCCTGGCCTACAGAGAAGGGCAATCACAGAGCTCTTTAAGGATGCAGGTGCTGCCCTCACAAATCTATTTCACCCAGTATTGGTGAAGGGCATGTCTTCTGTACACTCCAGCTGGGGTGAGTAGGTCTAAAGTGACTAATCCACTCTAGCATTCCAATCTTCCTAAGCCTTTGGATTCCTTCCTCTACGTTAAACCAAGGGAGATCAGGCATTTCATTTCCAGCTTGCTCACAGTGGGCCATCTTTTGATCCATATTTCAGCTAACCAAGCAAATGAACTATTAGAACTGTTTTCAACTCCCTGAGCTGCAACATTAAATGCAGGATCCCTGCTTAGTGGACCCATGTCAATAAATTCAGTCTGATATAACTTTATGTTCCTGCCACCATTATTCCACACCCTTAATATCCATTCCCATGCATGTTCTCCAGGTTTCTGCTTATATAAATTAGAAAACTCAAGCAGTTCTTTTGGAGTGTAGTGCACCTCCTCGTGGGTCACACTCTAAACCTTACCTCTAGGGGACTGTTGGGACTTGAGTCTAGTTATAGGTCTAGAAGCAAACGGGGTGTTGGAGGTGGGTCCTGAGGAGAATAAGTATTTTTTTTGCCTGGCAACTTCACTGTTGCTTCAGGCAGTGCAGGGTTATCTCCTCAGACAAAGGTAGAAAGGGGGATGGCAGTGTGGGTGGGGGAGGGGATGTTGCCACTGCTGGGTATCGGGAAGCTATTCCTTCTGGCAAAAAAGGTCCATCAGAGTTTATAAGCTGTGTCTGTGGCTTCCCACATGACCCCATTCCAAGTTGCAGGGTCTCATTCATTTCTAATCAATGTCCTTACCTTAACAGTAGACATCTGGCAAGACTGAGCATGCACCTTTCATTGCAGGTCAGCCACTCTCGTGATAAGAACTTGTGTCTGATTTTCTGCAATTTCAGACCTTTGTCTAGAGGAGATAAGACACTCACTAAGGGAAATCTCAGAAGACTTGAGGCTCAGTCTGTGCTTCTGGAGCCAGGAGTTAGAATTCCTGAGCTCATCCTTTTCTTTCATCACTTTTCCAGCAAGCTTATGAGCAACCAACCATCTTCATTATATTCTTTGGTTCTCCACATATGGTCAAAGGTATTATGTATAGAGTCACTAAATTCCTTGCCTCTCACGAGTATCAGGAGTATCAGATGCATTTATTTTGCATAACTCTTTAAACAGTGAATGGCAAGGACTATCAGTGTTCTTCATACTAGTAGAAGTAGAGTGCTTAGCATTTTTGGGTTTAATCAGATTAAACAGCCAACTCCAGAAACCTCCAAACCAACTAAAAAAATCTGTTCTTAAAATTCTGTTCCTCTAGAGCCACTCCTGGTACCAAAATCTGCATTAGTCAGGGTTCTCTAGAAGAACAGAACTAATAGGATAAATTTATATATGAAAGGGAGTTTATTAAGGAGAATTGACTCACACGATCACAAGGTAAAGTCTCACCATAGGCCATCTGCAAGCCGAGGAGCAAGAAAGCCAGTCTGAGTCCCAAAACCTCAAAAGTAGGGAAGCTGACCGTGCAGCCTTCAGTCTGTGGTCAAAGGCCCGAGAGCGCCCTGGCAAATCACTGGTGTAAGTCCAAGAGTCCAAAAGCTTAAGAACTTGGAGTCTGATCTTCGAGCGCAGGAAGCATCCAGCACAGGAGAAAGATGAAGACTGAAAGTCACAGCAAATCTAGTCCTTCCAACTTTTTCTACCTGCTTTATTCTAGCTTGCTGGCAGCTGATTAAATGGTGCCCACCCAGATTGAGGGTGGGTCTGTCTCTCCCGGTCCACTGACTCAAATGTTAATCTCCTTTGGAAACATCCTCACAGACACACCCAGGAACAATACTTTGCATTCTTCAGTCCCATCAAGTTGACAATATTATCACACCTGTCTTGTTCCAGTTCTCAGGGGGAATGCTTTCAACTTTTCCAAGTTCAGTATAATGTTGGCTGTGGGTTTGTCATATATGGCCTATATTACATTAAGGTATGTCTCTTCTATGCTGATTTTCCTGAGGGTTTTAATCATAATGGGATGCTGGATTTTGTCAGATGCTTTTTCTGCATCTATAGAAATGATCATGTGATTTTTGTTTTTAATTCTGTTTATATGGTGTATCACAATTATTGATTTGAGGATGTTAAACCATCCCTGCATCCCTGTTATGAAACCCATTTGATCATGGTGGATTATCTTTTGATATGCTGTTGGACCCAGTAAGCTACTATTTTGTTGAGGATTTTTGCATCTATGTTCATCAAGGATGCTGTTGTTGTTGTTATATTCTTTCCTGGTTTTGGTATTAGATGCTTGCTTCATAGAATGATTTAGGAAAGATTTCCTCCTTATTTTTTGGAATAGTGTCAATAGGACTGGTACCAATTCTTCTTTGAATGTTTGATAGAATTCAGCTGTGAATCCATCTGGTCCTGGATGTTTTTTTGTTCGTAACTTTTAAATTACCATTTCAATCTCAGTGCTTGTTATTGGTCTGTTTAGAGTTTCTATTTCTTCCTGGTTTAGTCTAGGAGAGTTGTATATTTTGCGTATTTCCAGGAATTTACCCATCTCCTCTAGGTTTTCTAGTTTATGCACATAAAGGTGTTCATAGTAGCCTTGAATAATCTTTTGTATTTCTGTGGTATCTGTTGTAGTATCTCCTGTTTCATTTCTAGTTGAGCTTATTTGGATCTTCTCTCTTCTTGGTTAATCTTGCTAATAGTCTATCGATTTTATTTATCTTTTAACAAAACCAGCTTTTTGTTTTATTTATTTTTTGTGTTTGTTTCAATTTCATTTAGTTCTTCTCTGATCTTGCCATTTATTTTCTTCTACTGGATTTGGGTTTGATTTGTTCTTATTTCTCTAGTTCCTTGAGGTGTGTCCTTAGATTGTCTATTTGTGCTCTTTCAGACTTTTTGATGTAGGCATTTAATGCTATGAACTTTCCTCTTAGCCCTGCTTTTGCCATATCCCAGGGCTTATGATAGGTTGTGCCATTATTATCATTCAGTTCAAAGAATTTCCATCTTGATTTCATTGTTGACCCAATGATTATTCAGGAGCAGGTTATTTAATTTCCATGTATTTGCATGGTTTTGAGGGTTCCTTTTGAAGTTGATTTCCAATTTTATTACACTGTGGTCTGAGAGAGTAACTGTATAAGAGTACTTATATCATTTATATAATTTTGGTTTTCTTAAATTTATTGAGACTTGTTTTGCCACCTATCATATGGTCTTCTTGGAGAATGCTCCATGTGCTGATGAATAATAGAATGTATATTCTGCAGAATGTTCTTTAAATATCTGTTAAGTCCATTTGTTCTAGTGTATAGTTTAAGTCCATTGTTTCTTTGTTGACTTTCTGTCTTGATGACCTGTCTAGTGCTGTCAGTGGAGTGTTGAAGTCTCCCACTATTCTTGTGTTGCCATCTATCTAATTTCTTAGGTCTAGTAGTAATTGTTTTATAAATGTGGGAGCTCCAGCCTTAGGTGCATATATATTTAGGATTGTGATATTTTCCTGTTGGACTAGTCCTTTTATATTATATAATGTCCCTCTGTGT
This sequence comes from Hylobates moloch, assembly GCF_009828535.3. NCBI lineage: Eukaryota > Metazoa > Chordata > Mammalia > Primates > Hylobatidae > Hylobates > Hylobates moloch. The sequence goes on along the minus strand of NW_026652283.1, from coordinate 23,895,385 downwards.
TTGTTTAACTGCTGTTGCTTTAAAGTTTGTTTTGTCTGATGCAGGAATAGCTACTCCTGCTCGCTTTCGGTGTCCATTTGCATGAAATATCTTTTCCTACCCCTTTACCTTAAGTTTATGTGAGTCCTTATGTGTCAGGTGAGTCTCTTGAAGATAGCAGATACTTGGTTGGTGAGTTCTTATGCATTCTGCCATTATGTATCTTTTAAGTGGAGCATTTAGGCCATTTACATTCAACATTAGTATTGAGATGTGAGGTACTATTCTCTTCATCATGTTATTTGTTGCCTGAACACCTTGTTTTTGTTCATTGTGTTAGTTTTATAGCTCCTGTGGGAATTACACTTTAAGGAGATTCTATTTTGGCGTATTTTGAGGATTTGCTTTAAGATTTATAACTCCTTTTAGCAGTTGTTGTTGTACTGGCTTGGTAGTGCCTAATTCTCTCAGCATTTGTTTGTCTGAAAAAGACTGTATTTTTCCTTCATTTGTGAAGCTTAGTTTCACTGGATACAAACTTCTTGGCTGATAATTATTTTGTTTAAGGAGGCTAAAGATAGGACCCCAATCCCTTCTAGCTTGTAGGGTTTCTGCTGAGAAATCTGCTGTTAACTTGATAGGTTTTCCTTTGTAGGTTACCTGATGCTTTTGCTTCATAGCTCTTAAGATCCTTTCCTTCATCTTGACTTTAGATAAACTGATGACTATGTCCCTAGGTGATAATCTTTTTGTGATGAATTTCCCAAGTGTTTTTTGATCTTGTATTTGAATGTCTAAATCCCTATCAAGGCCAGGAAAGTTTTCCTCAATTATTCCCACAAATATGTTTTCCAAACTTTTAGATTTCTCTTCTTTCTCAGGAACACTAATTATTCTTAGATTTGGTCATTTAACATAATCCCAAACTTCTTGGAGGCTTTGTTCATTTTTTAAGATTCTATTTTCTTTGTCTTTGTTGGATTTGGTTAACTCGAAAGCCTTGTCTTCAAGCTCTGAAGTTGAAGTTCTTTCTTCCGCTTGTTCGATTCTATTGCTGAGACTTTCCAGTGCATTTTACATTTCCCTAAGTGTGTCCTTGATTTCCAGAAGCTGCAATTGTTTTTTATTTATACTATCTATTTCACTAGAGATTTTTCCATTCATATCCTGGTTTTTGTTTTTGTTTTTCTTTCTGTTTTCTTTAAATTGGACTTCACCTTTCTCTGGTGCCTCCTTGATTGGCTTAATAATTGACCTTCTGAATTCTTTTTCTGGCAATTCAGAGATTTCTTCTTGGTTTGGATTGATTGCTGGTGAGCCACTGTGATCTTTTGGGGGTATTAAAGAAGCTTGTTTTGTCACATTACCGGAATAGTTTTTCTGGTTCCTTCTCATTTGGGCAGACTATGTCAGAGGGAATATCTGGGACTCAAGGGCTGCTGTTTTGATTCTTTTGTCCCACGGCGTGCTTCCTTGATGTGGTGCTCTCCCCCTTCCCCTAGGGAAGGGGCTTCCTGAGAGCCAAACTGCAGTGATTGTTATTTCTCTTCTGGATCTAGCTACCCAGCAGAGCTACCAGGCTCTGGGCTGATAATGGGGACTGTCTGCCAAGAGTCCTGTGATGTGATTCATCTTCAGTTCTCCCAGTCATGGATGCCAGCACCTAGTCTGGTGGAGGTAGCCGGGGAATGATGTGAGGGGCCTCAGTTGTATTTTTGTTAAGTGCACTGGTTTTGTGTTGGTTGGCCTCCAGCCAGGAGGTGACACTTTCAAGAGAGCATCAGCTTGCGATAGTATAGGGAAGATCAGGTGGTAGGTGGGACCATAGAGGTCCCAAGAGATCACGTCCTTTGTCTTTGGCTACCAGGGCAGGTAGAGAAAGACCATCAGGTGGCAGCAGGGTTAGGCGCGTCTGAGCTAAGACTCTGGGTGGGGCTTGCTATGGCTGCAGTGGGGGATCGGGGTGTGGTTCCCAGGCCAACGGAGTTATGTTCCCAGGGGAATTATGGCTGCCTCTGCTTGCTCACAGAAGTCACCAGGGAAGTGGGAGAACCCCGGCAGTCACAGGCTTCACCCAGCTCCCACGCAGCCAGCAGCCTGAAGGCCAGACTCACTCTCACTGTGCCCCACAACAGCACTGAGTTACATATTCAAGCAGCCGGTGAGCAGGGCTGAGAACTTGACCCAGGCTGCAAGCCTCCCAGCTGGGAAAGCAAATGGACTCACAGTTCCTTGGCTGTCCCGCAGAGCCTGCAGCGGCAATCCACCTCCTTCAAAGGGTCTGTGGATTCTCTCGGCTTTCCTGGTATGTTCCTGTGGCAGTTCTTGGAGCAAAAGTTTATGATGTAGGTCTCTACATGCTCTGTTCATCTGAGTGGGACCTGCAAGCTAGTCCGGGCTCCTGTCTGCCATTTTTCCCCATCTTTCTACCCTTCACTTTTGAAAGGATGTCATATTCAATGTAATGCCTATCCTAGCAGGAGAAACTAAATAAAATAAATGTGTTGAAGTATTTGTTGTAGCTATTTTCTGGTTAACCTGGGAATTAACCTTTCAGTATAGATTGGATTGACCTGAAATCACACGAAAAAATTAAAATAATTAAACATGGTCATAGTCTGAGAAAACAACTTCCAGTTTCTGTATCACCTATGTGAATATTGGGTTACTGCACTTGTTGAGAAATGGTTATCAGGTTAAATCTGACTAGGGCAGAGCCACCGTTCTTTGGGTTTAGAAGTAGTGTTTTCCCTTAAGGGCAGACAGGTCTTTCCTGGTATATTCATGAGAAGAGGCAATTCCTAAAGCAGAAAAACTGTAGTGATCTCTAGGTAGATACGAGAAAAAAGCTCTGCCTCTTTTCTTGCTAAACTGTAAAGAATGTAGGTGTCCAGGAAAGTGAGCCCTACAGCCTGGGGTTAACAATATCCTTTTCCAGGTGTATGCAGGGAGATAGCCAGTAAGGACAGACCAGCATTCAAAGTGCCTTGCAGGATGAAAGTCTCTAAACTACTTCGTTTGCTAGATTTTCTAAATTTGTTTTACTCTTTTGTTAGGTTTCTTTGTAATTGTCTAGCCTTGCAGTAAAATCTTGTTTGACTATTCCAGATCTGTCAGCCCTGTTAAAGATTATAAAGAGAAGGAATGAATGAGAGTGTTGGAGATGATGTCAGAAAGCTCTCACAGCAGAGCGGTGTTTACTCAAGTCAAGTTTTCAGAGGCTGAAGTCTTGGCTGTTTTTCTTTTTCTTTTTCTAAATAGAGACAGGGTTCACCATATTGCCCAGACTGGTCTTGAACTCCTAGACTCAAGTCCACCTGCCTCAGCCTCCCAAAGTGCTGGGATTCCAGGCATGAGCCACCATGCCTAGCCAATCCTGGCTGTTATTGTGACTGGTGCCTCATGCAAGACCCTGAGCCATACCATCCAGCTAGATCACTTCAGATCCCTGACCCTTAGAAACTGTGAGGTAACAAATGTTTGTTGTTTTAAGCTGCTAAATGATGGAATCTTTATTGCACAATAATAGATAATGAAGGCATAACAGTATAGAGCTAAGAAGTCCGGGAAGAATGTGAACCAGAAGAGGGAGACTCGGATCTTACCAACATTCCAGCTCCTTGCCACCACATCTTTCCTTGGGGACTTTTGGTTGGACTCTAGTTGAGGGATGAGATGGTGGATTCACTTTTGTCCTCATCAGATTGAGGGAAGAAAATGCCCACTCTAGACCATAGAAACACAACTGGAAAGAGCCAAGTGGAGTCAGGGTCTAGGCTGAGAGAAGCTCTAGGGAATCTATTCAGGAGTAGAAGGAAGTACCTACCAATGCGAAGGGGGAATGGGTTAGTGGAGAAACTTGCTTTCCATAAATCCTCCACTTCAAAAGGGAAAGAAAAATGACCATTCAGGACAAGAAAGGCCTCAACTTGTTAAAGAGTCAGAGATCCTTTGGGGAGGCCTGAGAGCCAGGCATCCATGGTGAGCCTCACCAAACAATCTTTCTGCTTTCTGGGAAAAAGAAGTGCCAAACAGCTTCTCATATGAACAGCCTCTTCATATCAGGAAGGGGTTTAAAAGCCCAATTTGAAGGGATCATTCTCTTTTTTTGATTAACCACTAATAACTCAAATTTCCATATGGGTGAGATGGACAGAACAGTGAATTGGAATACATGTCTTGCTCGAGGATCCCTACCCAGCTAGATAGAAGACTCCGTGAAATACTGAAAGCAAAATTTAAATTCATGGCCGAGCACAGTGGCCCAGGCCTATACTTGCAGCACTTTGGAAAGCCATAGAGGGAGGATTGCTTGACACCAGGAGTTTGAAACCTTCCTGGGCAACATAGCAAGACCCTATCTGTACTGGAAAAAAAAAAAAAAGAAAAGAAAAATTACCTGGGTGTGGTGGTGTGGCACCTGCAGTCCCACCTACTTGGGAGGCTGAGGTGGGAGAATCACTTGAGCCCAGGAGATTGAGGCTACAGTGAGCTGTGATTGCATCACTGCACTCCAGCCTGGGTGATAGAACGAGACCCTGTCTCAAAAAATAAAATAAAATAAAATAAAATAAAATAAAATAAAATAAAATAAATTAACATTAGAATTACAAAAATCAACCCAAGCAGAAGCACATGGGATGAAACGCTTGGAAAACTAACACAACTCTGATCAAGTAGGAGCTGGTTGAGGGCAGGCTGGCTACTGATTGGATTCTGAGACATCCAACAGGTCCCAGGGAAATAGAGGTGATGGTCATGGTTGTACGGCTGTCTCTGAGATTGCAATTAAAAGATGATAGTTGGCCGGGCGCGGTGGCTCACGCTTGTAATCCCAGCACTTTGGGAGGCCGAGGCGGGCGGATCACGAGGTCAGGAGATCGAGACTACGGTGAAACCCCGTCTCTACTAAAAATACAAAAAATTAGCCGGGCGTGGTGGCGGGCACCTGTAGTCCCAGCTACTCGGAGAGGCTGAGTCAGGAGAATGGCGTGAACCCGGGAGGCGGAGCTTGCAGTGAGCCGAGATTGCGCCACTGCACCCCAGCAAAAAAAAAAAAAAAAAAAAAAGATGATAGTTTAGGAAAATCTCCCACAATGCTGAGAGAGGAGCAGACTCCTTCTGAAGCCTTCCCTCCTGAGGAGGGTGATAAAGCGGGAGGAGCTGAAATGGAGGGAAGAGGATGGGGGGGAAGGCATTGAAGACTGAGCTACAGGGCAGATTATTCTGCCTGCTCCATTCCCAGCCAGAAGCTACCTCAGCAGACCAGCAGGGCATTGGGGAAACTGAGGAATGAGTACTAAATAATAATCTATGGCTATTCTGAGAGGAAAAAATGAATAACACAAAAGAGTTGGAACAAGTTTCCTTTCAGCATCAAAATGTGAATTCTAGATTTATTTTTATTAGAGAGAGTGGCATTGCATTACAGGATTCCTTGTCTATTTTTCACATTTGTCAGTCACTTTCTTAGGCTTTAAACAAAGTAACGAATTATATTGTAGGAGAATATGAATTGCACACTGTTAAGTGGGAAATAAAAAGTAGGTTACAAATAGTACATACAATACAATTCTACTTTTGCTTTTAAGATGTATGTATATTACATTAAAAGATGCGCAATATCATTAGTAATCAATGAAATGCAAATTAAAACCATAAATGAGATAAGTATACCACTATATACTTATTACATTTTTGAATTTTTTTATGTGAAAATACCAAGTGCTGACAATGACTTAGAACTAGAACTCTCATTCATTGTGGGTGGGAATGGAATTGAAAACAGTTTGGCAGTTTTAATTAATAAAGTTTTTTTTAACTTTATGAAGTTAAGAATTTTAAAAATACTTTGTAAAGTATAAAGTTTTACTTTATAAAGTTAAACACACTTACTATATGATCTAGTAAACTCACTCCTACGTATTTACTGAATAACAATAACAACACTGGTCATATATGTTTATAGTAACTTTTTTCATAATCGACAAAACCTAAATGTTCTTCAGCCAGTGAATGAGTGAACTGTAGCACATACAATAGAATATTACTCAGCAATAAAAAGGAATGAACTACCAATATATGCAATAAAATGGAGGAAGCTCAATGCATAACATTAAGAAGGTTAAACACTGTATGATCCAGTTTATTAGACATTCTGGAAAAGGCAAAACTACAGGGGCAGAAAATAGATCAGTGGTTTCCAAGGGCTAGGGTGAAGGACAGGTTGGCCTCAAGGTGAAACAAGGGAACTTTTGTTGCTGTTGAAAATATACCATATCTTAATTGTTTGGTGTACATATTAGTAGTGGTCTATAATTCAGTTTTAACTTTTTTCTTTTTTCCTTATTATAATGTTTACATATTTTATTTTATATGTACCATGGAGTAAAAGAAAAAAATAAATTATCTTTATTTTAGTGTACAGTTCTATAACCTGTTTTGACAAAGGCGTATGATTGTGTAACCACTACCTTATCTAGCTTTCTAAATGCCATTCTCCACTAAATAGAACAAGAGACCTACAAAAAAAACATTGATTCCAATGCTTGAGCAGAGAGATATAAGATGAGTCTGGGATATCTCACTGCACCAGAAAGTTAGGATTCACTCAAAGAATGGAGCGACTGTATTAAAAGGACACAGGAGAAAGCTGGAAAGGGTTCCCCACTGGCCAAATGCAGGACAATTTAGACGTCAAAATACATAAATAATTATAGCAATGGATTATAACCTACTGAGTAAAAGAAAAATCTGTGAGCTCATACTGACATACATGCAGGAAAGCTCTTCCTTACAGTAGAAAGTCAACTAATAAATATAAAGAAATAAGAGTTTTTGGCCAGGCGTGGTGGCTCACGCCTGTAATCCCAGCACTTTGGGAGGCTGAGGCAGGTGGATCACGAGGTAAGGAAATCAAGACCATCCTGGCTAACATGGTGAAACCCCATCTCTACTAAAAAGTACAAAAAAATTAGCCGGGCGTGGTGGCGGGTGCCTGTAATCCCAGCTACTCTGGAGGCTGAGGCAGGAGAGAATGGTGTGAACCCAGGAGGCAGAGCTTGCAGTGAGCTGGGCGGGGGGTGGGGGTAAGAGTTTTTGAATGTTCAATGGATGCTAAACCAAGAACATCAAACTTTGATGAGAAACAGGATATTTGCATGGTTTTACCATGGAGAAACCTAGAGAGCACCACCCTATCCAAGTGATCATAGTCAATATTACCAATACTATGTCCCGCTTGCTATGATTGCCACAAAACGAAGGCCAAACCGTGACTTCCATGGTTTTCCTGGCAAAATGCATAAGCAAAATCTAAACATGAGGAAACATCAGACCAACACAAGTTGAGGGACAGTCTCCAAAGTAATGGCTGCATTCTTCAAAAATAATGAGGTAAAAACAAAAACAGAAACACACACAAAAAAAACAAACAAAAAACAGAAAAGCTGAGGAACTATTTCAAATTGAAGAAGACCAAAGAGATATTACAACTAAGCACAATGCCTACCATTGGAATCCTAGATTAGAAAAAATAATAGCAATGATGTATATTAGAGAACCATTGATCCTATTTGAATACGGACTATGGATTTGCCAATAGTGTTACAGCTATGTTAAATATCCTGATTCTGATTACAGGAAATGCACAGTGAAGTATTTAGGAAGAAAGGGACATGAGGTCTCCAACTCCTTACTATGTTTCAGAAAAAAATACATGCATGAGTTGATACAACGGTAAAGCCAATAGGGCAATATGTACAAAAAAAAAAAAAAGGTATATTGGAGACCCATCTACTATTGCAACATTTTCAAGTTTAAAATTATGTCAAAATAGTAAGTTTAAAAAAAAAATATTAGAGCTATGCTGGAGTTGTTTTGTACCAATCGTCTGCTCCCCGTGAGCAAGCAGAGATGCAACTGGAGTTTTTAGAACTGTTTAAGGGGAAGTTACCAGAATATTTACAGGAGCTCCGAATGCTTCTCAAATCTGGTGGAATCCTTATTCAGCAAAGGTGGTATCATATGTTGGTGTACATTCCTGTGAAAACTTCGGGGGGCCCATATTCAATTAGAAACATGCGGGATTACTGTTGTACTTATATATCCTTCTTCATAACTTTCCATATCTTTTGCTATTTTAAGACAAAGCCTTAAAATGATGATTTATTAGTTAGCATATATACTATCTACAAATTTAAGTCCTCTGCTGCTACCATATTTTGCCTGGCCTCAAGTGTTTAGGACAAAAATTAGGCCAGAGGAGGTGTGGGAATATTAATCAGCAGAGAAAAGGCTGCATGAGCAGCAAAGTTGGCAATATTTGCAAAATATCCTTCTACCTCTGGCTGAGGGCATGAGGCATGTGTGGGAGCTTTGTGGACTTTTCTTATCCCTAAGTACCATCACCTGCTTCTCCATACTCTTAAAGCTTTGTACTACATCAAGTGATGAGGAAAGATCAGTGTCCAAAATAAATAAAAATAATTTTTTATAAAAAATTGACATTAGCATGGTGTAATGGAAATAATGCAGACTTTGGTGTCAAAATACCTGGATTCAAGTTTAGCAAACCACTCCATCTCTCTCTCTGTCTTCATTTTTTCATCCGTAAAAAAACATGGCTTCTTGTTTTTGGCGGCAAAGAGTTCTTATACAACAAAAAAATGTTAGTCATAACGGAAAAGATTCATAAATTGGACTACGTTAGAATTAAGAACTGTTCAAAGAAGACACTATGATGAAAGTAAAAAAAACAAGCTGTTAGCCTAGAAAAAAAATCTGTAATCTTACTGAATTACAAAGGAATATATCCAAGATATACAAAGAAACTGTCTAAGTCAATAAAGATAAGGACAGATAATAGAAAAATGGGCGTGGGATTTCAACACACACATCACACACACACAAATATCCAATGGCCAACAAGCACATGAAAAGAGGCTGGATCCCAGTGATAGTCATCAAGGAAATGAAAATTAAAATTACAATATGATAGTACTACATACCCACCAGAAAGGGTAAAATTAAAGAGCAGCAACAGCAATATGCTAGTGAGTGGCCAAAATGAGAGCAACTCTCATATGCTATTGAAGGGAGTGTGAATTGGTACAACTGAATGAAAACAATATGACATTGCCTAGTAAGTGCATAATTTGTGACTTAATAATTTCACTACTCCATATCTACCCTAACTTGTGCACATGTGCGTCCCAAGACACATGTACAAGAAAGTTCATAAAAGCGTTTTTTATATTTGCCAACTCTGAAGCAATCCAAATTTCCATCATTAGTAAGTGGAATCTAGGCACAGTGGCACATGCCTGTAGTCTCAGCTACTTGGGAGGCTGAGATGGGAGGATCACTGGAGCCCATGAGTTCGAGACCAGCCTGGGCAACACAGCAAGACTGTGGGGAAAAAAAAAGTAAATGGATAAATAAATTATGACATATTCATTTAATGAAAATACTCCACAGCAACAAAAATGGATGAACTATAGCTGAAAACAATATTGATAAATATAAAAAAAAAACATTATCTTGGGTCAGAGAGGCCAGGTGTGAAATAATACACATAGTACAATTCTGTTTATATCAAATTAAAAAGACAAACAAAAACTACAGTGTTTAGGGATGTATCTGTGGGTAGCAGCACTGTAAAGAAAAGCAAGGAAGTGATGGCAATAGGTGTCAGGCCATAAACATACCTACCTGTGGTGTAGAGGTTGGGATAATTGTTGAAAAGGGCACAAGAGGCACTTTTGGGACCTGACAATGGTCGTTGATCTGGAGGTGGTTACCCAGGTTATTTTCTTAAGTCCTTGAGCTGTACATGTTTTGTGTACCTTATTGTAAGTATATTATATTTTATAATGAAGGCATTAAATTTCATTTTAAAAGACGTAATTCTATCAGCCTTATCTATGTCAAATATTTGTTAAGAGTCAAATAAGAAATGTAAAGGCACTTTAAGCCTATAATGTACCATGCATTTATACTGCTGTTTTTTCTATTAATAACAAAATAAATAACTGTAAAGGACCAAAAAGACATCTTCACAATGAAAATACTAGAGCAGCATATCCTAAATTGAAATATCACATTTCTAAGGGCAAAATGGCTACCAGCCTAGAACTCACTGAAATGAATTCGTCCTGTCTAGACCAACTCAGCATCAAAAGTGAAAACAGATGACTTAGCTATTTCCTTTTCTTTTTAAATTTGACTAGTAATGCTCATTGATATGACTTTGGGCCTATGTGAAGATTAAATCAGAAAACTCAAGGTAAGAGTTGAAAATCAAGAAGGAAAATTCTAAGTGAAGACTTAGAAGCACAACTTATATTGTCACGTTTCCTCTAGCTTCTTGTGTACAGCTGATATTTTTTTTAAAATTTACTATTTATTATCAATATCATCTATAAGATTAATAGTAATAAATAATAATTATATATGCTGAATTTCAGAGAATGTTTTATTTAAAATTATTCACTTTGTGAGCCAGGTGGAAATCTTTTCTTCAATACACCCTACCATGTCTAGGATTTTGTTATCTACTACTATTAATAAATTAGCAATTTATTCATAAATTAATTCCATAATACTATTCTTTCTTCAGTCATTTAGTGATATACATAAAGACAGGAGTTTTTATGGAAGAAATCATTTGTAGATCTCCTTGGACTTTATACTACCTGCATAAACCTAGTAATAATCTTTAACTTCCCTTTTTCTCTCTCCATAACTAACCTGGTCCTCCTGATGGTGCTTTCATTCTATTTTTAATTGTCTCCAGATTCCGTATTTTCCTCCTTCCCCCTGGAAATGGTTTTACTTCAGAAAGCCACCATTCCCTCTGAGGAGCTATTAAAATGACCTCCTAACTGACTCCTCCTCTGTCCTCTGCTTCTAATTCATTCTTCCTCCACGAATTCATTCTTCACATGATAGACGATTTCATTACGCCAGTTCCTCTCTTTGAAATCCTGATGGCTCATTCCAGCTTCTAGTTTCATCTCTTTCCACCAATCCCTCCTCCCCACCCACCACCCCACCTCCCCATGGACTCCAGAGATACCTTACATTACAATTATACTGAACCTTTGAGCATTCTCCCATCTCGGCCTTCCTCTGCCTGCATAAGGTTCCCATTTCTTTCTTGCCAGTCAAATGCTTACCATGGGCACATTAGTAGTCATTTAATAAATATTCATTGACTGCAAAGCTGTTACACCTTAATGGAAATGCACCTGGCTCTCCCAGGCAATTAATTGCTTTCTGTTTTGGGAATCCCACAGTGACTTTTTCCTGTCGTGATTATTGTTTGGTAACTCTTTATTCTTCAAGAACAGCAGCCCTGGTTTATTGATTGTTGTATTCAAATAGTACCTAGCATATAGTCAGTGCTCAATAAAATGTAATTGTTTCTTCTTATTATTTTTCTAATTTTTGTGAATGGCAAAAACCACAAGGGCAAATGAATAAAGAAACTCTTTTGGGGGTCATGGAAATGGCTAATGTTAAAGGAAAATTGACCCTTTCATTTCAGCCTTTCAACTGCATGGATATCCAGTAAATAACTATTGTATACATCCTCTGTACCAGTAACTATGGTAGCTATTGGGCACAATAATTCATAATTGCTTTCTCATGGTGCTTTGTATCTGGTGGAATAATAGAGCTACCATGAGTGGATCTGAGAAAGGTGTTTTCCCATTTGCTTTCACTCATAGGAAATGCCTGGAATGTCCTATACAGAAAGGATCAGCTTTTATTTTTTTATCTTAGCCTTTAAAATAGCTCCTTTCATCATAAATGCTCATAAAAGCATTTCTCTGCTTCTCTGTCACTTGACCTGAGGTTTTCAAAGTATCCCCCAAAGAATCTGATTTGAAAGAAGAAATCTTTAGTCATGATGATGTGAAATTGATCCTCAGTCACATGCTCTCCTTACTCAGACAGCAATACTAACCACCATCCTATTAAGTGGCGCCAATTATGTTTGAAAGCCCATCATGTGATCATGGTGTTGGCTAGCCCCTATTTCAACGTAGTCCTTTAGGTTTTCAAGCCTTGTAGAAAGTAAATAATCACAGACTGTCAAACAAGCTTTACTGTTAGCAATTAGTTCTTTGTGGGGTACACAAGACATTATACTATTCATTTTGGTTAGGAAAATAATTTTCCTTCCTTTCTAATATAACTGTATTTCATATATTTTTAACCCTAATAAAAAAGACTTTAGGGAGCGGTTTTATGTTAATTATTTAACACACACACATTAAATTCTTATCTTCCAGACCAGGTTGAAAATAAAAATTAAAGATTCCAGTTAATTATATTCTGATATCTGCCATTCACAGATGGTCAACTGTCCAAGATTTAGAGTTGATAAAATCCACATAACATTATTTATATACTTTTAGCAGTGTATCAGTCCATTTTCACGCTGCTCATAAAGATATATCCGAAACTGGGAAGAAAAAGAGGTTTAATTGGACTTACAGCTCTACATTGTTGGGGATGCCTCAGAATCACGGTGGGAGGTTAAAGGCACTTCTTACAGGGTGGTGGGAAGAGAAAAATGAGGAAGAAGGAAAAGTGGAAACCCCTGATAAACCCATCAGAGCTCATGAGACTTATTCACTATCACGAGAATAGCATAGGAAAGACTGGCCCCCATGATTCAATTACCTCCCCCTGGGTCCCTCCCACAACACGTGGGAATTCTGGGAGATACAATTCAAACTGAGATTTGGGTGGGAACACAGCCAAACCATATCAAGCAACAAGTAACAGAAACTTCAGTTAAAATAGGGTTACACAGAGGTAAGGCAGGTTACAAACTGCATAGAGTCCAGGTACACTTCTCTATAATCTCTTCCCTTTGCCTTGTCTGTATGCTGGCTTTATCTTCAGCTTTGTAGCAGGAAGACTGTAACAATTCCAGGTGTCAACTTCAGATGCAACACAACAATATCCAGAAGAGGATGGCATTGTCTTTCTTTGTGTCCCAAAGGATGGCTAAACCCTTCCCCAAAGCCCCCAGCAAGCTTTCTTCTCATGAGAGTTATGTCACGAAGAGGTGCCTAAGCCAATCTCTGGTCAGGGACTAAGAATGTAATGATTGCCTCAAGACCCAACAAGAATTTAGCCCCTAGTGCTAAATTGGTGGAGCCAATATCCCTTGAAGCCCCTAGCTCCATGGAGGAGAATGGATACCTAAACAAAACTAGAGTTCTGTTAGTAGAGAAGAAGCAAAAAAGTTGGTTGTTGATTAGAAATCAGCATCTGCTACAAGCCTGAAGGATACATTATTCTGTGAAGTGGAGGAGAGCTGGGAAGACACTCTAAATACAAAATTCATAAGCTTCAAATTTTTGCCTGGGGCTCAACTCTGGTTTTAAATTCATTGTTAATTAATATCTATTATTGTTGTACATCAGTCTCAGAAACATGTGTCGATAGAGATTTTCTAGTTACCAAATACTTGCTAATAGAAACAGTCTATTAATAGAATTATTGAGTATACTAAGTCATCACGCTTTCCATTATGGAGTAACTAAGGTATCCATCACGCTTTCCATTCCCCACCAAAGCTAGTATAAAACAACTAATTTTTGTGTTAATGATTTTGTAGACAAAATACAACATGCATCCTGTAATTTACTGAAGGGTTATTTGATAACATGCATGGGTGTCTAATGTTTTATGATTTAGTTCTAAGAGAGGAGTATATGTTAGCTTAATATTTAGATTTATAACCATTAGTTGTATTGTCTAGTATTTGGGTAGTCTGGTTGTTGTTTACTCATTAATTTATTTATTCAAATTATATTTGTTTTCTAGATATATTTCATGTCAGGCACTAGGCAAAACTCTGGGAATACAAAATGTAATAAAAATGGACTAGATTCTCTTTTTTTTTTTTTTGAGACGGAGTCTCACTCTGTCACCCAGGCTGGAGTGCAGTGGCACGATCTCGGCTCACTGCAAGCTCCGCCTCCCAGGTTCACGCCATTCTCCTGCCTCAGCCTCTCCAAGTAGCTGGGACTACAGGCGCCCGCCACCACGCCTGGCTAGTTTTTTTCTGTATTTTTAGTAGAGACGGGGTTTCACCGTGGTTTCGATCTCCTGACCTCATGATCCGCCCCTCTCGGCCTCCCAAAGTGCTGGGATTACAAGCGTGAGCCACCGCGCCGGGCCGGACTAGATTCTCTTGAACAGATAGATGTTTTACTCAGTAGGTTTGGAAAAGTAAATCTCCTGAGGGATACCCATACTTTAAAAATCACCCAAATCAGAAAAGATTCTACAAGAAGAAAGAAAGAAAAATAAAAAAATAAAATAAATGAAAAACCAAATTTTCTTCAAAGGGAGAAATGGTCTGGAACATAATTAATACTGTTTTAAGAATTATTTTCTTAAAAGCTTCTTGTGGAAGTCAGTTTGCAGTTTGGAGGGAACTGTTGGGAAATAGAAGGCTTGCTCAGTCCTTTTGCTTTATCTCCATAGATGGTAAACACTTAATGTGGCCAAACCTATGATATCATCTACCATTACACCTTTGCAAATAGTTATCTCATTATCAAATGGGAATAGAAAAATGAGAGGAGGGAAACCCACAGAATCTAGCAAATACATATTTTTACAGCTAACAAAGCATAAATTTCAAAGAATTCTATTTGTGTTTCATAAAATGTAGGTATTTTGACCGTCAAAACCTTGGAGGCAGGGGTTATTATTTATAATTAGGTACTTTCTGCAACTCCCTAGTGTTTTTACAGTCTTTTGTATTCAACATTTGCTTAAATATTTTATACCGAGAAACATAAAGTGAATTCTAATTTGATTGCACTGTGGTCTGAGAGACAGTTTGTTATAATTTCTGTTCTTTTACATTTGCTGAGGAGAGCTTTACTTCCAACTATGTGGTCAATTTTGGAATAGGTGTGGTGTGGTGCTGAAAAAAATGTATATTCTGTTGATTTGGGGTGGAGAGTTCTGTAGATGTCTATTAGGTCCACTTTGTGTAGAGCTGAGTTCAATTCCTGGATATCCTTGTTAACTTTCTGTCTCGTTGATCTGTCTAATGTTGACAGTGGGGTGTTAAAATCTCCCATTATTATTGTGTGGGAGTTTAAGTCCCTTTGTAGGTCACTCAGGACTTGCTTTACGAATCTGGGTGCTCCTGTGTTGGGTGCATATATATTTAGGATAGTTAGCCCTTCTTGTTGAATTGATCCCTTTACCATTATGTAATGGCCTTCTTTGTCTCTTTTGATCTTTGTTGGTTTAAAGTCTATTTTATCAGAGACTAGGATTGCAACCCCTGCCTTTTTTTGTTTTCCATTTGCTTGACAGATCTTCCTCCATCCCTTTATTTTGAGCCTATGTGTGTCTCTGCACGTGAGATGGGTTTCCTGAATACAGCACACAGACCACAGTGCAATGAAACTAGAACTCAGGATTAAGAAACTCACTCAAAACCACTCAACTACATGGAAACTGAACAACCTGCTCCTGAATGACTATTGGGTACATAATGAAATGAAGGCAGAAATAAAGATGTTCTTTGAAACCAACGAGAACAAAGACACAACATACCAGAATCTCTGGGACACGTTCAAAGCAGTGTGTAGAGGAAAATTTATAGCACTAAATGCCCACAAGAGAAAGCAGGAAAGATCCAAAATTGACACCCTAACATCACAATTAAAAGAACTAGAAAAGCAAGAGCAAACATATTCAAAAGCTAGCAGAAGGCTAGAAATAACTAAAGTCAGAGCAGAACTGAAGGAAATAGAGACACAAAAAACCCTTCAAAAAATTAATGAATCCAGGAGCTGGTTTTTTGAAAAGATCAACAAAATTGATAGACCGCTAGCAAGACTAATAAAGAAGAAAAGAGAGAAGAATCAAATAGATGCAATAAAAAATGAAAAAGGGGATATCACCACCGATGCCACAGAAATACAATCTACCATCAGAGAATACTACAAACACCTCTATGCAAATAAACCAGAAAATCTAGAAGAAATGGATAAATTCCTTGACAAATACACCCTCCCAAGACTAAATCAGGAAGAAGTTGAATCTCTGAATAGACCAAAAACAGGTTCTGAAATTGTGGCAATAATGAATAGCTTACCAACCAAAAAGAGTCCAGGACCTGATGGATTCACAGCTGAATTCTACCAGAGGTACAAGGAGGAACTGGTACCATTCCTTCTGAAACTATTCCAATCGATAGAAAAAGAGGGAATCCTCCCTAACACATTTTATGAAGCCAGCATCATCCTGATACCAAAGCCTGGCAGAGACATAACCAAAAAAGAGAATTTCAGACCAATATCCTTGATGAACATTGATGCAAAAATCCTCAATAAAATACTGGCAAACCGAATCCAGCAGCACATCAAAAAGCTTATCCACCATGATCAAGTGGGCTTCATCCCTGGGATGCAAGGCTGGTTCAACATACGCAAATCAATAAATGTAATCCAGCATATAAACAGACCCAAAGACAAAAACCACATGATTATCTCAATAGATGCAGAAAAGGCCTTTGACAAAATTCAACAACCCTTCATGCTAAAAACTCTCAATAAATTAGGTATTGATGGGACGTATCTCAAGATAATAAGAGCTATCTATGACAAACCCACAGCCAATATCATACTGAATGGGCAAAAACTGGAAGCATTCCCTCTGAAAACTGGCACAAGACAGGGATGCCCTCTTTCACCGCTCCTATTCAACATAGTGCTGGAAGTTCTGGCCAGAGCAATCAGGCAGGAGAAGGAAATAAAGGGTATTCAATTAGGAAAAGAGGAAGTCAAATTGTCCCTGTTTGCAGATGACATGATTGTATAACTAGAAAACCCCATTGTCTCAGCCCAAAATCTCCTTAAGCTGATTAGCAACTTCAGCAAAGTCTCAGGATACAAAATCAATGTACAAAAATCACAAGCATTCTTGTACACCAATAACAGACAAACAGAGAGCCAAATCATGAGTGAACTCCCATTCACAATTGCTTCAAAGAGAATAAAATACCTAGGAATCCAACTTACAAGGGATGTGAAGGACCTCTTCAAGGAGAACTACAAACCACTGCTCAATGAAATAAAAGAGGATACAAACAAATGGAAGAACATTCCATGCTCATGGGTAGGAAGAATCAATATCGTGAAAATGGCCATACTGCCCAAGGTAATTTATAGATTCAATGCCATCCCCATCAAGCTACCAATGACTTTCTTCACAGAATTGGAAAAAACTACTTTAAAGTTCATATGGAACCAAAAAAGAGCCCGCATCGCCAAGTCAATCCTAAGCCAAAAGAACAAAGCTGGAGGCATCACGCTACCTGACTTTAAACTATACTACAAGGCTACAGTAACCAAAACAGCATGGTACTGGTACCACAACAGAGACATAGATCAATGGAACAGAACAGAGCCCTCAGAAATGATGCCGCATATCTACAACTATCTGATCTTTGACAAACTTGACAAAAACAAGAAATGGGGAAAGGATTCCCTATTTAATAAATAGTGCTGGGAAAACTGGCTAGCCATATGTAGAAAGCTGAAACTGGATCCCTTCCTTACACCTTATACAAAAATTAATTCAAGATGGATTAAAGACTTAAATGTTAGACCTAAAACCATTAAAATCCTACAAGAAAACCTAGGAAATACCATTCAGGACATAGGCGTGGGCAAGGACTTCATGTCTAAAACACCAAAAGCAATGGCAACAAAAGCCAAAATTGACAAATGGGATCTAATTAAACTAAAGAGCTTCTGCACAGCAATAGAAACTACCCCCAGAGTGAACAGGCAACCTACAGAATGGGAGAAAATTTTTGCAACCTACTCATCTGACAAAGGGCTAATATCCAGAATCTACAATGAACTCAAACAAATTTACAAGAAAAAAACAAACAACCCCATCAAAAAGTGGGCAAAGGACATGAACAGACACTTCTCAAAAGAAGACATTTATGCAGCCAAAAAACACATGAAGAAATGCTCATCATCACTGGCCATCAGAGAAATGCAAATCAAAACCACAGTGAGATACCATCTCACACCAGTTAGAATGGCCATCATTAAAAAATCAGGAAACAACAGGTGCTGGAGAGGATGTGGAGAAATAGGAACACTTTTACACTGTTGGTGGGACTGTAAACTAGTTCAACCATTGTGGAAGTCAGTGTGGCGATTCCTCAGGGATCTCGAACTAGAAATACCATTTGACCCAGCCATCCCATTACTGGGTATATACCCAAAGGACTATAAATCATGCTGCTATAAAGACACATGCACACGTATGTTTATTGCGGCACTATTCACAATAGCAAAGAGTTGGAACCAACCCAAATGTCCAACAACGATAGACGGGATTAAGAAAATGTGGCACATATACACCATGGAATACTATGCAGCCATAAAAAATGATGAGTTCATGTCCTTTGTAGGGACATGGATGAAACTGGAAAACATCATTCTCAGTAAACTATCGCAAGGACAAAAAACCAAACACCGCATGTTCTCACTCATAGGTGGGAATTGAACAATGAGAACTCATGGACACAGGAAGGGGAACATCACACTCCGGGGACTGTTGTGGGGTTGGGGGAGGGGGGAGGGACAGCATTATGAGATATACCTAATGCTAAATGACGAGTTAATGGGTGCAGGAAATCAACATGGCACATGGATACATATGTAACAAACCTGCACATTGTGCACATGTACCCTAAAACCTAAAGTATAATAGAAAAAAAAAAAAAAGAAACATAAAGTGAATTCATTGCTCATTGCCCATTTGTAAAACTTTCATGTGAAGTCTGCTCCTTGTTTATTTGGGGATACATTCAAAGTAAGGCCCTAAGGCCTAGAAGCAAAGTTGCAATTTGGAAGCTACCTTCCATTGGAAATGCATTGAAACAATAATTTCTATTTACATGCAAAAAAATCTCAAAGTTGCCTGACATTAAAGCAGGAAAAATTATGTAAACTCACAGGAAATACAAATGCATCCTTTGTATCTTATTCAGTTCAATCCAATTTGATAAAATAAATACATTGCAAAAGCCCAGATGAAGGTTAATGAGGGTATGACTGAAGATGGTAACAATGAGAGTAGAAAGAGTTGAGCAATATTGCTGCACAGGATAAAATATAATTTCCTAAGCATGACATGAAAGGCCCTTCACAATCAGAGTTCTGATTGCCTTTCCCGCTTCATGTTTTGCCAAACTACCTCATGTTCCAGCCACTGAACACCACCTGAGCTCCCACATCCTTCATGTCTCCATGCTGTTTTCCGCAACATTTTATTTTGAATATTTTCAAACAATGTTTTAAAGAATGTTACAGTGAGCATCCAAGTGTCCACTACCTAGATTTTTTTATTTTACTGTATTTACTTTATCATATATCTACCCTTCTATCAAAGTAAATTGCAGTCACCAATGGTCTTTCCCCTAAACACTTCAGCATGCATATATTTAACTGGAGATCAATATCTATTTAAGGCCCTTTATCTTTTTGCAGTAAAAATTTACATACAGTAAAACGCATAAATCCTAAGTGTACCATTCACTGAATTTTGACAAATATACACAGCTGTGTGATTAAAACTCATGTTGAGATACAGAACTTTACCATACTTCCAGGATTTTCTTCATAGCCTTTGCCAGTCAAACCCAGTCTGTCTTCCAGAGGTAACCACTGTTCAAATTTTTTTCCCAGAGATGAGATTGGTCTCACATAAAAGGAATCACACAGCATGCACTCTTCTCTCACCTAGCATAGTGTTTTTGAGTATAGTTGAGTGTATCAATTCATTCCTTTCTAATTGCTGAGTTGTATTCCTTTGTATGAATATATCACAGTTTGATTATCCATTCTCCTGTTGACAGATACTTAAGCTGTTCCCAGTGTTTGGCTATCACAAATAAAGCTATTGTGAACATTCTTGTACACATCTTTATTTGGACATATGTTTTCATTCTCTTGGGGTAAATACTAGTGAAATTGCTGGGTCATATGATAGGTTTATGTTTAACTTTCTAAGTAATAACCAAACCTCTTCTCAAAGTGGTTGTACTATTTTACACTTTTCTATCATTGTATGAGAGTTCCAGTTGCTCCACATAGCCTTCAACATTGGATGTTGTTAGTCTTTTTAATTTTAGCCATTCTGATAGGTATGTGGTGGCCTCTCATTGTTGTTTAATTTGCATTTCCCTGGAAACTGACAATGTTGAGCTTTTTCTCATATACATTTATTATGTATTTGTATACTTCCTTTTATGATGTGTCTGTTCGAATCTTTGCCTTTTTATTATTGAGTTGTAGGATTTCTTTATAATCCTGGTTCCCAGTCCTTTGTCAAAGAATTTTTAAAACATTTTCCCCAGTCTGTGACTTGCCTACTTATTTTCCTAATAATGATTTTTTTAATAATTGAAGGTTTTTAACTTCATAAAGTCTAGTTCATCCAATTTTTATTTTTGTGTTATTGCTTTCCATATCATGTCTAAGAAAGCTTTGTTTCTGGCCGGGCGCAGTGGCTCACGCTTGTAATCCCAGCACTTTGGGAGGCCGAGGCGGGCGGATCACGAGGTCAGGAGATCGAGACCACGATGAAACCCCGTCTCTACTAAAAATACAAAAAAATTAGCCGGGCATGGTGGCGGGCGCCTGTAGTCCCAGCTACTTGGAGAGGCTGAGGCAGGAGAATGGCGTGAACCCGGGAGGCAGAGCTTGCAGTGAGCCGAGATGCGCCACTGCACTCCAGCCTGGGCGACAGAGCGAAACTCCATCTCAAAAAAAAAAAAAAAAAAAGAAAGCTTTGTTTCTAAGGCACAAAGATATTCTCCTGTTTTCCTTTGAAAGCTTTATGGTTTTTGCTTTCATGTTTAGAACTATAACCCAACTTAATTTAGTTTTTGTATACAGTGTGAGGTAGAGGTTGCGATTCATTTTTGCTATATTGATAGTTATTTCAAAAGTTGGTTGAGAAGAATGTATTCCCATAGTATTGCTTTGGTCATTTTTTAAAATGACTCTCTAAACATAGATCTAGTTCTGGGCTTTCAATTTCATCTCGATCTATTTGTTCATATTTATGCCAGGACCATAATTTATTGATTATTGTAGCTTTATAGTAAGTCTCGAAATCATGCAGTATAAATGCTTCAATTTATTTTTCAAGTATACTTTGATTCAAGATCTTTTGTATTTTCATATAATTTCATATAATTTTAGAATCAGCTTGTCAATTTCTACCAAAGAAAAAAAACCCTGCTGGGATTATGATTTAGATGGCATTGATCTATAGACACCTATGCTCTTTTTTAAAAAAAATATATTTTTCTCCATGCTTTTTTGCATGCTAGTTCAACTGCCTGAAATTCACTTTTCCTATCTCTATTAAAAGGCAGCTCTTGCTCATTTTTCAGGACTCAGTTCATACAGCACTTCTGTTAAATCTTTCAGTCAACCTTCTCTGGGGGTACAATGAATTATTTATTCCTTCCTCTGAGATCCATAACTAGTTGCATAGTGTATATTTCAATACCATTTATCACTTTATATTATGATTGTTTTGGGTTGCAATATCTTTCTTGTTGCAATACCTTTCTTCTCAACTAGTCTGAAAGGTCATGAGTAGGGGCTAATACCTTATTCAGTGTTATTTCCTATCACGTAGCACAGTAATTGGTACATTGTAAACTTTCTTTAAATTTTTATCCATGAAACTCTTTATCATGTGTCTACATATACGAGAGATTAAATCTTCCCTGGGGGACACAGAAACAAAACTATATAGATAAATGAATAAAATAATTGCAGATAATGCTAAGTGACATAAAGATAATAAAATGAGGGAAAGGGGTAGGGGACATTGGAGAATATGTTGCAGCTACTTCACCTCAGGTGGTCATAGAAGGACTCTGAGAAAGTGACATCTGAGTTGAGAAAAATAATGAAAATGGAGCATTCATAAGACTTTGTGAGGGGTCAAGAGCCTTTCAGGCAAAAGGAACAGAAAGTGAAAAAGCCCTGAGGTGAAATCCAGCTTAGACCAATGAAGAACAATTATTGAGCAACTGAGTGTGTCTAGCAAGAAGGGTTTATGAGAAAGCTTCATGGAGTTCAGACTTGAGAAAATAAGTAGATGTTATTCTGTCAGTGAAGCCAGAGGGAAAATATTCTAGGCAGAGGCAACTATATATGGAAAGGAGAAATATACAGTCCAAGGAAAGAGTGGTAAGAAATGCAATTACAGAGGTAGGCAGGAGCCAAATACTGTAGGTCTCATGGACCATGGAAAGGAGCTTGGATTTTATTCTAATTGCGAAGAAAGTTAGTAAAATCACAAGATGATATAGTAAGACTTATCATATATACTGTAGATGATATAGTGTATGCTTTGTAAAGACCACCGTGGGTCCTAAGTGGAAAATAGACATGGGTAGGTGGGGCAAGAAAGGGAGCCCTGAGACCAGTTGGGAGACTGTTGCAGTGGTCTGAGTGGGAGAGAAGAGAGACTTGGTCCAGAGTTCCTCAGTGGAATGGATAAATGGTGGTCATCTATGGGCTATATTGGAGGTAGCATAGACAGGTCTTGTTTATGGATTGAATAAGATACATGAGGAGAACAAGATCAAAGGTGGTTACCACTTTTTCTGGCCTGGGTGTACGATGGAGCCGTTTACTGAGACAAGAAGGAGGAGCACATTTGGGCAGAGGGAGTGGGAAGGAGGAGAGGCCAAGAATTAGGAGTTCCATTTTGGAAATGTTAAGTTTGAGGTGTCTGTTAAATATTCAAGATAGGATGTTGAGTAGATAATTGGATATATGAGTCTGGAATTCAGGACAAAGGTCAGAACTGGATGTACCCGGGAGTCATAAGCATATGGCAAGTATCCAAAACCATGGGCATGGATGAGATCACTAAATAAGGAAAGAGGACTGAGGAACAAAGGAGACTGGAAAAAAGAAACTATTATGATAGGATAAAGCCAGGAGCCTATGATACGAAGGAAGCCTAGAGAAGAAAAAGAAAACATTTCAACAAAGAAAGACTAGGTAAGAGGTCAAATCAAATGATGGGTGGAAAGTTGACCTGTAGAAGTTTTCCAAGGTGGAATTATCTGGTGACCTAATAAAAGCCATTTCAGTAGAGCGATATTCACAAAAGTCTGATCATAGTGGATACAGGAGTAATTACAAGGTGCAAAAGGAGACAGGTAACATAAATAACTTCAAAAATTTTGTCCTGAATCTGCAGAGAAAGATTGAATCAAATGATTTGTTTTATTCATTAATTTTAACTTGGGATTATATTAAGGCATATTTGTATGCAGATGGAAATAAACTAGCCATGAGGGAGAAAGTGAAAGAAAAAGGAAATAATTTATGAAATAAGATCCTTGTTTAAAATGACAGGTTGAAATCAAAAGCACAGAAGGAAGGCTTGGCCTGAGGAGCAGGAATCTCGTTGCAAGAGGAAGGGAAGCAGAGCACATGGGTACTAGCGTATTTCACTATTACATGGGTAGTACTACATTAGTACCATGTCCAATGTTAACACTATAGGATGGTAGATTTGCTGGAGGGAAAACATAAATAAAATATATGAAACGATGAAAAACTTGTGAGAGACTCCTTAGGATATAAAGATTGATTGGATTTAATAAAAGAGTGAAAAGCACTCAAACATTTTCAGCATTATAGGTAAATGTGGTAGGGAGGGGTGTCGCTGACAACACTTTTAATCAATTCATGCATTCATTCACTCATTTAACGAAAGGCAGCATGGACAGAACTGATGCCATCTCTGCCCTCAAGAACTTGCAGTTGAGTTTACATAATAGTTTTTTAGGACCCCATTTTTGTATGAGACACTAGAAGAAAATGGATGGCTAAAACATTGCTCCGTGGTCATGGATAAAAATGGGCTATTTGTTGTTCCTGAGATACATTCTTCAGGTAGGATATCTAGAGATACTCTTTTTTAATTATTAGATTGCTTTTTATCACGTCTGTACTACAAAATTTGAAGTCCATTGGCCCCAAATGTTTGCCCCTTTACAATTATAGTGTGGGCACAGTTGCTCTGTCCTTTTGAAAGGATGACTTTACACACGTCAAGTTGTGCACATATTTGTGGTTACAATCCTTCTTTAGATATGCTGATATAAGCATTCAAGTTATTGCAATGTGCTAAAGTAGATATTCATGATTGAGAGTATGGACTCCGGTACCAAATTGCCCAGATTTAAAGAACATCTTCACCATGGACAAATTCAGTGACCCTTCTTTCTAAGCCTTTCTAAGCCCCAGTTTCATCTTCTATAAAATGGAAATAATATATAGCGCTAGATATATGTACACAAATAAGAGCATGTATAAAAGGTGAAGTCTGAATAAGCTCTGTGGGTTGCACCAATATTAATATCTTGGTTTTGGTATTATATAATAGTTGTGTAAATGTTAACATTGAATGGGGAGAAGTGTGCTTGGGACTTCACTGTGTATTTCCTTGCAACTTTGCGTGAATTTATAATTATTCAAAATAAAAAGTTAGAAAAATGGTCCAGCATGGTGGCTGACACCTGTAATCCCAGCACTTTGGGAGGCCGAGGCAGGTGGATGGCTTGAGGTCAGGAGTTTGAGACCAGCCTGACCAACATGGTGAAACCCCGTCTCTACTAAAAATACAAACATTAGCCAGGTGTGGTGGCAGGTACCTGTAATCCAAGCTACTCAGGAGGCTGAGGCAGGAGAATCGCTTGAACATGGGAGGCAGTGGTTGTAGTGAGCTGAGATCGTGCCACTGCACTCCAGCCTAGGCGACAAAGCAAGATTTCATCTCAGAAAAAAAAAGTCAGAAAAATGTGAATGATAACAGTACCTACCTCATAGGATTTCAGAAAAATTAAATGATTTGATATATATGTGTAAATTTTTTAGAATAGTGCCTGATATACATTAAGCATTATATAAATGTTAGCCATCATTTAAAGGTAATTTTTATTGTATCTGCTGTCATTTATTTTTATAGTTTAACTCTCTGAGGACAACCATTTTTTTTTTATTTAATAGTCCTTGGGTGAGCTATGTGTAACATGGAGATTACATATGCCATATACATATGTATAATATATACACATTTACAATTTAGTATAATGTCAGGCACCCAATAGACTTTCTACAAATGTTCATTTTACTTTCTCCTCATGTTAACATCTCACATAACCATAGTACATTTGTCAAAGTATTAACTACAGACATTATTCTGTTTCACCAGTTTTTCCACTAATATTCTTTCTCTGTTCCAGGATCAAGTCCAGGATCCCACATGACATTTAATCATTGTGTCTTCTTAGTCTCCTCTTATCTGCCTCAGTCTTTCCACGTCTTTTTTGTTTTCTTTTTTGAGACGGAGTCTCACTCAGTTACCCCAGCTGGAGTGCAGTGGCACGATCTCAGCTCACTGCAACCTCCGCCTCCTAGATTCAAGGGATTCTCCTGCTTCAGCCTCCTGAGTAGCTGGGACTACAGGTGCGCGCCACCACTCCCAGCTAATTTTTGTATTTTTAGTAGAGTTGAGGTTTCACTGTGTTGGCCAGGCTGGTCTTGAACCCCTGACCTCAGGTAATCCACCCACTTCACCTTAGCCTCCCAAAGTGCTGGGATTATAGGTGTGAGCTGCTGCGCCCAGCCTCCATGTCTTTCGAAGAGTATTAGTCAGGTAGTTTGTAGAATGTTCCTCAATTTAGGTGTGTCTGATGTTTTCTCGTAATTAGTTTAAGATTGTGGATTTGGGGAAGAATTCCACAGACGTGAAGGTCCATTTTCATTATGTCATATGACAGCATGCATAATATTAACACGACGTATTACTAATAAAACTGACCTTGATGACTTGCTTAAGGTGGTGTCTTCCAGGTTTCTTCACTGTAAAGCTGCTATTTTTTTTCTTTTCATACTTATTTTCCTTTCCATACTTTGAAAGCAAGTCACTAAGCCCCTACTGAAGGCTAGAGGAACTAAGCTCTACATCCTGGAGCAGGAGTGTCTGTCTATATACTATTTGCAATTTCGTAGAAGAAAGATTTGTCTCGTACACCCGATTTATTTATTCAGTCATATATTTATATCAGTATGGACTCGTAAATATTTATTTATTTTTTTCTTTGAATTATAATCCAATACTATTGTTGTTTATTTTGGAAACTTTTTTGGGTTAACTCCTCTGTCTTTTTAACATACTCCCATCCTTTTTCATTTTTAACTATTCCTTTAAAGCATAATAAATGACAACACACACAAAAATGTATACACAATGAGCACACTGGCAATCTTCAGAACTGTGTTGGCAGGGACCTTTAATTATGGCATTCTGGCAATAGATGCCTTCTGACACCACTACATAGATTTAAACTCTTGTTTTAAAACATGAAATTCCTTGAAATTTTTCACATATTGTTCCACTACA
The DNA here is from genome assembly GCF_009828535.3 of Hylobates moloch. Taxonomy (NCBI): domain Eukaryota; kingdom Metazoa; phylum Chordata; class Mammalia; order Primates; family Hylobatidae; genus Hylobates; species Hylobates moloch. The sequence continues at coordinate 23,868,877 of NW_026652283.1, read as the reverse complement.
AAAAAAGAACTTGAAAACAACTGATAAAACATTGAGTATTTCCTGTACTTTTTCACTTCCTGCTTCTTACTCTTCTGGAAAGTGAGAAATCTGTGAAAAGAATTATTTCATTTTTGTCCTATTAAAAAAATAGTAATACGGTAAATAGATCCACTTGGTTGAGAAGTGTGACATAGTGAGGAAGGCTTCCTGATCCCAGTATCTAGTTGCTTTAGAAATTCTGGAATAGCACTGCTAAGTGTTCTCCTAATGCCTTTCTAAATATTTATCTGAGGTGTTCTTTTTCTGAGCCATCAGGCATTCATGAACATGACTATACTGGCAGTCAAGCAATTTTCTGGGGAGAGATGCAAATGTGATGAAGATATTTGTATCATCTACCGGTAGTTCTGAAACAAGCCAGAAAGCTGAGCTAGAGGAGGAACAAACAAGTTTATTTAGAAACTCACGGAGTTTAGTGGATTTTAATATACGTAAAAAAATTCTAACAATATGAAGTGCTTCCTTGTGCAAGGCATTAGAATAGTCACTTTCACCTTTGATTCTTATAACCTTAGAGGTTAAATCTTTACTCAAGGTCACTATGTTAGAGTGCTTGCTGTAAGTGACAGAAGATCCAACATTACGGTGGCACAGATAGAAGTTTACTTCTCCTGTGTAAAAGTCTGTGAGCTGATACAGTGTTTTGAGGCATGCATGGCCTTGACTTTCTGGTCCAAGGCGGTAGCATCTATGTTCCAAGCAGAAAGAAGGAAGAAGTAAAACAGGACACATATGCTGCTCTTTAGGAAGGCTCCCAGAAGCTTCCCCGTGACACTTCTGCTCACATCCTATTGGCCAGAACTTAGGCATGTGACCATATCTAGCTGCAAATTAGGCTGAAAGTGTAGTCATTCTTTTTCTAAGTGGCTTTGTGCCAAGTTTTCTATGACTACAGAAGGGGAGGACAGATATTAGGAACAACTAGAAGTCTCTGCAGTAGTCATAAGTAGTAAAGATGGGATTTGAACTCAGATATGTCTTGCCCTCATGCTCTTTCTAAGCCAGATTTGTTTCTGAGGAAAGGTCTAGAAAATATGTTGAATTGGCCCCTTTAGCATTATAAAGTTAACCAAAAGGAAGGAACATGTATGTGACATGGGATGGAAAGGAGCTGAGAAATCAGAAACCGAGCTTTGTAAGGAATCACAGCTTTGCCGCTTTACACGGGCAAGAACAATCTTGCTAAGTCTTCAGGTCATCCTGAAAAAGAAAAATAATATTTTGAGGACCTCTTGTCTGTAACCTGAGACTCCAGCTATGCTGTCCAGCACGGTAGCCACTAGCCATTTGCGGCTACTGAGCCCTTGAAATGCTACTAGTTAGAATTGAGATGTACTAAGTTTAAAACACACACTGAATTTCAAAGACGGTACCAACAAAAAATAAAATGCGTCTCAATAATGTTTTATATTGGTTACATTTGAGATGATAATATTTTAATATATCTGAAATAAGCAAAAATTGAATTAATTGTACTTATTTCTTTTAACCTTTTAAAATATGGCCACTAGACTTCAAATTACATATGCAGTTTGCATTTGTGGACTGCATAATATTTCTATTGGAAACTGATTTGTCTAGAAGACAAAAGATTGTCCTATGGCTTCCCTGTCATGAAAATGGTTTTCTAAAAGGCTCATGGGATGTATAAGAAAGTTATCTCTCTGAGGGTTTCCTAAAAGAGGGGTGTGGCAAGTCTAGCTCAAATAAATGACCCCAGGTTCTGAGGTCCCTTTCCCAGCTTCTGTGAAATGTGGATGATGTTGACTATCCCCTGGGCAACTTGTATGGACTGACTCCAGCACTTGGATTGTACTGAATCTCTCTCTAGGTCTCACTTCTGAGGCATACGGCCCTTGCTATTCCTAGATGGATGAGGTAATTTATTGCTTTACCTTTTGAAAGCCCTCTGGTTTATTCACACCCATAGTAGGAAATATTTCTGGGTTTGACTCAGGAATAACAGTTGGTCAGCATAACCTACTTGAAAAACCTCATGATTTCTAAAAGATTACTGAAATCGAGTTTTCAAGCACATTTGCAAGGTATGTAGAAACTTTGTCTCAGCCAGAAGTATTGAATTGATTAAAGCAATTAGATGCTTTCTTATTATTCTCTTATCTATCTTTGGTTTCGGGTTTCTTTTTTCTTTTTTTGAGACAGAGTCTCACTCTGGCACCCAGGCTGGAGCACAGTAATGCAATCCCAACTCACTGTAACCTCTGCCTCCTGGGTTCAAGTAATTCTCATGCCTCGGCCACCCTAATAGCTAGGCTTACAGGCACATGCCACCACGCCCAGCTAATTTTTGTATTTTTTAGTAGAGATGGGGTTTTGCCATTTTGGCCAGGCTGGTCTCAAACTCCTGACCTCAAGTGTTCCTCCTGCCTTGGCCTTCCAAAATGTTGGGGTCACAGGCGTGAGCCACTGCACCCAGCCAGCTTCAGGTTCCTTTTAGCAATGATTAATCTACATTTTCTAGTTGAAAGTTCAGTGTTCTCTATGTAGAAGAAAGAAGGACTGTTTGAGGAGTTCTGTATTTTTTAGACCATTAATATTTCACCATTTAGTGTCAGCAGTGAGTATATCTCTTCCTTGTTTGTCTGTTCTGAATACATTGTAGGATTATATGTATACATACACACATATATGTAAACATACATGCATGTACACACATATGTAAACACTCATACATGTATACAGCACATAAATACGTATGTATTTGTAAAAACATATTTAAGTATATAGATATATGTTAGTGGGTATACATGTGATATCTTCTTACATCAAATATTATAAATATGTAGATAGAGAACCAATTTTGATGTCCTTATCATTTTCTTCAAATCTCATCTTCTTCCAGATTTCAAATGTTCTGTTTGTTGCTTCTACCATTATAATTATATTTTGTTAACGTCAAATTATTCAGCACCTGCACTGTTCATTTGAAACATTTGCAAATCACACTGATATCAAATTAAACTAATGCATAATTGATAGCTTTTAAAACAAACCTTTGAAATAGAATTTAAAAGGCTTTTTTGTTTCACAAAGATTGCACCTGATAAAGAAAAAACAGTATATTCACGGTAAAATTTAGTAACAGGAAATTGTGGCAGGGAGGAGAGGTATTTGTTGCCTGCTCACAGCAGAGTAGTGAAAAAATAAAGGTGCCAAAGTGCTCAGTTTTTATGTAACTGATGATATTTAATTTTTGTAGACCACTATTATTTGATTGTCTCCTAATCCTTCCCTTCTTCTGGGAATAGCACTACTTACTTTAGGAAACTTCTCTGCCTTTAAGTCTAACTAGATGATTCTCGGGGAACAGACAGCATAGTACCCAAACCAATGGCCATTGGAGAGATCACATGAGCAGGTTGGGCCAATGAGAGTTTTTCTCCAGGACTTTTCTTTTTTTTTTTTTTTAGGACTAGAAGGAATTTTATCAATTTTTTTTTTGCACACAAAACAATAAACATTTTCTAAAAATACAAACAAAAAGATGCATATCTAACATATTAGGAAGGTTGCATATGGGAAGATGGGGAATAGAAATGGGGGGTGGGAATTAAAGAAAATAAATGAGAGAGGGACTTTTTATGGATCAATGATAATAACTCAATCCTCTATTAGACAAAGAAGAAGGAGAAGGACGAGGAAGAAAAAGCAAGTGGGATAAAGGATCAGAAAGGGAGGAAAATAGAAAAAAATAGAGTATGACTCCAGGGTAGACCTGTTTTGTTGTCGCTGGGTTGGTTGGTTGGTTTGTCTGTTGTATTTTTCATATGTTTTGCCATGTTGGCCAGGCTGGTCTCAAACTCCTAGCCTCAAGCGATCAACCCGCCTCGGCCTCCCAGAGTGCTGGGACTACAGGCCCGTGAGCCACCACGTCCAGCCCCCACATTGCGTCTGGCCTCCGTGGTAGACCTCCCAGATGGGGCGGCCGGGCAGATGCGCTCCCCACATCCCAGACGGGGTGGTCCGGCAGAGGCGCTCCTCACTCCTAGACCAGGTGGCAGCCGGGCAGAGGCGCTCCTCACTTCTCAGACAGGGCAGCCGGGCAGAGGCGCTCCTCACATCCCAGACGATGGGCGGCCGGGCAGAGGCGCTCCTCACTTCCCAGACGGGGCGTCCGGGCAGAGGCGCTCCTTACTTCCCAGACGGGGCGGTCAGGCAGAGGCGCTCCTCACTTCCCAGACGATGGGCGGCCAGGCAGAGGCGCTCCTCACTTGCCAGACAGGGCGGCCGGGCAGAGGCGCTCCTCACTTTCTCCAGGACTTTTCTAACTGAAATTCATGGAAAAGAGTCAGTTCTTCTCTGAAGGCAAAAGTGAAAAGGATAGACCTCACCATAAGATGGCCACGTGGAAGCAGGCAGTTTGAGAGCATACCACTGACATGCAAAGAGTAGTATGTGCATGGAATGGACAGAGAGTTCTCAGGGCATCTAGTTTCATTAAAATCCAAGGCACATATACGTGCCACCTCTAATGACAATTTAGTTATGTGAGCCAATAAGTTCTCCTTTGTCTAAGTAAATTGAGTTGTGCTTCTGTCATTTAAGAACCAAAGAGTCCTGGCTAATACATTGTCTTTTTGATAGCCAGGCTATAAGATAGCAGCCAATGGTCCTCAACTCTGGTAGTTACATCCTTGTGTAGAACTCTGATTGACTAAATGGGAATGTGGAAATGACAGTGTGTGACTACTGAAGCTAGTCACAGAGAGTACTGAGGCTTCATCTTGGTCTCTTGGATTGCTTGCAGATGAGAAAGCTGGCTGCTGTGTTGTAGAGACACTCAGGTAATCTCATGAAGAGACCCACATGGAAAGGAGCTAAGGCCAAGTGCTAACAGCCAGTGTCAACAAGCCACCATGTGAGTGAGCACCTTGGAAGCAGAACTTCTAACTCTAGTGAACTCTTCGAATGATCCTAATCTCATGAGAGACCAATTCAGGATCAATTGCCAAGCCACCCCCACAGTCCCTTCCCACAGAAACTGTAGGAAATCATAAATGTTTGTTGTTTATTTTAAGCCACTAGATTTGGGGGTCATGTTTTGCCCCAAGAATATTTTTTACCTATATAACAATAAGTAAGTCATACAACCTTGTAGGAATATTACAAAAGAGAAAAAGGAGAGTGAGAATCCTAATACAATAAAATGGTTATTTCCCAGAGAGATGGTAGTGACTAAGTGGGCAGCCAGGGCTACCCGGTACTCGAATTTCCTATCTGCTTTAAACACTTACCTGGTTATACATGTTAGCATTAACCATTATAGAAACTAATGTCTTGTAATAGATGAAAAATAGCAAGTTGATTCATTCAAATTGCATTTCATGACAAACAATAATCTGACAAAGAATAATCTGTTAGTTTAATTAAGATTCTATATTGACACTTACTTAAACATATTAAATCTCAGCCACTGTTACACATAGAAAAATAAATATTAACTTCTTGTAAAAACTTAAACACATTTTCCCACTGGTTAATATAATGAAGGCAAGACTTTCTCTAGACTAATGAGTGAGGATTTCTGCTATTATCGTCTAAAGAGGACTCTAATCATTGAATTTTTTAATTGGCTTCTCTACTAGAAGATTGGATTTTTACCTTGATGTAGAATATTACACAAATACAATACAATTTTTTTTAAAGTTTTCATGTGGTGTTTTAGGCTTGTTAAATAGCATTAATTTTTTTTCTTTTTTTTTTTTTTTTACTTTTATCCTTCAAATTTTCTAGTTTTGATAATTGGTTCATACTTTCTTTTAGGGTCCATCCAATTTCACGTTCAAACGCTTACTCAGCAAATGATGCAGGTGGCTGTTCCACTGGTCTTGATGTGAGGCAGAATGCTAAGAACCAGCAGATCAATGCTTGGTCATGGCCCTAGCCTGAGTGGTGGTGTACCATCATGTAACTTCTTGGCACTTGATTTCCCTCATCTATCAAATAAGTGCGTTGAACAACTACATCCTAAAATTCTCCGAAATTGAGAAAGCCACTGAATTTTGAATATTCAAGTTACGCGTCTTATAAACCAGTAAAACAGAAACACATACCCTTGTTGTATGTGTAAAGCAATATATTTTTAGTCATGTTTGCGTTTTTGACACTTGGAGTTATACTTTGCATGATAATTTCACTGCTGGAAAGATTTCAAAAAGGAAACATTATCAATAAGGTAAAATTAATGTCTTAAAATGCTGCTAAGAAGAAGTGCATAGAAACCAGGAGTGAGCCAGAGTTATAAAACAGATAATACCTTATATTTGAAAAACAATCTTTTTCAAGGAATTATGATTTAAATTACAACTAAATTATATCTTAGTTAAGGAATTGAATAATCGAATGAGGTAATGTCTCTTCCTTATGTTCTTCCTATTTGATCCTATGATGAAAAATTTCCAGAACACTGGATTTTTACAATAAAAGTGTATTTAAATAGCTATAACATAAATATTTCTACAGCAAACACCGTATGTAAATCTCAGCCAGCATTTTATTTAATGCTGCTGAAAATTCATCTAAATCAGCAATGAAAGATTAAGTCATGACCAGTAAAATTTTACTGTTTAGTATTTATTTATTTATTTATTTATTGAGACTGAGTCTCGCTCTGTCGCCCAGGCTAGAGTGCAGTGGCACGATCTCGGCTCACTGCAAGCTCCACCTCCCGGGTTCACGCCATTCTCCTGCCTCAGCCTCACGCTCGGCTAATTTTTTTGTATTTTTAGTAGAGACAGGGTTTCACCGTGTTAGCCAGGATGGTCTCGATCTCCTGATCTCGTGATCCGCCCGCCTCAGCCTCCCAAAGTGCTGGGATTACAGGCATGAGCCGCTGCGCCCGGCCCTGTTTAGTATTTAGTGTAGACTGGAGCTAACATTTACCTAGGTACAATAATCCCCATGCATTGTATGCTATATTTCTTTAGATCCACACATCAAACCTACGAAGGAGCTACCATTATGTCAATTTTTTAAACAAAGAAGGACTGGCAAAAGAAAGTAATTAACTTAGGCATTTTGACATGGCAAGAAAGAGGGGCAACTGGGATTTGAACACGTATCTCTAACAAGCGTTTTCAAACTTTTTGTTAAGCTATGGAATCTTTTCCAATAGGAAAACCTTCTGTTCATATTGCAAAGTATAAAACAGATAAACTCCCGGATGTTCTGCTTGTGCAGCTGGCTTTGCTGCTTCACTTCTCTCTCTGTCTCTGCCTCCCTCTGCCCTGCAATACCCCCCAGTTTGAAAACGACTGCATTTTGCCTTGATGCCGTCTTGTCCTAGTTTTTCTAAAATCAACAGTCCTCATTTAGTGTACCAAACCATTCTGTATAAACAAGAATACTTGACAAACCAGAGTGACACATTTTTGTAAGATAATGTTTGTGATGCTGTAGACATTATATAAGGTAGATATGGCGGTGGTGATGACAATGATAATGATGGTAGAGTTTACTCTGTGTAAACACTGCACATTTGTTTAGTTTCAAAGTTAAATAACAAACTATGTGCAGGCCTTTATGGCTCCTAGCCAGCTTCATTGCTCTCTTCTGAAACTGAAAAGCATCAGAGTGTTTTTTGAGAGAGGTTCCCTGTTGTTGTTGTTGTTGTTGTTTGCCCTATCACCCTACTGATTAAACATGACCTGAAGACCAATGGCCTATGATGAAGCCTGGCACAAGAGGAGAGCCCTTTCTTCTGTCTTACAGGGTTTGAGTATGAAACATCCAAGGAGGGGTCAGCATTGGGTAAATGCAGAAGTGGAGAGAGGGAAGACAGGAAACAGAAGCTATGAATAAGCAAAGCCATGAGGCAGAGAGAAAGTGAGTGAGTACAGTCAGTAGCAATGGTTGGAAAAATAAGCAGGTACAGAGAAATAGAGACAGAAGAGCTGAGTCATGTGCATGGCAAGGAGCCAAGAGTTTGTGTGAGGTCACCAGGGGGTAATTTATACTACTAGATCAGAGCTATTACTCAGTTGTGGCTTAGTGACTATAGCGCAATTCTAGTCCCGTTAGTGAGATCTTTATATTTTTTTTTACTTCTCCACATTATATTCTTTTTTTTTTTTTTTTTGAGACGGAGTTTCGCTCTTGTTGCCCAGGCTGGAGTGCAATGGTGCAATCTCGGCTCACTGCAACCTCCGCCTCCTGGGTTCAAACAATTCTCCTGCCTTAGCCTCCCAAGTAGCTGGGATTACAGGCATGAGCCACCATGCCTAGCTAATTTTGTATTTTTAGTAGAGACGGGGTTTGTCCATGTTGGTCAGGCTGGACTCGAACTCCTGACCTCAGGTGACCTCAGGCCCGCCTTGGCCTCCCAAAGTGCTGGGATTACAGGCGTGAACTACCGTGCCCGGTCATTATATCCTTCTTAATAAACCTGCATTAATTGAGCCAAGTGGTCATTTCTCTGTTCTTTGCACTCTGAAAGAATCTAATTAACACAACATTGAAAGAAGCTTGCACAGCACCTGGAACATAATGGGAGCTCCGCAGAGTGTGCTTATCAGGATTTTAAAAGAGCTCCTATGAGCAAAAGCAGAAACTGCAGACTAACTCTCAAATCCAAGAGTCACAGTTGGTTTGGATTTTCAGTTTGGTAGCTTTTTTCCCTTCTTGCTTTAAAGGTTTTTTTAATTCTAGGAGAAAGCCCAAATTGGATAAATTTAGGTGTGGAAATAAAACACATGTTCTCATAATTTGGGAGAGATGGATGAATCTCTTGGGATATGGGGTTTCACAAAATATTTCAAATTATTGTTTAAATATTGCGGGCTTGGCAAAAACAAAATGATTTTCTAAAAGAACTTGTCTTCTTAACATTCAAATGGTCTCAAGGGAAATGTAATGTACATATTTCTGACTCATTTTACATAACTCAATATTGTTTAATAGGAATTGATTGATGTTTAAAAATTCGATAAATGTTTGAACTAAGAAGTATTTTTGGATGGTAAAACTTGTCTTCTGAGAAAAAGGTTGAATTAGATGTTTTCTTAAAAGGGTCTCAGTGCTTGGCCTCAAACTTTACCAAATATTTTTTCTTCCTTTCTATAAGAGAAAAACGTAATTCTGAATAATCTCCCTTTTTTCCCAGTTACAAACAAAAAGACAGAAATTTGAATTCCAGAATATTAATATATTATTGAGCAACAGGAAAGAAACCAACCATATAATTAATTTGGGTATAAAAAGAGAAGAGAAAAGGAGAAAGAGAGAGAGAGGGAGGAGAAAGAATTACTGAGATGTTAAAGGATTATATGTTGCTGAACTAAATGACATATAATCGACAACCCAAATTTCTCTATGGAATGCATTAAGTTTCAGAGCGACCCAGAGACCTTAGCTGGTATAAAATTCTACTTTCACTCTACTCTCTTAACACCCTGTTCTTCTCCCATTGTAATACTTATCAAACTTCATTGAAATTACTCCCTAATTGTCTGTCTGTCCTCTGCATTGTAAACTGTGTGAGGGCAGGGTTTGTGTCTGTCTTGTTCTCCACTATTCCCAGAGCCAGCTAACACCTAGCAGAATTGTTACCACCTATTCCTAGCTCAGAAGTATTTGTTGAATCAAACTTTATAACACAATCATATGTAGAGGTTAAAAGCACAGGCTCTGAAATCAAACTCAGTATCAGTGTTGACATCTGTTTAGTGGATATGGTAACAGCACCTACCTCCCGGAGCTGTAGTGAGAATTATATGAGGAAATACGTGTACAGCACTAGGCACGGTGTTGGCATATTGTTGGCATACTGTTCCAAAACATGTTGCTCATAAAAATAATAATGAGGGCCAGGCACGGTAGCTCATGCCTGTAATCCCAACACTTTGGGAGGCCGAGGCATGTGGATCACCTGAGGTTGGGAATTCAAGACCAGACTGACCAACATGGAGAAACCCCGTCTCTACTAAAAATACAAAATTAGCCGGACGTGGTGGCGCATGCCTGTAATCCCAGCTGCTTGGGAGGCTGAGGCAGGAGGATCACTTGAACCCAGGAGGCAGAGGTTGCGGTGAGCCGAGATGGTGCCATTGCACTCCAGCCTGGGCAACAAGAGCAAAACTCTATCGCAAAAAAATAAAATAAAATAATAAAATAATAAAAATAATAATGAGTATTTCCCCTTAATGAATCCAAGCATTTTTCTCTCAGCAAAATAAAGTTTTTACAAAAGTAAAATAAAAATTGATTTTTTTAACACACACATTGTGATTTAGTCATGCACATTTTATCAACACAGCCTGAAACATTGCAGGTAATAGTCTTAAAAATCTTTTTTAGGCCGGGTGCAGTGGCTTACACCTATAATCCCAGGACTTTGGTAGGCCAAGGCAGGCGGATCACAAGGTCAGGAGATCGAGACTATCCTGGCCAACATGGTGAAAACCCATCTCTACTAAAAATACAAAAATTAGCTGGGCATGGTGGTGCAACTGTAGTCGCACTACACAGGAGGCTGAGGCAGGAGAATCGCCTGAATCCGGGAAGCGGAGGTTGCAGTGAGCCGAGATTGCACCACTGCACTCCAGCCTGGCCACAGAGTGAGACTCCGTCTCAAAAAAAAAAAACTCTCTGTTTTCCCCCCAACCGGCTGATTGGCCATTCTCACCATTAGTGAATCATTTGATCTTACTCATTTCTGGATGAATTCAGCTGGCTGTGGAGCAGCATGCTGGAGAATATGAAGGTTTGTGATTCCACATTCTTTCTGCCTAATAAGTATGTCAAGTCATTTAAAAGAATGACTGTGATTTAACGGTTACGTGGTCATTAATTCCTAGAGTAGGATTTTTCTTTTTTTAACACTGGCATGACTCTGACTCTAAACAGAGTATAATCAGGTCACTAAATGTGGCCACTGCGCAAGTGTCCCTTGGGCAGATGACACAGAGATTGAAAGGCCATAAATGACTGACCTGTACATCCAGGAATGACAACAGGCTTTAACAGAACCCAGCAACACGGCTGGAGGGCAATAGGGAAGAGCTAACATTGACTGAACACTTACCAAATACAGATGTTTTATATATAGTATTTCTAACTCTGAAAACAAAACCCATGAAAACAAATCTATATTTCCCATTTCACAGATAAGAAAACTGAGGCTCAAATAGGTTGAGTCTTTCTTCTCTCAAAAGTTCACATAACTAAAATCACAGGACAGTATTGTTTTCACAATTTTTATGTAAATGTAAAACTGCTGTAAAATATAAAGCTTATTTTAAAAATAAAAATGTTTTCTTTGTAAATGGAAATCCTTAGAAGAAAAATTTGTTTAGAAAATAAATTTCTAAGGAGGCTGAGGCAGGAGAATCGCTTAAAACCCGGGAGGCGGAGGTTGCAGTGAACCGAGATCACGCCATTGCACTCCAGTCTGGGCAACAGAGGGAGACTCTGTCTCAAAAAAAAAATAAATAAATAAATAAATAAAATAAAATAAAATAAATTTCTGAAACATAGAATCTGGAAAAAAAAAATCCCTGGGCCTGAAATAAACCCAGTTCTTTTTAAAAATTAACTAATTAATTAATTTTTAAGTGGGGGTCTTGGTCTATCACCAAGCCTGGAGTGCAGTGGCAAGATCTTGGGTCAATGCAGCCTCTAGCTCCTGGGCTTAATCAATCCTCCCACCTCAGCCTCCCAAGTAGCTCTGAGTACAGGCACATACCATCATGCCTAGAAAATTTTTGTAATTTTTTTTTTTTTATAGAGATGAGATCTCCCTATGTTAGCCAGGCTGGCCTCAAACTCTTGGGCTCAAGCGATCCTCCTGCCTAAGCCTCCAAAAACGTTGGGATTACAAGTGTAAGCCACGGTGTCCAGCCCTCAGTTCTGTCTTAATCTTAATGCAAACAACCTATGCTTTGCTGCCTTTCTAGTGGGTGTAATGGGATTTATAAAAAGACAGAAACTATTACGCAGATGGGGTATTTTGCTGGTAGGTTGTACACTTTTTAAGACCAGGGGTGTTGCCTATTTTGTCCACTGTTCTGTCTTTGCCACTCAACCCAATGCCTACCATAAAATAGTGCACAATAAATGTGTATTGAATGAATAAGTAAATGACTCTTTCTCCTTGGATGCCCCTGGGAAATAGAATGGTAGGTATCATTAATTAATCAAATGTATTGTCAGGCATTGTCTTCATAAAGATCTTCAATCAGCACATAGTACAGAGATTTACTGCTCTAGGGGCAGGACTGACCTTGTGATGGGTGAGTCATTGAGGAATGCTGCTGCGAGTGAGCCCCTGCATCTCATCCCCATGGCCCTTACACACATACACACACACACACAAACATATATTAAAAATCTCCCATTCACTAGCCATTATCATCTAACTTGCATCACTTTAAAAATTTCTCGAAGTGAGTAGATGCTCATTTAAAGAAGGTAATAAGGAGAAAGTCTCTTACTGGATAGTTAGGCTTAGAGGGAAGGAGAACTTGAATAAAAGGAGTTGTGACAGCTAAAAAAAACCCAGAAAACAACCTCCTGGGGCCCAGACAAGAAAAGCCAAGGAGTATCATGCTAGAAAGTAGGTCAGAGGAGTTTATGCACCAGTGGATGTCATGAGGCCTGAACCACAGCAACTGAGTTCTTCACTTGGGGAGGCTTCCTAGGCAAAACGGCTATACCCGCTTCTGCCTGTTTCCAAAGCTGGTCCATGTTCGGCTCCATTATGGGATAGATGGTGGCAAACCGCTTGATGGTTCTACTCTTAGGCTCCCAATTCAGTAAGAGGAGGTACTTGTGTGCTCTGAGCATTTAACATGGTACCTCCACCAAGTAGGTGCTCAGTAAATATGTGTAGCTTGACTAAGTAAGCCATATTTTGTGTTAAGGATTTCATTCCTAATCACTTTGAGGAAAAAAAATGGATACATGTAAGGAAACCCCCAAAATTGGCTGCTATAAAGATTACAAAGCCCTTTAAGAGTAATTCTTATTTCTCATTTCCTTTGCTTTTTCTTTCCATTTTTATAAGCCATGCATTGTTGATTATTTGAAAAGTAACAAACTTATTGTTAAAATTTTTTAATAATTAAAAACTTTTCATTTCACCACCCACCAAATTCATCATATTCATCATTGCTAGTTTAATAAATAGCCTTCTAAACTTTTTCCATACACATGTGTAAATATTTCTCATTATAAAAATAGGATCATACAATTTTATAATCTATTATTTTCGCTTAACAATATATTGAAAATACTTATAATAAATATACTGTTATATCACCATTCTCAGTGGTCATATGGCATTCTTAGATGGCTATATACCATATTTTATACTAGAAATCCCTGGTGTCCGTTTTTTTTGGGTTTTTTTGTTTTTATTTTTTTGGTAGTACAACTGTGTTAAATATGTATCTTACTTGTTTTTAAACATTCAACAAGGCTTTACGGACAGCTGATTTTTTTTTTCTTTTTCCGAGATGGAGTCTCACTCTGTCGTCCAGGCTAGAGTGCAGTGGTGTGATCTTAGCTCATGCCAACCTCTGCTTGAAGAGTTCAAGGGATTCTCCTGCCTCAGCCTCCCAAGTAGCTGGGACTACAAGCATGTGCCACCACACCCAGCTAATTTTTGTATTTTTAGTAGAGACGGTGTTTCATCATGTTGGCCAGGCTGGTCTCGAACTTTTGACCTCAGGTCATCCACCTGCCTTGGCCTCCCAAAGTGCAGGGATTACGGCTGAATTTAACAGAAGAGAATAACAGTACAGAAAGCTTAAAACCGGATGCTGGAGCTGGTAACTCTCAGGGTCTACAGACCCAAGGCCCTATACATGGGTCCCCCAAGGGCCTAAAAGCCATTTCTCACCTTAGTCATGGTTTTCTGCCCCATTGCAGAGTTCTCTCACCCCCATCCATGTTTTAGTTATCTTTAGAATAGCCCTCTACCCTTTATTTTTTAGGAGAGCCTCACGGTCTGTTGCTTAGCTCTGCCACCCTCCTCCCTTTACCTCCATTCCCAGCCAGAAGATGTAATCCTGGCAGGATAGGAGATTTTCCATTACTTTAAGACAAACATTTGCATCTCTTAGAGTGGCCTACCTATTTACAACCAGCTCATTGACCTCTTTTCGGCTTACACATTTAGGCAGTGCTATGGTTTGGATGTGGTTTGTTTGTTCCTGTGAAATCTCACATTAAAATATGATCCCCAGTGTGGCAATGTTGGGAGATGAAGCTTAGTGGGAGGTTTTTGAATCATGGGGGTGGACCTTCATGAATGGCTTGGTGCTGTTCTTAGGGTAGTGAGTGAGTGCTCACTCTCTTGAGATCAAACTGGTTCTCTGGGGGAATAGATTAGTTCTGCAAGAATGGGTTGCTATAAAGCCAGGACAACCCTCAGGTTTGGTCCCACTGACTCATGCCCACTTCCCCTTTTACCTTCTCTGTCATGCTTTGACCCAACACAAAAACCCTCAACAGAAGCCAAGCAGATACTGGTGCCATGCTTCTCATATAGCCTACAGAACCATGAGCTAAATAAACCTCTTTCCTTGACAAATTATCCAGCTTCAGGTCTTCCTTTCTGGTAACATCCAATGGACTAAGACAGGCAGTGAAAGGGAGTTTCCTGGTACCTCTCAAATTCCTCTTCTATGCCACCAACCCCATCTCTGCTCAGTGAAGACACTGAGCCCATCTTGGACAGGCACAGGCCATGTCACCATGACCCTATGCCACTCCTTCCGCTTGCCACACCTAAGTCACCCCCAAAAGTCATTCTCTCTTTTCGGGTCCCACATTACCCATGAATGGGCCCCACAACAGTGTATTGGTATCTTTCTAACTCAAGGAATATTATAGCCCACATCTCCGTCGAATGCAGAGAAACAGTTATTCAATTCAACACATAGTTATTGACCACCAGGCACTAAGTAAGACTGGATTGGAACAGGGTCAGGGAGTAAAAACCTTGAGGGCACAAGAGGCATCAAAGCAAGGAAAACACCTGATCAAGAAGATCTGAGAAAGGGAACACAACACTGAGCCTCTTACGCTGCATGAAGGCAGGGACTTGTGTGTGTGTGTTTGCTGTTACACTCCCGATACCTGATACAGTGACTGGTACCTAGTAGACATTCACTTAATATTTTATAAATGAATGAATGAACAAGATACGACTCTTGTCCTACAGAAGTGTACATTCTAGTAAAGTAAAGACAAAGGCAGTGCTCCCATAGGGATAAGCAAAATGGGAGCAAAGTTACCAGATCCAGCTTGAGGTGGTTTGAGAGGGCCGGGGACTGCAGAATTTGGTCTCCCCAGTTTGCCATAGGCTGCAGGAAGACTGGGAGGATGAGAAATGAGAAATCGGTGGTTCTACCTCCTAGCCAAATGTGTTGAGCTGAGTCAAACTTTTTATTCTCAGTCAGTTTGCTGCTAGTATATATCTAAGACCTTAGTTTTTCTTCACGACTAGCTTTTAATATGTCTGTTTCCATTTTATTAGCTATCATGGAGTCCAAATACAAATTTCAACAAATAATTTTAGTATTAACCTCCCTTTTTATCATGGATATAGACATTGTCCTTTCTGGTCGAATATTACAGTGAGGCAGAGAAAAAAAAAGACAAAAAAAAGCAGTGTGGGTCCTTAAGAACAACAAAACCAGAGGTAGGGAGTCTGTGGGTTCCTGAGTTACTAGGGGGACCTAATTTCTGAAAACTGCTCTGAGTACTAAAAGGGAAACCTTCCCTTCAGAGAACTAGAAAGTAAAATTAAGGGTGTCCAATTCTTTCACCACATCTTTCTACTCTAAATATAAATGAGAAAGCTGAAGGCCAGGCTCAGTTACTACCTGTGCTTCTACTTTAGGCTGTTATAAAATAAACTTCTACTTTAGGCTGTTATAAAATAACTTTAAATGTGTTCTACATTTAAAGTCACTTGGCTTGGAGCCTGAAAAGAAAAAAAGATTATTTTTTGGCCAGCCACGGTGGCTCATACCTGTAATCCCAGCACTTTGACTTGAGGTCAGGAGTTTGAGACTGGCCTGGGCAACATGGTGAAACACCATATCTACTACAAATTCAAAAATTAGCTGGGAGAGGTGGCATGTGCCTGTAGTCCCAGCTACTCCAGAGGCTGAGGCAGAAGAATCTCTTGAACCTGGGAGGCGAGGTTGCAGCGAGCCAAGATTGTACTGCTGCCCTCCAGCCTGGGCGACAGAGTGAGCCTCCATCTTAAAACAACAACAACAAAAAAATTAGGAAAGAAAATTATTGCCTAAAATGAAAGCAAATGATGCTGTTGAACATCACAAGTCCTTGTTCCCAAATAAACACAGAAAATGATTTTTTTTAAGAGAGATTTTCAACCACAAGGGTAGTTGTTACTCTAAAATATATTGTTAGCTCCTACAGAATCCTGCAGGAGCAATGCACAGATGGTGTGTGATGCTGAGATTTGTTAAGGGCTCTCTGTATGTTGATGATATTAGTTGATGCACATGATCAGCATTGCTTAATCGGCAAATAATAGACAACAAGAACATTTAGTGATAAAATAGAATGCCATTTGGGCTATTAATGTTTTCATTATGGAAAATTCAGGGTAGTATGTAAAGCTTTGGGTGAATATGTTTATCTCTCTTAACTGTATGGATGCTTTGTGACAAAGACTTGCTGAATAGAAATCAAGGCTACTGGTGGTGGTACATTATGTAATATTGGAGAGCTATGTCACAGGAACCTGAATTTCTTGGGTAACAAAACATATAATATGGAAACTATGTATATAATTTATCAAGTCAGCAGAAGAGGTTAAAACTGATGGATCATATACTGAAACAGAGCTGTCTGAAGAATTCATCCTGATTTATTTTTCCAGTAGAAAGGCAAAATATTCATTTATTTAATTTGTTAATGTTTTAGACTAGAATTATTCTAATTTAAACATAAGTTAATGCTGTTTCATATACCCACAAAAAAATTCTTACTGGGCATGTAACGTTCATTCTTCTCATTCTTTCAGTCCAAGCAGCAATGTTTCTAATGAAAAAATTTCAAACTAAATGTCTAACAAAATGATTTTGTGTTTCTCTTTTCACATACTGAGGTAATCATGCAGGAAAAGCAAATAAATCATTTTCTTTAGGGTGAAAGCATTCATATTTGATAAGCGTTTTGAAAGTAAAATGAGATTTTACATAAACATTTTACATTTTTTATGGACTTATCTTTATCGGTATTCTTTTCAGGAAAGAATCATTACTAAAAGAAATATGCACATATAAAAATATGTATGACAAAGTACAGTTATGAATAATTTGTGTTAGAGAAATAAAGAAATCTTGTAGAGTATACACTCAGAACTTAATGGAAGAAGAATATGAGAAAGAACCTAATGATAAAAATGTTCCAGGAGAATAGTATTAAAGACAATAAAAACAAAAATGTCTTGTTTTATATGAAGATAGGACTGCTACCTGGAAATACAATCCAGAAGACATAAAAAAAGACGAAACAACAAATTACTGAGAGAGAAAAACATAAAACAGAAAATACGTTAGTAAATCTGTGTTTTAAAAAATGTCATCTACATCTTAATGTGGCCCCTCTGGATGGCTGCCAAGTCAGAGTTAGACTAGAAATGTGCTTAGGAGACCTAAGATAGAAACTTTGTTTCACATTCTTGCTCCACCCTGAAATTTTTTTACATTTAAAACATCGCTTGGTAATTACTTCAGCATTTCTTATGTATGCAGGGACACTAGGCTCTGGTGAAATCTTATAAAACTGTTTACAACATATTTTATAGTGGATAAAAAAAGCAAATGACAAACTACCCCCACCTCCACCCGTACCTTTGGTTGCAGCTTTGTATCCTTCTGGCTAGAATTATATATGAAATAGTGAAACTCTATTTTAACGTGACTGTTACTGAGAACAGGAGTAATAAATAACCACCATGAAGAATAACCAATGCCAGATTATACTTCACATTATTTTGTTGGGAGGGATCGGGTTTACATTCAGGGTATAATCTGGGCATGTTAATATATTTTTACTGAGCATATACTCTGTGCCAGGTACTAAGCTACTGTCTATGGAGGATGCAAAGACAAATGGAACACGATTGTGTCTTTAAGGGGCTTACAATCAAGTAGGGGTTATAAAACAATATATGCCGCTATAATAAAGGTCTGCCCTGACAAGCAATGCTCTGATTGTCTAATATATATAGCCATCTGCTATGGTTTGACTGTGTTAATCAAGTTCGTGTGTCAGAAACTTAGAGAGCATATCAAAAACCCACTCCTGATAATGGCACTTATTATCTCAGGAGTGGGTTTTTGATAAAAGTATGCATTTGACCCATTTCTTCTATTGCTCTCTCTTGCTCTCTTACCTTTCTGCCTTCCACAGTGAATGACACAGCAAGAAAGCCCTTGAAAGATGCTGGCACTGTGACAGTGGAGTTCCCATTCAGGACTGTGAGAAATTCATTGCTTTTTATTATAAAATTTCCAATCTGTGTTATTCAATTATAGCAGCATAAAATGGAGTAAGATAAAAAAAATTGCTATCAAGAATTGGGTCTGTTGCCATAACAAATACCTGAAAATGTGGAAACGGTTTTGGAACTGGATAATGTGTAGAGGCAGGAATAATTTAGAGGAGCAGGCTAGAAAAAGTCTAAATTTCTGTGAGTGGAGCATTAAGGACAATTTTGGTGAGGGCTCAAAAGACAAGGGAAGTTGTAGGGAAAGTCTGGAACTTCTTAGAGATTACTTAAGTGGCCATGATCAAAGTGTTAGTGGAAATATGGACAGTAAAGGCCATTCTGATAAAGTCTCAGATGGAAATCAGAGATAACTTATTGAAAACTGGAATAAAGGCCATTTTTGTTATAAAGTGGCAAAGAACTTGACCAAATTGTGTCCATGCTCCAGGGCTTTATGGAAGGTGGAATTTAAATGCAATGAGCTACCACATCTGGTGGAAAAAAATTTCTAAGCAAAATATTGAAGAAGCTGTGTGGCTACTTTTAACAGCATACAGTAAGATGCAAAGGAAGACATGACTTAAAGACAGAATTTATAATTAAAAGAGATGCAGAACGAAAAGATTTTGAGTTTTAAGCCTGGCCATGTAGAGAATAAAAAAGTGTATTCAGGAGGGCAAGTCGAGGGTGTGGCCAAGTGACTGTTTTCTAAGGAGATTAATACAGATAGAAGGGAGCCAGGTGCTATTCATCAAAACAATAGGAGACTGTGCCCAAAGGCATTTCAGAGCTCTTAGAGGCTGCTCCTCCTATCACAGGCCCAGATTCTAGAAGGGCAAAATGATTTGAGGGAACAGGCCTAGGTCAGTTTTCATGGACCCACTGCCCAGAGCCACATTGAGTCTCTGTGGATTCTGGTGCAATGCTCCTTGGCTACCCCAGCCATGGCTCAAGTGGGTTCAGGTACAACTTGACCTGCCACTGTGGAAGGTACAAACCATAAACCTTTTGGCATCCTTGTGGTGCTAATTCTGCAGGCATGCAAAATGCAAAAGCTATGGGGGCATGCCTTACTTTACCTAGATTTTTTTTAAAAAAGTTAGAATTATTTCATGTATACATTATGCATCTTAATGCTTAGAAGATTGGATCTGAGATGAACAACCTATTTCCAGAGCTGGTCTGGGGTATGAACTCTGCCCAATATAGGAGTTCAATGCTGATAAGTCACTCACTGGCTAGCTCGTTCAAAGTCACCCTCCAGAAATTTGAATGAGACATGCAGAGAGAGTAAATGTGTTGATAATGTTGCTGCAGTTGAGAAGCAGAGTTGGAAGGTTGCTAAGTCATGGTGATAGTGGAAAACTAGAACAAGGGGTAACTGATGATGTGTTGCTTGAGTTGAAGGGATGAGGATGGCCAGCTGAGGCAGATAGCTAGTGCTTCTGAGCCTGGAGGGTCCCAAGCACAGCTGTGTCCTGGGAAAGGTTCTTTTCTCAATTGATGTGGCTATTGAGACACTTTCTTGTTCTTTCTTTCACTTCCCTGCAGAGCTTCACAATATATTCCTATTGATTAGGAGGTAGCCTGGGTGTGCCTGTTTGTGGCACACTGAAAAGACCCTTCCAAACACAACACACACATAAGAGGGTTAAATGCTTAGCAGCAGGATGCTTCTTACTCTTGCAGTTTCAGCACCAGACACTCAGAGGCCACACAGATGTTTGAATGAATAGGAGAAACAGATAAAGTATAATGAGAGTCAAGAAGAGTGGAAATTATTTCTTTTTTTTTTTCCTGTAAACTCTGCAAAGAAGTAGAAAATCATTTCTTACTGAGAGAATCAGAGATGAGGCTTTATGATGACAGTGTCATCTGAGAAGAGCCTTGAAATAAGAGGGTTCCAAGTTGGGTGTGAAGGGGGGGATTGCTTCCCCCAGACATATTCTGTAAAAACGAGACTTTTACAGTGTTTTGAAGGTATTATGTTGTCATGAAAGTTTTTGAGGCTATGACAAAAATACATCAGAGAGAATATTGTAAAAATAGTGGTCAAATATTTGCACTTTTGGAGAGTTTTCACTTCCCCATAAAACCAAGGAGTAGGTATAACGCACAGGTCTAGAACCGTCTCCCCATTAGAATCTGCTTTGCTAATGCTTAAAAATCATGGAGGATTCTGACATGAAACAAGAATTCCAGGCAGCGGGCAAAATCACAGTGGCAGGACAAGTAGAGGAGTGAAGAAGTTTAGCTTCAGTAAGTCACCTTAAGGGAAAGGGTTGTGGCAAATATGGTTGAAACAGCAGACTCAGGTTTGAATTTTATTCCATAGGTATTAATGCTGTAGACACTTATGATTTTTTTTTTTTTTTTTTTTTTTGAGACGGAGTCTTGCTCTGTCGCCCAGGCTGGAGTGCAGTGGCACAATCTCGGCTCCCTGCAAGCTCCGCCTCCCAGGTTCACGCCATTCTCCTGCCTCAGCCTCTCTGAGTAGCTGGGACTACAGGCGCCCGCCACCACGCCTGGCTAATTTTTTGTATTTTTAGTAGAGACGGAGTTTCACCGTGGTCTCGATCTCCTGACCTCGTGATCCGCCCGCCTCGGCCTCCCAAAGTGCTGGGATTACAAGCGTGAGCCACCGCGCCCGGCTGGAACTTATGATTTCTAAAGAAGGGAGGGATGTCAGCAGTATACTTCAAGAGGATTAATCTGAAAATAGTATACGCAGTGGATTTGAAGAAGGAAAAATCATAGTTGATGGGACCAGTTAAGAACCTAGTGCAAAAGCCTAGGTGAAAGATTATGTGTATTATCATTATAAAACTGCATATACTTTTCAGTGTTAGTATTGAGTATGTGTGTCAGTGTCTTGCATTTATACACATCATTATTTATTTATTACAGCTCTCTATAGTAAGCTAGTGTCACAGCGATACTACACATCTTTCTTTAATTTATAGCAATGGAATCACATACAAGATGCGGTTCCATAACAGCTTGTTTCTTTAACAGCACATAAGGAAAAATAATAACTACTCTACACATTGTTTACTCTTTTGTGTAGAGATGTTACTGGAAGCCTAATCAGCTCCAAGTTCTCTTACAAAGTAATACTTTTTGTTTTTTTCAGATGCTCTGAGAAATCTTAGATTTGAAAGAAAACCAAAAGGGATCTACCTTTGGATGTTGAGTTTCATATATTAATGAGTCAATGCATAACACTGCACCATTTGGAAATTTTGAAACTCCCATTTCACCCTGTGAACCTACATGCATTACAGCAGCTTGCTTCTAACCATCTGAAACCATGGTCATGATGAATGGGATCTAGTGTTTCACTCTAAAATTATTTGAAAATGATGGCCCAACAGCTTATTAATAATGACATCAAAGCTTTGTTTGCTTTCTTCTTTATTTTGTAGGGTTTCTAATTTTCCTTGGAAAATGAATCAGACCAATAATTCTCAATGTTTTCTCTCTGAGACACAAATGATTGAGGATAATCACATTCATAATATACTCCCAAGGGAACTCACTGTAACTCCCACTCAAGAAAGCCATATGATAATTCAAGCCAGCTTGAGAAGCATTGTGCTAGGGGTAACCTTGAGCATGAATTGAAAATTTTAAAGCCAACTGAAGTGTGAAGTACTTTAACGTTAGTTACAAATGACTTGTAGATATCCTCACAGTGAAGTACATCTCAACAGTTTGCTAGTTCAGAGCTGCTAGACTTGATGCTATCACCACCAGGCATTATTGAGGGTTGATAAGGTCTACACACACAATATACTCCCCCACCATCCACACACATGTGCACATTCCCAGTATTAATTAGACTCTGTCTTAGTCCATTTTGTCTTGCTATAAAAAAATATGTGGAACTGGGCTATTTATTTATTTTTTATTTTTTTTGAGATGAAGTCTTGTTCTGTCACCCAGGCTGGAGTGCAGTGGCATGATCTCTTGCAACCTCCGCCTCCCAGGTGCAAGCAATTCTGCCTCAGCTCCCGAGTAGCTGGGATTATAGGTGCCTGCCACCATGCCTGGCTAATTTTTTTATATTTTTAGTAGAGATGGGGTTTCACCCATACTGGCTAGGCTGGTCTCAAACTCCTGACCTCAGATGATCTTCTCGCCTCGGCCTTCCAAAGTGCTAGGATTACAGGCGTGAACCACTGTGCCCAGCAGAACTGGGTAATTTATAATAAACAGAAATTTATTATCTCATGGCTCTGGAGGCTGGGAAGTCCAAGATCAGGGGGCTGGCTTCTGGCCTTCTTGCTATACCATGCCATGGTGGAAGGGCAAAGAGAGGAAGAGAAAGAGACAAAAGGGAGCCACGTTTCTTCTTTTATAAGAAACCCACTCCCTAGATAATTATATTACTCCATTCACGAGGGCAGAGCCCTCATGGCTTAATCACTTTTTAAAGGTCCTGCTTTTTAATATTGTTACACTGGGGATTAAATTTCCAACACATGCTTTCTGGTGGGCACATTCAAACCACAGCAGACTCAGTTTTTCATTTGTACCTCTATTTTGGTACGAATATTTCTGATAGAATTTGAAGAATTTGATTCTTCAAATTCTATCAAAAATTATATACAATTGGCCGGGCGCAGTGGCTCACGCTTGTAATCCCAGCACTTTGGGAGGCCGAGGCGGGCAGATCACGAGGTCAGGAGATCGAGACCACGGTGAAACCCCGTCTCTACTAAAAATACAAAAAATTAGCCTGGCGTGGTGGCGGGCGCCTGTAGTCCCAGCTACTAGGAGAGGCTGAGGCAGGAGAATGGCGTGAACCCGGGAGGCAGAGCTTGCAGTGAGCCGAGATTGCGCCACTGCACTCCAGCCTGGGTGACAGAGCGAGACTCCGTCTCAAAAAAAAAAAAATTATATACAATTGCCTAGTATGTGCTCTTTGATTTTTATAATACATAAATATCTTTACTCATAACACATTTTCACTTAAAAAATTAGATTGGTTAGTGAGGGTTTATTTTGTTTGTTTTGATAAAACTGATTTTAGGCCAGCAGCTTTCTTAAACCATAAAGAGAAAATAAGAAATGTACAACAATAGGTTCAAAGGTAGTTAAGTGCCTTCTGTCATATAAAATTTTCAGGAGAATTTACACTCAGCTCACAAATTTATCCATTAACAGAATTCATTTTGGTAGCCCTGCCATTCACTTTTTAAAAAAAACTATATAAGCTGTATAATATTCTGAAGCCAGCAGAAAAAGTTGAATGGAATATCCATTTATCCTGGATTGTTGATGAAATAACGACTTCAGGATGATTTTCTGGAAATACCTATTTATTACACTTAAGCATGTTTTCTTAGTTGGCTACATTCTTATTCATTCTGACACATGTCAAAGTGCATTTTAGGATTTCTTTATTTTTTTTCATTTAACAAATATTTTTGAGTGTCTATTATGTATTCTAGTGATGGGAAATCCATAGTGAATAAAACAGACACAAATCCTAGCTCTTGTACAGCCTAATTTCTAACTGGGGGAAGACAGACTATGAACAAATAAATAAGTGAAACATATTGTGTGACAGATGGTGATAAGTTATATGGGAAAATATGCAAATAAAGAAAAGAGCGTTCTGGGATGGAAGTTTCATTTTTTAAGAATAAGGTGGTCAGGAAAGACCTCAATGAGAAAGTGGCACTTCAGCACAGAGCTGAAGGTGGTGAGGGAGCAGATCATGAGTTATCTGGGCAAAGAGACTTCCAGGCAGGGAGAACAGCAGGTGCAAAGGCCCTGAGGTAGGTGTCTGCCTGGTATGTTCAAGGAACAGGAGGAGGTCACTGTGACAGTAAAAGATCAAACCAGGAGGAAAGGAGTAGGACATGGAATTGGAAAGGTAAGAGGCCCTTTGTAGGTCATCTGAGGGTTTTATGTTTGAATGAGATGGGAAGCTATTGGAGGTTTTGAACAGAGGAGTGACAAGATTTTATTGTGACTTGAACATCAGTGGATGGCATACAATAAGTTTGAGGTCACTTAAGTGATGACTTCTAGAGAGCTGGATGTTTCATGGAGGTGGGTTAAGATTTCATGATTAAATTAACTTTGGAGGAATTTTATGGTTTTGGCATTTTTTTCTGAAAAATATTAAGGAAGGAAGGAGACAGGAGGGTGGGAAGGAGGGAAGAAGGGAGAGAACAAGACAGGAGGGAAAGAAGGCATAAAAAACAAAATGAAAGAAATAAAATATTGTCAAGACATTGAGAGTAGTAACTTTCATTATAACAACATAGTCCATTTTCCTGACAAACATGGTAAATTAAAACAGTCTGGGCTGGGCGCAGTGGCTCATGCCTAGTTATCACAGCACTTTGGGAGGCCGAAGCGGGTGGATCATCTGAGGTCAGGAGTTTGAGACCAGCCTGGCCAACCTGGTGAAACCCCATCTTTACTACAAATGCAAAAATTAGCTGGATGTGGTGGTGGGCCCCTGTAATCCTAGCTACATGGGAGGCTGAAGGAGGAGAATCGCTTGGACCTAGGAGGTGGGGGTTGCAGTGAGCTGAGATTGCGCCATTTCACTCTAGCCTGGGCGACAAGAGCGAAACTCCGTCTCAAAAAAAAAAAGTCTGGAGACAATATAGTGTGTTTATAGTCACAATAGATACACAATAATTCTTTGGTTTTGCTCACAGCTTTCCTTCAAGCTAGGACAAGCCCTGTTACCCTGTCAAACTGTTTATAAAGTGCACAAAAATTGTATTTGGAAACATTTTATTGGCATCTTGGGAATTTCAATTAATTAAAATTTGTAAAGTACTTCAAGATGCTGAAGAACACAAAACTGACCTAAAAACAAGACATTTCAGTTATTGCAAAAAAGTGCATTATTTTGGGCATCTGTTTTACTTTGTATATTATCTTAACAATAATTTATCCTGGTTACCATTATCAATAGATACTATCTAGTAGGGAATCAGATAACCTGTTCTGAGGAGTAAAACAATAGTTTTGGAAAAGCTAATTATTACATTGGTCTTTATTCAATTTGGCCCTGTTTTATTAGCAAAAAAAATTTAATAAAAAGTTCTTTAGAACAGCAGTTCTCAGTGTGGTACAGGCACCCTTGTTGGGGGGTGGGGGTTCCAAGACCTTTTCAAGAGGTCTGGAAGGTCAAATCTCTAATCATAATAATACTGAGATGTGAGATGTTATTTTCCTTTTTCATTTTCATTTCTCTCATGAGTGTACAGTGGAGTTTTCCAGAGGTTATATGTGATATCTAAACAGATAGAATACAGGAGCAGATTTGAGAATCTAGCCTCTTCTATTAAACAAGGATTTGCAAATATGTTAAAACAATGCCACTCTTCTCATTATATATTTTTAAAAATATAATTATTTTCATAATAATATTATTTATGTTAATATGTGATGGGCTTATTATTATTTTAAATAAATAACTTCTAAATATGTGAAATGATCCTGACATCAAAAAGTCTGAGGAGCACTGCCTTAGAATGTGAGTTCCAAGATAGCAGAGATATGTGTCTGTTTGGTATATCAATGCATCCTGAATATCAGAAATGATACCGGGCATATAGTAAGGGCTAAGTAAAGAAATACCTGTTGACTGACTGAATGAATATAATGTTATTAACATATTAGATTAGCTAATATTGAATATTGGCTTTTTTTTTTTTTTTTTTTGAGACAGAGTCTTGTCCTGTCGCCCAGGCTGGAGTGTAGTGGCACAATCTTGGCTCACAGCAACCTCCACCTCCTGGGTTCAAGCAATTCTCCTGCTTCAGTCTCCCTAGTAGCTGGGATTACAAGCGCCCACTATCACGCCCAGCTAATTTTTGTATTTTTGGTAGACACGGGGTTTCACCATGTTAGCTAGGCTGGTCTTGAACTTCTTACCTCAAGTGATCCACCCACCTCGGCCTTTCACAGTGCTGGGATTACAGGTGTGAGCTCCCGTGCCTAGCCTGCTAATATTGGCTTCTTAAGGGCCTGTAACAAACGGTAATGTTTGAGTTTGTTGAGGTTTTCATACATTAAGATAGAATTAATTTATGCAGGCATTACAATTATTTATGAAAATAATTCAGATTAAAGTGAAATAGTCATTTATATTTCCATTTACCACCTCTCTACATTTACAGACTTCTAATATAAAAAATTATTTGACAAGGCAGAACAATCTTCCAAAAAGAATTTAGCTCAAAGGTGACTTGCTTCATTCAACTGAGGACATATGGATCCTAAATGAGATGTCTGGTCCCAAAGGGTTAATGCCCCTAGACTCCATAGTGTTAAACTGATGTGCACAAATAAAGCTCTATTTGAATACATATTACCATGAATGAACTAGAAGCACCTGACAACATATCCAACAACTGTGATTAGAGAGAAGAGACAGAAAGTAGGAAAATCAGGCTTGTAATCAGTAGGGAGTCCAATTAGCACATGCTTGGGGAATTAGAAGGAAATGATTTTTTAAAATACTTCTGATTTCTGATATCCTTAAAAACAAAACCAAGCACTAAAGCACTTTTTTTTTTTTTTCAAACAGGGTCTCACCCATCACCCAGGCTGGAATGCAGTAGCGTGATCTCAGCTCACTTTAGCCTTGACCTCCTGGACTCAAGCAATGCCCCCTCCCCCAAAGCTGGGACTACAGGCGCACACTACCATGCCTGGTTAATTTTTGTATTTTTTGTAGAGATGGGGTTTTGCCATCTCAAACTCCTGGACTCAAGCGATTCTCTTGCCTTGGCCTCCCAAAGTGCTGGGATTACAGGCATGAGCCACCACGCCCAGCCTAAATGAAGTACTATCGTATTATGTAGATAGAAGCAATGCCAAGAGATCTAAACGGACTTGCAGAGGCCTCACTTAGAGTGGATTATTTGTCCTATTATTTTCTTTATGGCAACTTATCAACAAATCTTTATTAAGTGACTACTATGTGCCAGGCTCTCTCTGGACGTTAAGGATTCAGTGGTCCCTGGCTCATGAAATTTGTATTTCAGGGGAGGAAACAGGCAAGCAATCAACAAATGATCAAGTTAATTTCAGATATGATAAGCGCTAAATAAAAGAATAACACAGGCCACTACGTGAAAGAGAAATTCATTGAAGGATAGAAGTTAGGGAATAAGGTGAGGATTGCTGATTTAGACCTGGTGTTGGGGAGTCTCTTACTGAAGCAATGTCTTTCAGCTGACAGCTGAAAGACAGAAAACCTGGCTAGCAGGGGCATGCCTGACTGAGAAAAGAGCAGTCACAGGCCTAAGGAGGGAATGAGCTCCGTGTGTACCCGGAAGAAAAAGGTGGCTGGTGAAGTTGAAGCCTAGTGAGGATAAGGGTCTTGCATGGTGCAATCAGAAGTAGGCAAAAACTAGATCATGAAATGGCTTCAAGGAATGTGAATTTTATTGTGAGTGCAACAGAAGCCAGTGGAGAGCTTGATCTGGTCACATGACCCATTTTACATTTTTAAAAGAACCAGTCTGGCTGCTCTGTGGAGAACAGATTGTAGAGGAACAAGAGCAGAAGTAAGGAGACCTGTTAGCTGCTATCTGCCTGCCTAGGGGAGGGACAGCAATGGCTTGGACTACGCTGGGAGCAGCGAAAAAGTTGAGAAGTGGACATATGTGGGATAGATCTGTTTAAAATAGCATAAATCTGCCCTGGTATAGTGGCTCACACCTGTAATCCAGCACTTTGGGAGGCCAAGGACTGCAGATCTCCTGAGGTCCGGAGTTCGAGACCAGCCTGGCCAACATGGTGAAACCCCATCTCTACTAAAAATACAAAAATTAGCTGAGCGTGGTGGCAGTTGCCTGTAATCCCAACTAGTCGGAAAGCTGAGGCAGGAGAATCACTTGAACCTGGGAGGCGGATCTTGCAGTGAGCCAAGATCGCGCCACTGCACTCTAGCCGGGGCAACAAGAGCGAAACTCCATCTCAAATAAATAAGATAAAATAAAATAAAATAGTGTAAATCTTGTCTGGCTCATAGGAGGAGTTTCAAAAATGGTAGCAGTTATTGCATTACTCCATTCGTAAATATGAATCTTGAAGGGATTCACGGATTTGTTCTAGCTCACAGGACTAGTAAATTAAGCCAGCGCACCATTCCCACTGCTACTAGGTACTGTTATGCTATCCACAAAATACTTTACCTGAGGTCTTTTTTCCTTCCAATCTTTTCTGCATGTGGCTGCCATTCTAATCTTCCTCAAACATTGCTTTCATCATGTTTACCTTGCTGATAAGCACATTATGTGTATTCATGTGGTTATTGAGTAATTGCAATGAACTAGGCTCTACGGGTGAGTGGGGTTCACACACCTGAGATATGGCTCTTGCCTCTAGGATTTTAGAATTTACTTGGGGGGACATGATTAACCCACATAAAACAATAGAGAGGGAGATAAAAAAGAGGCAGCATAATCAACAAAGCATTCATGGAGAAAATAGGTCTTATTCTACATCTTGAATGAGAGAGAATTGTAGCAAACAGAAAGGCAAAAAGGTGCTGGGTGAGAAAAGGAGCAGAGACATAAATAAAATATCCAATTTTAAGAGTATAGAGAGGGGATTCACTTGAGGAGAGGAGAACATCTATCTGCTTTGAGAAGCTGGGAAACAAAGTCATAGGGTCGGGATGGTGCCTGACTATGGATGCTCTCAAAAGCTAGGCACCAAGGATTTGGACTGGATTCAGCTGGATATAAAAAGTTATTACAGACTTGGAAGCAAGATTAAGTCTCCGGGAAGGGGAGACTTAACTGGGACCAGAGATCATTTCCCCTATAATTTTAAAGGTACTTATCATCTTTAGGTACTCATTAGTTACTTAGCTTGTAACTCTTTCCACTGTTCAAATATATACCCAGTATGCATGTAGCCTATATGGAGCAGGCACGGAGTAAATGTTTGATGATGAGAAAAGACACGCGGAAGAAAGGTTAATTTGGCAACATCATAGAACTGAACAAAGAAAGCCAGGAGGTAGGAAAGTCAATGAAGAAGTTATTCCAGAAATGTAGCTGAGAAGGAAGGAATACAGAAGAGGCAGATATGGGAAAATACTCAGGAAGTATAATTAAAAGGAGCTGTGACTAATTTTAATAAGGACTGGGTTAAAAATTAAGTTTTCATGTCTAAATGTTCTGGAGGACCATGATGTCACTCAGGTAAGATGGAGGAACTGAGAGAGGGAATTCATTGGAGGGAATAACACGGGGAATTTGGCTTTGGACAGGCATTTGCCGTGATAACAGAATATTCATTTAGAAATGGTCCAGGAAATTGGTTCGATGAGAATGAAGTGCCTATGAAGAGAGAGGACTGAAGCTTGTTATAATTTCATTCACTTCAAGAATATTTACAGAGGACCCAGATGTGCTAAGAACTATGAAAACATAGAATTAAAAGAAATGGGCCTGGAAGAATTTACAACCTAGTAAAGCAGTTATGGGAAAACATATTTGCAAAAAAGGTATACAAAGTATAATGAAATAAGTGTCCAGTAAGGATAAAGTGCTGAGTAAGTGAATTAAGCAGCACCCACTCATCTGTTCAAATTCCTGCCAGAGTCAAAAGGTTGTGCCGAAGTAGAGTCCGTGAAAGCAGCGTAGATGGCTCCTCCTGCTGAAGTTTCCCTGCTCTGCGTCCTGCTACTCTGGCCACAACCGTCTGGACCCAGGGTTGACAGACAAACACAATAATCTTTTAGCCAGACATAAAGAAGGCCAGCCACCAATCCGGAAAATTGTGTCCCATAAAGGCCCTTCCTATTGAACAGTGAATGACAGACATGGCCAGATCTTCTCTCTTGGAATGCTTTGAATGTTAGTCACAGAGAGTGACCACTAGAAGCACAGATAGCAGTAGAAGCTAAGACTACATGAAAAAGCAGCGGACGGATGGTGATTTATGAGAATGGCAAAATTACTAGAGTCATAGGCAATGGATACTTGTTAATGAAGGGATGAGCAGGGCCCCACAGCCTGTTGCTGGATCACAAGTGCAGTTGATTGCTGGACTGAACAGCAGCTCTCTGGCTGATGACAGGGTTTTCTAAAGTGTCCTTATTGCCTTAAAGTAAATCCTCAGCATTTGCAGTGCTCCAAGGGTGTCCTAGCATTTTATACCTTTTTTTCTAAGAGCCCAGGTAACATAAGGGTACTCCTGTTGTTCTGGCTTTAATTCTATCTGCAGAAGAGGGTTTCTTGTGAAAGAAAGGATCAGTATGATCTTCATACAGCAGATAAAAAGGGTATGTACATGCGCACCTTTGTACGTGGCTGCCTTCCCAGGACAGTCTAACAGTAGAGGGTAGAAACTTCAGTTGTAGCTTAGAGCAGGCCTGGAATCCCCACGCTTATACTTTTTATTCCCTCCCCCCTTTCCCATTGTGATCACAGTCTAGTTCGGTGTGCTTGTCCTTGCAGAGAGCAAGGGAAAGGAGAGCCAGAGAGACTGTTCAAGGGAGCCACCAGGCTTGAGAAAGAGGAACCCCTGAAGACAGTAGAAAGTGCAGGTGCCAAGAATTTGAATATCTACATTAGCGTTTCTCAATGTGCACATAGTGAACCACCAGTTTAGGATCATTTGATTTGCTAAAAGTGAAGATTACTGGTCTACCTTAGACCAGCTGAATAAAATATTTGGGTGGGGGCCTAGGAACTTGCATTTTTGGTAGGCATGGCAGGTGATTCCTAAAGCATTTACCCTGGAGACCTCTATGTTAAGGAAAGAAAGGGAATGTTGCAAGGAGGTGGTGCCGGCTTCTAAGAAAGTACCCAGGACTGAACGGCAGAAAGACCTGACATACCATATGTATAAATTGCTGTAGAAGTGAAAAGGAAAGAGAAAGTGTCTGAGGTAAAACTGGAGTGTGGGGTGCATGGAACAAATGGTTGGATGCAGATTTGCTTTGCGAATCATGAGCCTAGATAACTGAGACCATGTGGATGGATTAGATTTCTGCTAATGCCAAAATTTTTATAATCAGCATAAAAGTGCTATATAAAGCTTTCCTCTCTTCTATATTATAGTCCTTTTAAGATGTATGGAACACCAACTATAGGAAGGACATCATATTCACAGCTGTAAGAGGAAACAAGAACTTATCATGCACTTGATGCTGCACAAAATAAATCTGTGATTTATGCTTGAGTGACCACAAAGTAGCATACACATAAGCACAAATTCATTCATTTAAGAATTCCTTGTGTCTATTATGTACAAGTATCTCTGAGCTGCACAGAATGTGGCTTATCAGAAGGTGACCTAAGTTTCAAAGCAGATTTTGTTAAGATGAAGACAGAGATTGACAGGAGGTTTAAGACACTCTGGCTAAGTAAGGATTTAGAGTCACAGAGTTCATGGATTAGGATTTAGAATCCAAAGAGGGTCCACAGATTCACTCATTCAACATTCCATAAATATTTATTGAATGTCTTTTTGTGTCAGAGACTGTCTTAGGTGCTGGAAATTTAGTAGTAAATAAAACAGACCAAAACCCATGCCCTCATGGAGCTTACATTCTGATGGGAAAAAGACAAGAAAACAAAATAGACAGTGTATTATCGAAGGTGATGAGAGCTCTGGAGAGAAAGTAGGAAAAGACACAGATCTGGGACAAGGGGGAAATTACAGTATATCTTTTTAGGGAAGATCTCCTTTTAAAAACACTTTGGAACAAAGATTTAAATGAGGTGCCAGAGGGGTAGCAAGTGCATATTCCTTGAGGAAGAAGCCTGCCTGGCATTTTCAAAGAACAGCCAGTAACCAGTGTATCTCCGGAAGTAAGGAAGGGAGAACAGTAGGATGAGAGTTCAGAGAAGAGGGTAGGGGATATCAAATAATTTAAGGCCATGTAGGATTTTTGAGAAGAATTTTGCTTTTATGTCAAGTGGAATGAGGGCCACTGATGATCTGGGAGTAGAGTGACTATGATCCGACATGAAGGATACTCCATTTTTTAACTATGCGAACTTGGGCCCACGTTTTAACCTCTAAATCTGTTTCTTCATTTGTAAAACGGTAAAAAGTATTTTACCTCATAAGGTTGTCGTGATGATTAAATAAGATGATACGATAAGTGCAAAAGATTTAGCTTGTACTCAACATAGAGTAGGCACATTTTCTCCCCTTGCCTGTCTTTCGCTTTTCTCTTCTGCCCCTTCCACCTGGTGCTAGGAGGGGGAGATTGGAATAAACCTTGCAGATTACAGCCCGCGTTAGAGTAGAAAGGAAAGGATGACAGTTGATGTAAAGCCTTGGTTAACAGACATAATAGCTGGGATTTAAATTCAGCTTTATTGGTGGTTTATGATGTGGACTAGAGGAATGGAACTGAAAATAAGTCTCGGAGGAGGGGCGATCCTATCAGGTCCAAGCGCTGCTTTTCCAGCCCTCAATCCTCAAGACTCTCCCAACATACCTTTCTAGGTAATTTATCAACACAGACTCCGGGTATGCTAGCATGTTTAATTGCCCCATTGTTTAATGTCTTAACTCCACGAACGTTAACTGATTAATCTGTCTTCTAATTAATGTTTGAATGACTCTCCTCAGGTCTAAACTACCCAGGGCACCTCTACTTAAAAACAGTTGTCTTTTGTTTGTGATTTCAGGGGCAATGGGTATAAGCGGAGTCCCTGTTTAGAGACCTTGTGATGGGTTCAAAACATCAAGATAGATAGCAAAATATCACAAGCCTCCTTACCCGAGAAGATTAGCGTTGAAAGGGTCTGTCGTGTTTGGGCCTGGGGCTAAATTCCCAGCCCAAGTGCTGAGGGTGATAATAATCGGGACGGCGATCAGAAAGCCCCGGTGTGGGACGATTGTCCGCCCGGTCTCCCTAAGTCCCCGAAGTCGCCTCCCACTTTTGGTGACTGCTTGTTTATTTACATGCAGTCAATGATAGTAAATGGATGCGCGCCAGTATAGGCCGACCCCGAGAGTGGCGGGGTGCTCTTCGCAGCTTCTCTGTGGAGACCGGTCGGCGGGGCAGCGGGGCCGCTCGCGGCGTCTCCCTGGTGGCATCCGCACAGCCCACCGCGGTCCGGTCCCGCTCCGGGTCAGAATTGGCGGCTGCGGGGACGGCCTTGCGGCGAGGCAGGGGGCGGGCCGCCGCGTGGGTCCGGCAGTCCCTCCTCCCGCCAAGGCGCCGCCCAGACCCGCTCCAGCCGGCCCGGCTCCCCACCCTAGACCGCCCCAGCCACCCCTTCCTCCGCCGGCCCGGCCCCCGCTCCTCCCCCGCCGGCCCAGCCCGGCCCCCTCCTTCTCCCCGCCGGCGCTCGCGGCCTCCCCCTCTTCCCTGTTCCCACACCGCCCTCAGCCGCTCCCTCTCGTACGCCCGTCTGAAGAGGAATCGAGCGCGGAACGCATCGATAGCTCTGCCCTCTGCGGCCGCCCGGCCCCGAACTCATCGGTGTGCTCGGAGCTCGATTTTCCTAGGCGGCGGCCGCGGCGGCGGAGGCAGCGGCGGCGGCGGCAGTGGCGGCGGCGACGGTGGCGGCGGCTCGGCCAGTACTCCCGGCCCCCGCCATTTCGGACTGGGAGCGAGCGCGGCGCAGGCACTGAAGGCGG
Organism: Hylobates moloch; assembly: GCF_009828535.3. Classification (NCBI taxonomy): domain Eukaryota; kingdom Metazoa; phylum Chordata; class Mammalia; order Primates; family Hylobatidae; genus Hylobates; species Hylobates moloch. Next base: position 23,834,733 of record NW_026652283.1, on the reverse strand, counting down.
CGGCGGGGCCAGAGGCTCAGCGGCTCCCAGGTGCGGGAGAGAGGTACGGAGCGGACCACCCCTCCTGGGCCCCTGCCTGGGTCCCGACCCTCTTTGCCGGCGCCGGGCGGGGCCGGCGGCGAGTGAATGAATTAGGGGTCCCCGGAGGGGCGGGCGGGGGGCGCGGGCGCGGGGCCGGGACGGGCGCGGTGAGGGGGGTCTGCAGGGGGAGGCGCGCGGACGCGGCGGCGCGGGGAGTGAGGAATGGGCGGTGCGGGGCTGAGGTGGGTGAGGCTGGAGGCGGTCGCCGCTGGTGCTGCTTCCTGGACGGGGAACCCCTTCCTTCCTCCTCCCCGAGAGCCGCGGCTGGAGGCTGCTGGGGAGAAACTCGGGCCGGGCCGGCTGCCCCTCGGGGCGGTGGGGTGCGGTGGAGGTTACTCCCGCGGCTCCCCGGCCTCCCCTCCCCCTCTCCCCGCTCCCGCACCTCTTGCCTCCCTTTCCAGCACTCGGCTGCCTCGGTCCAGCCTTCCCTGCTGCATTTGGCATCTCTAGGACGAAGGTATAAACTTCTCCCTCGAGCGTAGGCTGGACGGATAGTGGTCCTTTTCGGTGTGTAGGGGATGTGTGAGTAAGAGGGGAGGTCACGTTTTGGAAGAGCATGGGAAAGTGCTTAGAGACCACTGTTTGAGGTTATTGTGTTTGGAAGAAAATGCATCTGCCTCCGAGTTCCTGACTGCTCCCCTCCCCCATGTATGGGCTGTGACATTGCTGTGGCCACAAAGGAGGAGGTGGAGGTAGAGATGGTGGAAGAACAGGTGGCCAACACCCTACACGTAGAGCCTGTGACCTACAGTGAAAAGGAAAAAGTTAATCCCAGACGGTCTGTTTTGCTTGGTCAAGTTAAACCCGAAGAAAACCCGCAGAGCAGAAGCAAGGCTTTTTCCTTGGTAGTTGAGTGTAGACAGCAATAGCAAAAATAGTACTTGAAGTTTAATTTACCTGTTCTTGTCCTTTCCCTTATTTCTTATGTATTACCCTCATCCCTCATCTCTTTTATACTGCCCTCATTTTGCAGATGTGTTCTATATCTCAAGAGTTATTACAGTACTCCAAAACAGCACTTACATGATTTTTTACATGATTTTTTAAACTTACAGAGGAATTGTAGCAATCCACCAGCTAACCGCCTGAAATAGACGTAAACATGTGCATCTCCTTTTTTTTGTTTGTTTGAGACACAGTCTTGCTCTGTCGCCCAGGCTGGAGTGCAATGGCGTGGTCTCGGCTCACTGAAACCTCCGCCTCCCGGGTTCAAGCAATTCTCATGCCTCAGCCTCCCAAGTAGCTGGGACTAGTAGGCGCACGCCACCATGCCCAGCTAATTTTTGTATTTTTAGTAGAGATGGGGTTTCACCATGTTGGTCAGGATGGTCTCCATCTGCTCTGTTGCCCAGGCTGGAGTGCAGTGGCGCCGTCTCGGCTCACTGCAACTTCTGCCTCCTCCGTTCAAGCAATTCTCCTGCCTCAGCCTCCCGAATAACTGGGATTACAGGTGTCTCCTGCCATGCCCGGCTATTTTTTTGTATTTTTAGTAGAGACTGGGGTTTCACCATGTTGGCCAGGCTGGTCTCGAACTCCTGACCTCGTGATCTGCCCCGCCTCTGCCTCCCATAGTGGCATGTGCATCTTAAAACTGAAGTGTAAGCCTTCTTAAATCTTGAGATCCATCCAAACACAGGTTTTTTAATTGTTACAATGTATATGTTAGGTTTATAATAGAAATCATTTAAAAAATAAGTTATAAATGGGAAAGGTCTATTTGTAATTATCAGCTCAGAATTAACCATATAACTGGTGTCACTGAAGTGACTAAGGTCCAAAATGCTGACTGCATGTGATAGACTACAGATATCAAATATGGTTGCTAACAATAGTTTACTTTGAGACTGTAGCCATCCACAGTATACTTGCTTTTAAGAGATGGTAGATGGTAATTCAGTTTTATGAAAAATAAAAATGAATTTTCTTCCATAACAAAATTGTTGGATTCGAGTCCAGTCCACTCCTTACTAGCTTTTCTAACTTTGGGTGAGGGAGCCCCTCCCAGCCCATGATCTTCATTTGATAAGACTCCTTTGGAACCCAGTTCTCTCTAGTGGATTTAAATGTGACTTGGTTTTAAAAATCTCATTCAAGGAATTTTTTTTTTTCTGTAAACAACCACCGCATAAACAAGTAAGCCAGAAGATATATGTGGCTCTGAATTCGTATATATACACAAACTCTAATCCAGTGTCTGTCCACAGTATTTCCTAGGCTAGTAAACTTTTTGGCCTTAATGACCCCTCTACCCTCTTTCTTTTTTTGAGAGAGAGAGAGTCTCACTGTGTCACCCAGGCCGGAATGCAGTGGCGCGATCTCGGCCCACTACTACCTCCGACTCCCAGGCTCAAGCGATTCTCCCGCCTCAGCTTCCCGACTACCCGGGATTACAGGCTCCTGCCACCGGGCTAATTGTATTTTTAGATACGGGATTTCACCATGTTGGCGAGGCTGGTCTCGACCTCCTGACCTCAGGTGATCCGCCCACCTAAGCCTCCCAAAGTGCTGGGATTACAGGCCACCACACCTGGCCTACACTCAAAAATTATCGAAGGGGCCGGGCAAATTGGCTCTTATCTGTAATCCCAGCACTTTGGGAGACTGAGGCAGGAGGATCGCTTGAGGCCAGGAGTTGGAGACCAGCATACTCAACATAGACCTTGTTATAAAGAAAAAAAAAATTGAGGATTAAAAAAAATCTTTGATTTGTGTGGGATTTATTAATATTTACCATATTGGAAATTAAAACAATTTTTAAAAATATTAATTCATTTAAAAATAGAAATAATAAGCCCATTACTTGGTAACATGAATAAAATATTTTATGAAAAGTAACTATTTTCCAAAACAAAACCAAAACTTAGAAGAGTGGTGGTGTTTCACACTTTAGTCAATCTCTTTAATGATGTGGCTTAATAGAAGATACGGTTTCTTACATCTGCATCTGCATTCAATCTATTATGATCACGCATCTGGAAAACTTGTGAAAGAATGGGAGTGAAAAGGGTAAAGGACATCTTAATGTTATTATGAAAACAGTTTTGACCTCTTGCACACCAGAAAAGTCTTAGTAACCTGAGGGGTTCCTAGACCACATTTTGAGAACTGTTTTAGGCTATGCAAACTAGTTGGGGGGAGGTTGGGGTAGGCAGAGAGCTAGAAGATACATTTTAGTGTAATTCTCTTCATCTATTCCTAATTGCTTTGACCTACATTTGAAATAAAGCGTGGAGGCAAATGGGATAAGATACCTGTTTGTAGTGGTTGTTAACTTCACCCTAGACAAGCAGCCAGTAAGTCTAGGTAGAGCAGAGTAAGGCGGGGAACTACATTGTGACCGTGTGTGATACAATTTTTCTAGCCTGTGGTGCTTTTTGCGGCAGGGCTTAGGAGTAAGGTTAGTATGTTATCATTTGGGAAACCAAATTATTATTTTTGGTCTTCAGTAAATAGGATGCTGTGTATATTTAGTGTTTATCTACAATATATGCACATTCATTAATTTGGAGCTACTCATCCTGTAATAAATAGTTGTGCATTTACTCCCATTTTTTTCTGCATTTCTCTCATTTATAATTATGTGTTACATGAGGGAAAGGAGATGAAATTAAACATTCATATTATTTCAAAAAATTTGAAACAACTAAAAAATATGTTTTATTTTCTGTACGGTGTTTGTTATACAAGCTGTCAATATTCATGCACCTGTTGGGAGACAGTGTATGAAAAGCAAAGAGTAACAGTCACATGGATTACTGATTACTGAGATATATTCACTTGCATCTCTTTTTTTTTTTTTTTTTTGAGACGGAGTCGCTCTGTAGCCCAGGCTGGAGTGCAGTGGCGCGATCGCGGCTCACTGCAAGCTCCGCCTCCTGGGTTCACGCCATTCTTCTGCCTCAGTCTCCCGAGTAGCTGGGACTACAGGCGCCCGCCACCACGCCCGGCTAATTTTTTTGTATTTTTAGTAGAGACGGGGTTTCACTGGGTTAGCCAGGATGGTCTTGATCTCCTAACCTTGTGATCCACCCTCCTCAAAGTGCTAGGATTATAGGCGTGAGCCACCGAGCCCAGCTCACTTGCATCTCTTAACAACTGTTTTCTTACTAAAAACAGTGTTTATCTCTAATCTTTTTGTTTGTTTGTTTTGAGATGGAGTCTTTGTCACCCAATCTGGAGTGCAGTGGCGTGATCTGGGCTCACTGCAACCTCCGCCTCCCAGGTTCAAGTGATTCTCCTTCCTCAGCCTCCCCAGTAGCTGGGACTACAGGAGGGCGCCACCACGCCTGACTAATTTTTGTATTTTTAGTAGAGATAGGGTTTCACCATATTGACCAGGCTGGTCTTGAACTCCTGGCCTCAGGTGATCCATCCGCCTTGGCCTCTGAAAGTGCTGGGATTACAGGCATGAGCCACTGCACCCAGCTTTCTAATCTTTATCTTTTTGTGTGCAGCAGTGATACAGGATTATGTATTGTGCTGAACAGTTAATTCGGAGTTCTCTTAGTTTTTACCTTTATTTTCCCCAGAGATTTTTTTTTTTTTTTTTTTTTTGAGACGGAGTCTTGCTCTATCGCCAGGCTGGAGTGCAGTGGCGCGATCTCGGCTCACTGCAACCTCCGACTCCTATTTTCCCCAGAGATATTTCACACATTAAAATGTCATCAAATATTGTTCTTCTCTGCCTCGGTGTTTAAATTTTTATTTCCCCATGACACGATCCAGCTTTATTTGACACTCATTCTCTCAATTCTCATCTGATTCTTACTGTTAATATTTATCCAAGAGAACTACTGCCATGATGCTTTAAAAGTTTTTCTGTAGCTGTTGCATATTGACTTCTAACACTTAGAGGTGGGAGTCCACTAGGAAAACTGTAACAATAGGAGTGGAGATAGCTGTCAGCAACTTTTGTGAGGGTGTGCTACAGGGTGTAGAGCACTATGCTAGACACTTGCATGAGTGAAGTCATGATATGATCCTTTGAGAGCCTTTAGCCGCCGCAGAACAGCAGTCTGGCTGTTTAGATAGAACAACTTGATTTTAAGATAAAAGAACTATCTATGTAGCATTTATGCATTTTTCTTAAGCGTCGATGGAGGAGTTTGTAAATGAAGTACAGTTCATTATGATACACATCTGTAGTCAACTGGAATTTTCATAATTGAATTTTGTGAGGTATTTTGAAATAACTTTTCATATAAAGGTGAGTTTGTATTAAAAGGTACTGGTGGAGTATTTGATAGTGTGTTAACCTTATGTGTGACATGTTCTAATTTAGTCACATTTTCATTATTTTTATTATAAGGCCTGCTGAAAATGACTGAATATAAACTTGTGGTAGTTGGAGCTGGTGGCGTAGGCAAGAGTGCCTTGACGATACAGCTAATTCAGAATCATTTTGTGGACGAATATGATCCAACAATAGAGGTAAATCTTGTTTTAATATTATGCATATTACTGGTGCAGGACCATTCTTTGGTACAGATAAAGGTTTCTCTGACCATTTTCATGAGTACTTATTACAAGATAATTATGCTGAAAGTTAAGTTATCTGAAATGTACCTTGGGTTTCAAGTTTATGTAACCATCAGTATGGGAACTTTACTTTCCTTGGGAGTATGTCAAGGTCCATGATGTTCACTCTCTGTGCATTTTGACTGGAAGTGTATTTCAGAGTTTTGTAAGAGGGTAGAAATTTGTATCCTGTCTGTACCTAAAAGACAATCTTTTTATTGTAACTTTTATTTTTATGGGTTTCTTGGTATTGTGACATCATATGTAAAGGTTAGATTTAATTGTACTAGTGAAATGTAATTGTTTGATGGTTGATTTTTTTTAAACTTCATTAGCAGTATTTTCCTATCTTCTCAACATTAGAGAACCTACAACTACCAGATAAATTTTAAAAAATGAATTATTTTTTAATAAATCACTAAGATGTGATTTATATAAAGGTACTATTACCAACTTTATCTTTGCTTTGTCATTTTTAAATTTACGCAAGGAAATACTAGGATTTAAAAAAAATTCCTTGCGTAAATTTAAATTGTTACCATGTTTTTGAGGATTATTTTCAGTTTTTTTAGTTTAATGAAAATTTACCAAACTAAAGGCCAGCAGCAGAATGATAAGTAAAGACCTGTAAGACACCTCGAGAGGTCATGTAGTAGAACTTCCATCCCAAGCAGATGAGGATTTATTCAATCTCAAAGACCTCCAGGAGGGGACATTCCCCAACTGTCCTTGTTAACCCATTTTCAGAACATATTTATTAGCATATTTTACATGTAATTTGAATCTTCTTGTTGAATTGAACATCAGTGGAGATGGAGAATAAGCATATCACCTTGTCTTTGAAATAGCCCTATATTGTTAGATTATTTCTTAGGCTTCTTTACCCGGGGTTAAGAAGTCCTAATCCTTTAGCATTTATTCTACATCTAGTGTACTAAAAAATCAGTTCTGAAAAATTTCTAAGAACTTTCTTCAAGTTCCAAGCTGTGAAATCTAGAACAGGTCAAAGTGTCCTATTAACATACTGTACTGTGTAATGTCTTGAAGAAACACTTTACACTGAAGTAAGTTCTGAGGGCATTGGTGGCCTTGGGAAGATATTTATGCAGTGTAGAACCTGGAGAATTGATTAGATAACTAATCATAAGGAAACGTCACGTATTTTTGGTACTATAAAAAAGTGGGGAAATAATGCCTATGTGCAAAGATTTGATTTAAACATAGAAGCAACTTTATTTGGCTTCCAATTTTAAGAATTTACAACAGTAAAGGGGAACAGTCTAATAGAAGTAGACTGCCTATGCAATAGTCTCTCTATATTTACTTTTGACAAGTTAATTCAATGTGTAGTATAGTTTTATTTGTTTCTTTGAAGAGGTTTGAATAGTGCACCGATTTTAATCTGTATTGCAAATTCAGGGTTACTTGGCAGACTCTACTATTTAAATCAGATGTTAAAAGGAAGTTTTAATATAATTCACTTTATGCCTGAAAGTTTTCCTGGGATTTTGGAAGGTAATTTTACTGGAAATGCTGTCCGTCTTCCCTGAAAATCTGAGAAATTCCATTACACTTTGTTTCCAATCAGAGGTCATGAGTGCTATATGAGTATGTACAGCATGACGTCATGAATGTGATAAAGTGGGTTAGGAAACCTTTCGCTAATGATTGTTAAAATGCAATATAAATGTTGAAGAAATAAAGCTAACAGTTAAGCCTTTATTTGGGGGGAAGGTTGAAAAAGTTTATAAACTTAAACCTATAACTCTGCTTATGATTTCTGCCAAACCAGAAGACTTGACTCTGGGAAGCATTGATTACCTGTGAACTTTGAAACTGACGGTCCCTGACGTAGTTTAGTCCCCTGGGAAAAGGTATCTGAGATTATCTCTTATCTCCCAAGTTACAGTGAGTGTCTGAGAGAACTGACACATTACATTAAGTTCTTGGTGTAGTTAAACTGTAAGAAAGGCAGGAGAACTTAGTAGTTAAATAGTTGGTTAAGTGGAAATGCTGACTCCATGTTATTGTAAAAAGTTAAAAATTTAGGAGGATATGGGGATTTCACTGCCATTGTAGGTTTTGATTGGTATTTACCAATCAGTGTGGATCAGAGAGAAAATTGGAAAGGATATGCCTGCACATTTTGGAATTATTAGCAGTTTTTCTACATTTAAAATGGAAATAATTTTTTTAAAAATTTAAATCAAGTAATACTGTATTTTTTGGTGATTTAGATTTTGCAAAATTTACACTAAGAGATAGTAAGGAGAGTGGCTATTGTTTCTTTCAATAATGTCTCTGAGAGGTTGTAACTCACCTAAGGGATACATAGCTAATAAGTGGTGGGATTTGAATTTAAATTCTCTGAGACCAAGTTTAGTAGAATGTGCACTGTACTCTTGTATAACTTTTTAAAACTGAAAATTAGCTGTCTTTCAAATTCAGAAAATACTTACTAATGGAGACTAATTCAGATTTGTAAGTATACCAAAATTTGAACTTAGCCTACTATCTGATGGCAACTTAGTGGCAGAGATATGATGTAAAATCATTCAGGTATGACACTTAGATGGAGTATGTTTGTATTTGAGGCTGTGCACATAATCACCTTTACTTGTGTTGTGAAGTATATATTGTTACCTTTTATGAAGCCCACTAAAGAGATAATGAAATACCTTGTTATTAGGGCAAGATTATTGAAAACTCAAAATAGCCCCCAAACACAATACTTGGCTAGAAATATATACCTTTATAGTTCAGGGATCACTTATTATCAAAACCCTGAAGTGTTTTTCCTAAGGTAAAATTTGGTGGAAAAAGAAAAGTCTCGTTTTAAAAAAATGTAGATAGTTACAGAGATCAGAATTAGTTGATCACTTACCAAATATATATTAAGTATCTACTGTATATAATATGCTAGTAAGAATACTTATAGCAAGAAGTATTTTTTCCCAGGCTCTAATTGTTTGACATCTGCATGCTTTTATTGTGGTACTTATAATTCAGTTCAAGTATTATGCCCTTCTTTGATGGAACAGTTTCCTATTCAGTAAGGAAGACCAGATTAATCATTGGATTGGTTTGTTTCATCTTTAGTGTTCTGAGCTGTAGAGTATTTATTTATGAAGGTTTATCAATTTTCAGTTTCTTTTATTTTTCCATGTTCATTGTAGAATTCATTTTACCTACAAGTGAAGTATGTAGATTATAGAGAGAAAATTTGTAAAATTAAACTGATACTGAAGAGTGGTATAAGAAAAGCCTTATGTAATTTGTAAGCTGTTAATTCTTCTGAGTTTATACATATATCTGTAGTAATCAATGAGGGATAGTTGAGTGACTGCCCTCCAGGGGACATTTGGCAAAATCTGGAGACGTTTTTGGTTGCCACAACTTGGGGGAGAGAGGACTGCTACTGGCATCTGTTGAGTAGATGCTATTACTTTAAATGGCAAAGCTGCAGTTACCTTTGCACCAACCTAATATTAAACTTCTGCAGTGCACGGGAAAGCCCCCACAACAGGGTTATCTGACCCCAAACCTCAGTAGTGTTAGGGTCCAAACCCTGATATGTTAACCTGTAGCTTTAAACATACTTTAAACTGTCTAATTCATGTCCCTGACATAAGGTTTATGTTAGATTTTCAAGTATAACAAAGATTTAAACTTTACCTTTTGTACATTAATAATATGTTAGCTTAGTCCAGTGTTCTATTAAAACATTCTGTTTTTAAAATCAGAGACACACAGCAATTTTATAAATCATTTCTCTTCAAGGCTGTGAAGCTCTCTCCACTTTTGTGAGTGCCCTCTACTGGTCAAATTATTTGCTTTATAACAAGTAACAATGAAATCCTAAGTTTATGTAGTTTCCTTGTTTAAACTATGGATATCATCAATTTATAAATATATTCGTTTTATTTAAAAGTCTTATTTTATATGATTGATTTCAAAAAACTTAAAGTATCATTTTTACCCTCTGCTAATATTAATATAAAGATTACTGTCTGTATTAGTTAGGCCTAACTAATTAAATAAGTAGGTGAGTATACTGAACTAAGAAAGGAAACGAGGCAGTATATAAGAAAATAGGGTGGTTCAGTTGTCAACACTTACTGAGCTTACTTTGTTGAAGGGACTAAAAGGCAGCAGTGTGGCTCTCTCAGCTTCTTTGCATGCACTCAGGAGCTGCTTAATGGAGTCCAAGGCTTGGTGGTGTGTTACAGGGGGTGATATGAGGGTCCTATTCGGAAGTGGCAAATTGTGAAAGTTCACATTTTGTAGAGTTTTACAGGACTGTAGAATAGTTGTGAGCACCTGATTTTTAGAATAAACTAACACAAAACTCAAGTACTGTATTTAGGTCAAATTAAGAATAAGTATTTGTTTAGTAAGTATTTATTAAGACCTGAATATAAAACTTTAGTGGTCATGGTTTTTTTCTACCTTGCGTTTTTATACATCTAAAGCTTTAAAAACATACAAATGGAAGTTGGTAATGGAAGTAAGTGAAAAGAAAAAATGATTTTATGGTTTGGAATCTCCTAAGATTCTGGTTTTAACAATACAACTAATTCCTTAATCCTAGAAATGTTCTTCACTGCCTACTTTGTACCATGCAGTCTTCCTATGGGCTAGAGATACACTGAGGAGCAAAATAGACCAGATTCCTGCCTTCATGGAGCTTATTAGTTTTAGGTATCTCTAGATTTCTTATAATACCTATTACAATGCCTGCACATCAGTTCATTCATGTGGGTTCAAAGTAGTACTCAGTACATGGCAAATTCAAGTTTTACTTTTGGGAACTTCATGGATTTTTTTCTTCAGAATATCTTCTATCCATAATTGGTTGAATCCATAGATGCAGTACCCATGGATATGGATGGCCAACTTTATTTTGAAGAGCAGTGTTTCTAGGCAGTCATGCTAATTATATATGACTTAATTTAGAGGCTTTGTACTTAAGAGCATTGCATTTCTCGGCGTCTCTTAACCATTATTATTTCATATGTGTAGGTTATGGAACAGTTAAATTATTGGGATCTTAATATAGAAATTAGTAGAAATAAGCCAGGTGTGGTGGCTCATGCCTGTAATCTTAGCACTTTGGGAGGCTGAGGCTATTCGCTGTACTATTTTTTACTACTTTTCTATAGGTTTGAAATTTTTTCAAAATAAAACATTGAAAAAAGTATCTAAGGTACTGTGTCCCTCCTTAATCCTTTCAAATATTTTATTTTCACTATTTCTATTAATTTTTTTTGTTTTTGAGATGGAGTCTCGCTCTGTTGCCCAGGCTGGAGTGCAGTGGCGCGATCTTGGCTCACTGCAGCCTCCACCTCCCGGGTTCCAGCCATTCTCCTGCCTCAGCCTCCTGGGTAGCTGGGATTACAGGCATGCGCCACCACACCCAACTACTTTTTGTATTTTTAGTAGAGACAGGGTTTCACCGTGTTGGCCAGGCTAGTCTCGAACTCCTGACCTCGTGATCTGCCCGCCTCAGCAGTGTCAGTGCTTCTAGACCCTTTTCAAGGCACAGAGCTCAGAAATGCATGTTATTAAGAAACCAAGAGTTAACTATTTTTCACCTTCTTTCTCCCCCAGTGAGAACCCCAGTTCTACCCTGTTCCTCCTTGTATAAATTTTAATGCTAAACTATACACTTGTGAAATAAAAATGATAATGTCATTCTTAAATTATGGATCTTGTAGTATTATCTAAGTAACATAGACTGAGTGATTTAACTTTAGGTTTCCTTATTTGTGGAATTTGGATAAATATTTTTCTCCCTTGAGAAAAGTGAGACTCCTTTCTCATTATTGGAGTATTCTTAAACCATTAAGGCAAACATTTGGGAAAAAAATTGAGCTATCTGGCTGCATAAAAATTAAGTTTTCTTTAACAAAGATAGAAGACAAATGAAAACCTAGAAAAACCATTTGGTTCACGTAACAGGAAGCTATCTTATATATGAATTAGAGAAAAGCTAACACACAAATAGAAAAAAAGGGATGGGGGTTACTAAAGATATAAATAGCTTGTCTACCAAAAAAGAAATAAAATAAATAACATGAACATATAAAAAGACACTTCCTTCATGAATATGATGCAAGTTCAAACAATAAATAACATTTCTGTACTTTCATATTGGCTAAGGTTAAAATGATAACTGCTAGGAAGGGTATGGAGAAGTGTGTGCCTTGCACTGTAGTGGCAGTATAGACCCTCAGACTTTATGGAGGTCAGTCTGGAAATATGTTTCAAAATGTAAACTACATGTCCTTTGACCAGGTAATTCAACTTCTTGAAATTTATCCAAGGATTTAATTGGATAAATGTTTAAGATGTATATAAAAGAATGTTTATTGCAGTGTTGTTTATGATTTTAAAAAAATGGAAATCATCTTCATGTCTACCAGTAGAGAATGGGTGAATAAATTATGTTATCTCCATACATACAAATTACATAGTTGTTGGAAATATTAGGTAGATTTAGATATACTGATGTTCAAAAATGTCCATTATGTAAGTGAAGCTGGGTCACAGCACCTTGTGTTGAGTGTGATTTCATCTAAAAACAAAATTACTCCCTCATTCTTTGTGGTGTTTTAGTTTTTTAAAATAAGCTTATACCGTTGGAGCTGGGGGAAAAGTAAATACTCATTTTGGAGAGAGAAAAGGGCACTAAAGTTTCAGATACCATTAGATTATTACATGCTTCTTTTCAAGCCTTAATACATTACATAATTCACATGTAGTCTTGGATTAAGGAAATTGCTATTAAGGCTAAATAAATAATCTCTGAGAGGTATATAATATAAAACATGAACATTATATTGGCATTAAGATTGGATCCACGGCCATTCCAGCCTCTCATTCTTACCTAGACTTCAAGTGATCACTTGTGGGCAAATGCCATGTGACTTGAACAGGTTACACATGTATGCTCATTATATCCTTATTTTCAAAATTTGTCATATAAATTTTCCTTGAGTTCTTTCAGATTTTTGAACTAGTTTTTTCTCTTGTGAGTAGTACACACTTAATTCTGTCTAGTACTAAGCTAATGTTCACCATTCTTATAATTTCAAGTATCCAGCATTTAGTAAAGAAGTCTTTGTTTTCTTTATCCTTACTTTTAGTGAATGTCTTAGTTTTTAATTGAAAATTCTGCCATGAAAATAAGCTCTTTAACATCTTCACTCCCTAATCAAAACAGAAATCCTTCATAGCCTTTAGTTTTAGCTATCCTTCCCTGTGATTTGTCCAGCTCCATTATATTTATTTTGAAATATGGTGACCAGTTTTGCAAAATCATTTCAACTATAGATGCCCAATGATTTTGTAAGGAGAAGATACTGTTTCTGAACAGTTCCCAGTAGCCAGTGGCCTGCCCCTACTTTTTGGCCTGCATGTAGTATATAAAATAATGCAGTTAACTTTTTATAGCACTTTTCATTTTATAAAGAGATTTTCATGGTCTTTAATACTAATCTATGTATAAAATCCTGTATGCAGTTTTTTACCTACTTTCACGGCTGAAGGAACAATAGCTTAGAGAAGATGTGAGATAAAGTAGTTTGCCCAAGCCCACGGCACAAATAAGTGAAGTTCTTTCGCTGTCCATAGATCGAAGACTCCCAAGTCTATCTCTAGCCTGGACTTCTGTCCTGAGCACCAGACATGTATGTATATCAAGAAGCCTGCAGGTCATATCCACCAGGACAATCCATGAGTATAGGGAATTCAGCATGCCCAATATCACTCATCTTTTCCTTCACCCTCCCCTTTGTACTCATCCCCTGTCAGTAAGCTCTGTTATTTTAAAAAATTGAAATGTATTCACATAGCATACAATTTACCCCTTTCAAGTGTGCATGGTTTTTAGTATATTCACAAGGGTTGTGCAGTCATTACTACTAATTCCAGAATGTTATTATCACCCCAAAAGAAGTCCCACATCCATTAGCAGCCACTCCCCAATCCTTTCTCCCACCAGCCTCTAAAAACTGCTAATTTTTCCATCTCTGTGGATTTGTCTACTCTGATTGTTTCATATAAAGAGAATCGTACAGACGTGGCCTTTTGTGTCTGGCTTCCTCCACACAGGATGATGTTTTCAGAGTTCATCTATGTTTTTGCTTGTTGATCATTCCTTCATTCCTTTTTCTGGCTGAGTAATACTCCGTTATATGGATATACCTTATTTTGTTTATCTGTTCATTTGATGGGCATTTGAGTGATTTCCTCTTTTTGGCTATTTTGAATAATGCCACTATAAACATTTATGTACACGTTGGTGTGTGACCATATGTTTTCAGTTCTCTTGGGTGTATATCTAAGGTGGAATTGCTGGGTTATATGGTAGCTCTGTCTTTGACTTTTTGAGGAACTGCGAAGTGGTTTTCCGTAGTGATTGTACTATTTACGTTCCTACCAACAATTTTACCTAAGTATTTCTCAAATCTATTTAATCTCCTCGATCCATACTGCTGTTGCTGCCTTAGTTCAAGTTTTGTCATTTCTTGTAATAATTCCTAGCTCATCTCCAAGTCTCTGCTCCCCTCTCTCCCTCCCTCCGCCCTTCTTCTCTCTCTCTTATTTCCACCCATTTTTAACATTTATAGAAGTCAAAAGTCTAGTCCAGAAAGCAGAAACCACACTAGATATTTCAGCACGGAGAACTAATTAGGTGTTGGAAGACTGAAAGGCAAAAAAACACTGAAGTAACACAGTAACATCAAGAATGGCCACTACTCCTAAGATTCAGGGAATGCTGGGAAGATTTGGGGGTTATCAGAACTGGAAGCTCAGAAGAGGGGCCCCTTGTCGCTGAGGCTTAATTCCTGCAGAGGTGCCTTTGGCTGCTACTGGTGCATCTGAGTGGGTATGAGGCAGTGTCTGGGAAGGACCAAAACATTTTGTCCCTTTCTATAATTTGTCATAATAATGCTAGTAATGAATCTGATCTCCCTTCCTATTTTAAAAACCTTTTAGTGATTTTGTGTAGGATGAAGTTTAAAACTCCTTAATATGATACACATGACCCTCCATAAGCTGGCCCCTGCTTGATTGTCCAGTTTCACTTCTTGGTGCTTATTCTATGGCCTCTAAGCCTTAGAGATGCTCTAAGCCTTTGGGATCCCCAAACCCCGGGCTGCAGACTGGTACCCACCTGTGGCCTGTGAGGAAGTGGGCTGCACAGCCGGAAGGAGGTGAGCATTACTTGCCTTAGCTCCTGTCGGATCGGTGGCATTAGATTCTCATAGGAGCGTGAACCCTGTTGTGAACTGCCCATGCAAGGATCTAGGTTGCATACTCCTTGGGAGAATCTAACTAATGCCTGATGGTCTGAGGTGAAACAGTTTCATCCTGAAATCACCCCCAACTCAGTCCATGGAAAAATTGTCTTCCATGAAACTGGTCCCTGGTGCCAGAAAAGTTGGGGACCGCTGTTCTGAGCTAAAGTTATATGGAGCTCCTTGGTTCTGTGTCCTCAACATGCTGTTCTATGTTTTTTACATTCTCTTTGCTCCTTCTTGCTTGGAATGTCCTTCCCCTCCCCTGTCTTTCTTAATTCATACAAAGTTGATCTCTCCTGTGTGCCACCATTGTACTTTGTCTTGCATATGGTGTTACATTCACTTTAATTATTTATTTACGTTCATGTCTCTTCCACTCACCTTAGTTGCTTGAGGTCAGAAACTATAATGTGTGACATGGAATGTGACACCTAGATTTTCAATAAGTGTTTCTGTGATACAAGGGAGACTGATGTGGGTAGATGGGAATGAACTCATCAGCCTCTGTTTACATACCCTAAATTCCCCATGTCTTCCCTATTATAATTCTGACAGTCTACAACAGTCTTTGATGGCTTATAAACTAAAAGTGTGGAGCACGTCATTCTACAGTGAATTTAAATAACCTTTCGGAAGAGTAACGTAAAGTACTTGAGCATTAATTGAGTAAAAGTTTCTCATCTTTTCCTACAGGTGTTATTAAGCAGTATGTAAAAAGTCCTTACAATACTTAATACATTAAGAGAATGTACAATTTCAAGAGGAAATCCCCAAGTAATACATTATTATCATTTTCAGCAGTTCTAGTCATATAGAGAAGAGCATCTCATGAATTGGCAGCATGAAGGTGGAGATTAAATGAGACGATGTTTGTAATATGCCTATGACAGTATCTGGCATATAAGTAAGGGTTCAGTAAGTGTTGACTGCTGTAATTACTATTAATAGTAATATGATTACCTTTAGTAAAAGTTATTAGTTTCTTTAGGTTTTTTGTTTACTACAATATAGTAAAATCTGTACTTGGAATGTATATATTGTTTTGTTTTGATACATGGAATATGTCTTTCTGTGTCAGGGTCACTGCCTGAGTTGGAAAACCCATACTCGAGTATGTTAAAAGGTGAACACACTGAATAATTTAGTTATTAATTATAATGGGAAAATGATAAATGATGTTCTGGTTAATGAGGTTATCTTATCTTGAATGAGTTAGCTTTTAAATTCCTCAAAATAAGGGCATTTAATAAACCAGGAAACACTTCATTAAAAAAATTGTGCAAGTCAGTGTAAAAGAAGATTAAAATTCCACATGAGCAAAGGACACACGTTGGCGATAAATATGAAGATAAGAAAAAAAGTGTATATAACATTATTACTCCTCAAATAAATTGGTATGAAAACAATAAAAATTTGTAGCTTATCAAAGCAACAAAAATTTAAAAATATGAAATCCATTTTAAGTAATGATAAAATGGGTGCACTCTTAGTGCTTTATGGAATAGTACCATAATGAATCTCATGTGTGTACCAGCCAGCTCTTTCATATCTTAACATTTAGCTACATTTGGTTTAGCTCTTTTTTTTTTTTCCAAGATAGGAAAGTTAATACTGTTGAAGACTCCTGCATTCTTTTCCCTAGTCTTATTTTCTTCCCTCCCATAAATGTATTAAAATCTCTGTGTGTATTGTTGTGGTTGTATTTTTACATAAAATTTTACATATTATATACAATTTAATTGAAGGTAAAATTTATTAAATTATTCTTAATATATATTGTAATTTAAAAATTAACAGCTTCATTGTCTTGATAAAATTTATAGTATCTTAAATCTGTGCTTGTTTTCCTAAGAGAACATTGAAACGCAGATTTTAAAACAAATTGTTGAAAGATTAAAAAATCTACCTTTGCAAACCGTTACATTGAAAGTGGGGCATTTGTTGTGAACATTCATTTCAAATATGTAGTATCTTCAGAATATTTGAGAAGGATTTGTATTATATAATTGAAAAATCTGTTAAATTGTATTTATGTTAACTGCTTAATTCTAATAAAAATTTCCATTCATTTTTTAGTATGCATATATTTGCATCAAATGGATTCATTCACTTATTTAAGAGGCAGTACTGATTACCTGTAGCATTCAATACTGTTAGGTAGAGGGTGTGTAGTGGTGAGTAAAACAGGCGTGAGCCCTACCAACGTGGAGTTTAAAGCCTAGTAGAGGATACAGACTTAAACAATTTCACAAGTAAATACATAATTACAAATTATAATACATGTTATGAAGGAAACATAGGAGGTACCAGGGAAGGAAGAATGCTTTGCATTTTTAAGACTGAGGAGTGCTATTGGAGGACTTTGAGCAAGTGAATGACATGATCTCACCTACCTTCGTTCATTCATTCATTCATTCATTCATTCATTTTCTTCCTTCCTGGCTCAAGCAGTCCTCCCACCTGAGCCCCCCAAGTAGCTGGGACTACAGGTATGTACCACCACACCTGACTAATTTTTTTTTTGTATTTTTTGTATTTTTGATGGGATTTTACCATGTCGGCCAGGCTGGTCTTGAACTCCTGACCTCAGGTGATCCACCTGCCTCGGCCTCCCAGAGTGTTGGGATTATAGGTGTAAGCCGTGGTGCCTGGCCCTAACCTACATTTATAAACTATCACTTGCTGCTGTGTGGAGAATATATCATAAGATTAACAGCAGGAATACCTGCTAGGAAGCAATTGCTGCAGATTGCCCGAGACAAAATAGTTATCATGGACTAGGGGGATAGTGGTGGTGGTGGTGGTGGTGGTAGGTGGTTGGATGTAGGATATATTTTGAAGATAGGTAAATGGTGCAAGATTGTGGGTCAGTTTTAAATGCTTAGGTAAATTTTCTTTGTAAGACATTTTAGGACGCCATGTTAAGAATCTCTTTATAACTGTCATTTAAAAAAAAAACCACGTATTTTCTTAGCATAATTTCCCATAGTAGCATTACTCTGTCAAAGGCTATGAACATTTGAATGACTTTAGATAAATACTGTAATTGCTTTCCAAAAATATTGTGCTTACTATATCACCAGAAATGTTTGAATTCTGTCTGCAATTCAGTCTTGCCAGTATAGTACATTTCATGTAGAAAAATTTTTTATGACTTATATAGATGGAAAAAATAATATTTTAGCTGGGAGTGAGGGGACTATGGGGAATAACTTTCCTTCATTTAATATTTTATTGTGAGTTAGTGTAAGTTACTTTATTTTATCATAGTTTCCTAAGGCTACAAATTACTAACCTTGGTAACTTATGTACCTAATTTAAAAGTTTACTTTTTTGAAAGACTGGAAATACTAATTAAAAACGTAACACCTTCAATCCTTGTCTTCGCTCCATTATTAAATAGTTTCATTATAGAATCTCTGTGTTTTAAAATCAGTTGGGTTTTCATAACCAGTACTTTCTCAGATTGGTAAATTTAAAAAAAATATAGAGAATAAATAATATGTGTTGAGAATACTTCAAATAATGTGAAGAGTTATTAACTTACAGCAGGAGTTGGCAAACTTTTCTATGAAGGGCCATATGGGTCTTTGTCACATAGTCTTGGGTTTTTGTTTTTGTTTTTTTAAACAGCTATTTAACTATTCCTAGCTAATGGGCAATACAAAAACAGTGGGCAAGATTTGGCCTGTGGGCCAGTAGCTTGCTGAACCTTCATTTAGACTCTAATTTTTTTGAAAGAGTCTACATTGATGCATAGTTTTTTTTTTTTCCTCCAAATACAGTTGACCCTTGAACAACATGCGTTTGAATGACATGGGTCCACTTGTAATACATGTTTTTTCCCCAACCAAATGCAGATATGGAGGGCTGACTTTTCATATACCTGGATGTTCCTGGCCAACTGTAGGACTGGAGGCTGGCGGGGGGTCTTGGAACCAATGCCGTGTGTATAGCAGGGGATGACTATTTCTTATGGCCTGACCTGAAGTTGGAACAGAATCTTTATTAATATATAATTTTTGTTGCATTTGTTTTCTCTTTATATTTATCCGTTCTTTTTAGATCATATTTCATTTAACACTTTTTCTTCTTTAGTTTTTACCAAGTTGCACTGAAAATAGCTCAGTGACTAATTGCGCTTCTAAGAATGAGGACCCTAGTTAAAATTAACTCTAAAAATACTGAATTTTTAACCTAAACCTTTTATTTCTAATCAACAGTATTGTTTATGAGTAGGCTGTAGATTACTTTGAAACTGAATGTGTCTTAGAACTTTGCTATCGACATTTTTAAGGTCTGGTAGGGAAAAGATAATAGGAATGAGATTTATCAGTGAATAGGGGACTGCTTTCCCAGTTTCTCGGTCCCGCTGGTGTATTCACCATGGAAGCATTTTATGAAATATGTGCATAAACTACTGCTATCCGACATTACAGGTTGACTATTCTTTATCTGAAATGCTTAGGACCCAGAAGTATTTTTGGATTTTGGTTTTTCAGAGTAGGGATACTTAGCCTACGTTGGTAAGTAAAGAATGTGAGGTGACAGGCTGGGCGCGATGGTTCACGCCTGTAATCCCAGCACTTTGGGAGGCTGAGGCGGATCACCTGAGGTCAGGAGTCCAAGACCAGCCTGGCCAATCTGTACTAAAAATACAAAAATTAGCTGGACACAGTGGCACGTGCCTGTAGTCCCAGCTACTCGGGAGGCTGAGGCAGGAGAATCGCTTGAACCTGGGAGGCAGAGGTTGCAGTGAGTCGAGATCGTGTCACTGCCCTCCAGCCTAGGCAACAGAGCAAGACTCCATCTCAACAAAAAAAAAAAAAAAAAAAAAAAAAGAATGTGAAGTGACAGCAGTAGGTAGGAAAAGTCTTTGGTCAGCTTTACATGCTCTGTAGCCATGCCTGGGTAATGGGTTGACTCTAAGACTCTGTACTTTGCTCCCACCTCCTGCTTTTTCATTACTCTTTAGAATGGTTGTTAATTTATGATCTATAGAAGTTCTTTCAAGTATTTAATAAGAGAATAGGCTAAAATAAGTAAATGTCAACTGAATGCTCAAATCTCTACTAAAGAGCCTCTTATTTAGAAAATAAATATCCATCCTTTTTTCTGACTGGTGACATAATTAATTTTTATTATAGACGGTTTGGAAAATACCATATGCTTTAAAAGATAAGCACAAAATTATAGTCTAATATGGTAGGTTTTTACACTTTAAAAAATTGAAAACCAAAGAAAAACATTTAACATAGCATCTAGTACAAAGAAAAGAGATAAGAGATAAATGTCTGTTTTTGGACAGAGTTTCGCTCTTGTTGCCCAGGCTGGAGTGCAATGGCACAATCTCAGCTCACTGCAACCTCTACCTCCCGGGTTCAAATGATTCTCCTGCCTCAGCCTCCCGAGTAGTTGGGATTACAGGCATGCACCACCAGGCCCAGATAATTTTGTATATTTAGTAGAGATGGGGTTTCTCCATGTTGGTTAGGCTGGTCTCAAACTCCCAATCTCAGGTGATCTGCCCACCATGGCCTCCCAAAGTGCTGGGATTACAGGCGTGAGCCATCGCACCCGGCCAAGATAAATGTCTGTTAAATTATCTCCATCAAAGACATAACCTTTATAACATTTTGATGTATATATTACCAGTTTTTAAACACATATTACATTTATATAAATACGTAAACACATTATTGTGATCATGCTGCACTTACATCTTTATATTCTTATACTGTAAACATTTTGAAATACTTTACTAACAACATTTGTAATGACCATTCTTTCTCTTTTTCTCCCTCTGATAGAATGGTCTGCAGAGTAATTCATGAACTAAAGATGCTTTAGAGGCTGGGCACAGTGGCTCATGCCTGTAATCCCAGCACTTTGGGAGGCTGAGGCGTGCAGATCACGAGGTCAGGAGTTAGAGACCAGCCTGACCAACATGGTGAAACCCCATCTCTACTAAAAAAACAACACAAAAATTAGCCGGGCGTGGTGGCGTGCTCCTAGAATCCCAGCTACTCAAGAGGCTGAGGCAGGAGAATCGCTTGAGCCCAGGAGGCAGAGGTTGTAGTGAGCCAAGATTGCGCCACAGCACTCCAGCCTGGGCGACAGATCGAGACTCCATCTCAAAAAAAAAAAAAAAAAGGTTACATTAATACTATAGCCCTCATGTGGAACATTAAGAAAATAATTGCCTTTATGTTTATGCTTTATACCTGCTGTTAGCCCTGCATCTTATTTCGTGATTTCATGGCTTCACATTGTAATATCCCTTTACCGTATTTTTTGAGGACTGTTTTGGCAGAATGTGTGAAATCTTAGGCAGAAGTATTACCCAAAAGTCAGAAGAAAATCAGATTTTTATTTCAAGATTCTGTTAAAGTTACTCACTCCCTTCTTTTACTCAATCTTATAGTTGCAGTTGTCTCTCTCTCTCTCTTTTTAGAAAAGAAAAAAAGAGGCCCC
Organism: Hylobates moloch; assembly: GCF_009828535.3. Lineage (NCBI taxonomy): Eukaryota > Metazoa > Chordata > Mammalia > Primates > Hylobatidae > Hylobates > Hylobates moloch. The sequence continues at coordinate 23,813,353 of NW_026652283.1, read as the reverse complement.
TCAGAATTTGCAGATGAAACAATATTGCTCTTTAGAGATATCCATCTGGCTGTTAGATTATTTTTCCACAGTTTTCAGAAGTGGATGAGGGCATTATAATCTTGAGTATTGCCCATTTCCTTATGTGTGCCTTTGACTATAAATAAAATAGATGCATGACAATTATTTATAAGTTGATTGATTTTTCTTGTCATTTAAATCATCTTGAATAATAGAGTTGGTAGAGCTATCCCATTTTTGAAATTATTTTGTTTTGTCGATAACTTTTTGTTACCAGTATGTACACTTGCATTGTTGGCTCTCCATATAAGACCTTAAAAAAAATTTTTTTTGTGGTAAAATATGCATCACATAAAGTTTGCCATGGTAGTTTTTTTTTTTGTTTGTTTTGTTTTTGTTTTTTTTGGAGACAGAGTCTCGCTCTGTTGCCAGGCTGGAGTGCAGTGGAGCGATCTCGGCTCACTGCAGCCTCCGCCTCCCGGGTTCAAGCAATTCCCCTGCCTCAGCCTCCTGAGTAGCTGGGACTACAGGCACCTGCCACCACGCCCGGCTAATATTTTGTATTTTAATAGAGACGGGGTTTCACCATGTTGGCCAGGATGGTCTTGATCTCCTGACCTCATGATCCGCCCACCTCAGCCTCCCAAAGTGTTGGGATTGCAAGTGTGAGCTACTGCGCCCGGCCCATGGTAGTTAATTTTAAATGTTCAATTCAGTGTGTGTTCACAATGTTGTGCAACCATCACCATGTTGTCTAACCATTAGCACTATCTGTTTTGAGAACTTTTTTTTATCATCCCAAACTAGAATTCTATACCTGTCAAATAGTCCGCAGTAATCCTCCCTCCCACAGCCCCTGGTAATCTCTAGTCTACTTTTCATCTTTTTGAATTTGCCTATTTTAGGTTCCTCATATAAGTGGAATTATGTGGTATTTGTCCTTTTGTGTCTGGCTTATTTCATTTAGCATAATGTTTTTAAGGTTCATCTGTGTCGTAGCATGTACATACAGGTTGAAGCATCCGTTATCCAAATGCTTGTGACCAGAAGTGGTTTGGATTTCAGATTTTTTTTTTGGATTTTGGAATATTCTTAGATACTTAACTGGTTCGGCATCCCTAATCCAAAAATCCAAAATCAGATGGAGCCCAGTGGCTCATGCTTGTAATCCCAACACATTGGGTGGCCAAGGCAGGAGGATCGCTTGAGCCCAGGAGTTCAGCCAGCCTGAACAACATAAGACCCTATCTCTCCAAAAAAAAAAAAAAAAAAAAAAAAAGATGAAAGAAAAATCCAAAATCAAATGCTCCAGTGAGCATTTCCTTTTAGCATCATGTCAGGCTCTAAAATTACAGATTTTGGAGCATTTTGGATTTCAGATTTTTGGATTAACCTGCATTAATGCTCAACCTATATGAAATTTTATTCCTTTTTATGGCTGAATAATGTTCTACTGTATGTATATACTGCATTTTGTTTATCCATTCATCTGTTAACAGACACTTAAGTTATTTCTACATTTTGGGTATTATAAATAGTGCTGCTGTGAACATTGGTGTACAGGTATCTGTTTGAGTCCCTGTTTTTAGTTCTTTTGGTTATATACGTAGGAATGGAATTGCTGATCATATGGTAATTCTGTGTTTAACTTTTTGAGGGACTACCACTGTTTTCCACAATCGCATCACCATTTTACGTTCCCACCAGCAATGCACAAAGATTTCAGTGTCTGTATCCTTGCTAACACTTATTTTCCATTTTTTGAGTTTTTTTGTTTTGTTTTTTAATAATAGCCAATGCTAATGGGTATGTGGTAGCATCTCATGGTTTTGATTTTATTTTCCTGACGATTGATGATGTTGAGCATCTTTTCAGGTGCTTGGTGGCCATTTGTCCATCATCTTTGGAGCAGGAGCAATGTCTTTTCAAGTCCTTTGCCCATTTTTAAATTGGATTTTTTGTTGTTGAGTTGTGTATAACACCTTTTTTGAAGTAAAAGGTGCACTGTAATAATCCAGACTGTGTTTCTCCCTTCTCAGGATTCCTACAGGAAGCAAGTAGTAATTGATGGAGAAACCTGTCTCTTGGATATTCTCGACACAGCAGGTCAAGAGGAGTACAGTGCAATGAGGGACCAGTACATGAGGACTGGGGAGGGCTTTCTTTGTGTATTTGCCATAAATAATACTAAATCATTTGAAGATATTCACCATTATAGGTGGGTTTAAATTGAATATAATAAGTTGACATTGAGGAGTAATTATAGTTTTTATTTTTTGAGTCTTTGCTAATTCCATGCATATAATATCTAATAAAAATTTTAAAATAATGTTTATGAGGTAGGTAATATCCTTGTTTTATAAATGAAGTTCTTGAGGGATTAGAGCAGTGGAGTAACTTGCTCCAGACTGCATCAGTAGTGGTGGTGCTGGGATTGAAACCTAGGCCTGTTTGACTCCACAACCTTCTGTACTCTTGACTATTCTGCAAAAGCAAGACTTTAAACTTTTTAGATACATCATTAAAAAGGAAAACCATAAAAAAGAATATGAAAAGATGATTTGAGATGGTGTCAGTTTAACAGTCTTAAAAGCAATCATGTGTGTATAGCATAGAATTGCTTGGATTGGATAAACAGTGGCATTATATATTTTAAAAAATAAAAGTTTTGAAAGATTGAAGAAGTTGGGCATTACAGTTTTCTTAAATCTGACAAAGCTGCATAAAACTATTAAAATAATCATTATTGTACTATTTTATATTCTGTTTCTTTGAGGGTTTGGTTTTCCAAAAACTACATATTAAGCAAATAAATCACTCACTGGCTATGTCATGTTATAATGAGTTAGCCTAGTTATAAGAAGTTTAACATTTTATTTAAGAACATTGTTACAGCATATTTACTGTATAGTCTAGTAATAGAGCAAAAGACATTTGGGTGGGTGGTAGTGTTAGTATTTTTTGTAGAGGAGTTACCAAATTTCAGCTCTATTATCCAGGTTTACCCAGCTAATAGTGGAGGAACTGGGAATTTGAGCCAATTCTGACTGTTGTCTGCTCTGCTCCTTCTTTTGTGCCACATCTTTGAAAGTCACCTAAAATTGTGAGGGAATGTAATTTCACCCCAAATTTAGAGTTTATGCACTTGTTATATTGAAAATGATTAACATGTAGAAGGGCTTTTAATGGAATAAGTGGTGTAGTAACTTCAGTGTTGTCTACCTAGAAATCAAAATCTTTCTACTTGTCCACTTTGTTTTTTGAAAAAGTAATATGAAAATTATGTTAATGCTTTAATTCAGGGTTTTGTAAAATATTTTTTATCTTTACACATTTAACATGTTTCTAAAATTATAGTCTCATATAGCACTTTGGGTCTAGAATTTTTCAGTAGTTTCTGTTTTACTATTATGATCTACCTGCATATTAACCTATTAGGTTATAGTTTTACTATACTGCTAGGTATTTAATCTTTTGAGAGAGATACAAGGTTTCTGTTTAAAAAGGCAAAGAAAAAAATAACTGGTAGAAGAAGGAAGGAAAATTTGGTGTAGTGGAAACTAGGAATTACATTGTTTTCTTTCAGCCAAATTTTGTGACAAAAGTTGTGGACAGGTTTTGAAAGATACTTGTGTTACTAATGCCTCTGCTATAACTTTTTTTTCTTTCCCAGAGAACAAATTAAAAGAGTTAAGGACTCTGAAGATGTACCTATGGTCCTAGTAGGAAATAAATGTGATTTGCCTTCTAGAACAGTAGACACAAAACAGGCTCAGGACTTAGCAAGAAGTTATGGAATTCCTTTTATTGAAACATCAGCAAAGACAAGACAGGTAAGTAACACTGAAATAAATGCAGATCTGTCTTCTGCAAAATCATAACTGTTATGTCATTTAATATCAGTTTTTCTCTCAATTATGCTATACTAGGAAAAAAACAATATTTAGTAAATGTTTTTGTCTCTTGAGAGGGCATTGCTTCTTAATCCAGTGTCCATGGTACTGCTTTTGGCTTTGGTTTCTTTCTACATTGAAAATTTCTCTTCAATTCTGAGCACATGTTAACATTTAGAATTCAAGAGATGTGGGGATTTTTTTTTCCATGGTTACATATATATATATATATATAGAACAGGGCAACAAATTTTTGAGTTTTCTATTTCAGTGGTACTTTTAAACCATTATGTCATGTTCCTAGGTTAAATGTTGTTGTATTTGAAGAATTTTACTTTGGCAGAATTTTTTTGAGGATATGTTTATTTTTGAAGAAAGGTCTCATTAAAGAAAGAAAATACCCAGAAAGCCAGCGGAAATTCTGTTATTCATTTAATGCATTTTTCTGACAAAAATTATTGTCAGAGAGAACCTGAATTTTGTTTCAAAAATCATCTTTGTTTTAAAAATGACTTTTTCTTTAGGTAAAATAAACTAATTTCAGTTGCTATTATTTAACCTGTTTGTATGAAGAGTTTAACATATAGGAAATGAATACATAAAGATAGGAAGGAATTGTTACACGTAGTCATATGTCTCTTAATGACAGGGATACTTTCTAAGAAATACATTGTTAGGTGATTTTGTCACTGTGCAAACATCATAGAGTATACTTACACAAACCTTGGTGGTATAACCTACTATACACCTGGGATATATAGTATAGTCTCTTGCCCCAGGGATACAAACCTGTACAGTATGTAACTGTACTAATGACTATAGGCAATTGTTAACACAATGGTAAGTTGTGTGTGTCTAAACACACACTTGGGCTACCCTAAGTTTATATATTTTTTAAATTTCTGTTCAATAATAAATTAACATTACTGTAACTTTTTAAATAAACTTTTTAATTTTTCCTAACATTTTGACTTTTGTAATACAACTTAAAACACAAACACATTATACAGCTATACAAATTTTTCTTTCCTTATATCCTTATTCTGTAAGCTTTTTTCCATATTTAAAATTTTTTATTTGTTTTTACTTATTAAACTTTTTTGTTAAAAACTAAGACATGCATGCACATTAACCTAGGCCTGCACAGGGTCAGGACCATCAATATCATTGTCTTCCACTTTCACATCTTGTCCCACTGGAAGATCTTCAGGGGCAGTAACACACATGGAGCTGTCATCTCCTATAATAACATTGCCTTCTTTTGGAATACCTCCTGAAGGACCTATCCAAGGCTGTTTATAGTTAACTTTTTTTTTTTTTTTTTTTAGTAAATAGGAGGAGTACACTGTAACAATAAAAAGTATAGTATAGTAAATACATAAACCAGTAATAGTCACTTATTACCATTATCAAGTATTAAGTATGGTGTATAATTGTAGGTGCTCTACCATTATACAACTGACAGTGCAGTAGGTTTGTTTACACCAGCATCACCACAAACACGTGAGTAATGTGTTGTGCTACAATGTTAGGATGGCTATAACATCACTAGGCAATAGGAACTTTTAAACTCCATTATAATCTTATGGGACCACTATCACATATGCAATCTCTTCTTGACCAAAATGTCATTATGTGGTACATGACTGTACTAAGAAATTGATCCATCTATATTCCATAAGTTTGTTTAGGGCTTTTTCTGGTTACATTTACCTGTGAGCCCAGAAAACCAGTTTTGTAGAAATTAACTTCTGTAATGCTAGGAGTTAAAAAAAATTGATGAACAACTTTTACGTTGTTAAACATATAAAAACAAGCATTCTAGAAGTTTATCAAATTTCATAAAGGTGCAAAAATGTAAATGTAAATCATTATCCAGCTAATGTATATGTTATATTTCCCTAGTAGGAGAGCATATGTACCTCTTCCTAGTTATACAAATTTGATACATAGTAAAGAAACAGTAAATTCTACTTCAAGTCATTTTGGGAGGATTAAAAACTGAATTTCTCCAGTTTGACCATTATACAGATTTCTCTGGCAATTTTACTAAAACCTGATTTATAGGTTAAACTTGGTATATATCATATCACTTTACTTTAGAGGAATTAAGATTTCACATAAATCCATTTCCAGGTTCCAAAGACTAGGAAGAGGCTTGGTTTTTGTTTTTCTTTTTACTGGTGTTCTATAACCAGTCTCCTTGATTTTTCTTAGGAGAGAAGGTACTGAGAAAACATGATTCTAATATTCATTACTTTGTCTTCCAACATTTTCTTATGAAACATTTTCAAGTACAAAATTGAGTTTTATTTAAAACATTTGCAAATATACTATCTAGATTCTACCATTGTTGTTTTATATTTGCTTTACTTACAACTTTTAAAAGATGCTTTTTATACCACTGAACATTTTAGCTTACATTTCACAAAGAAAAGAAAAAATTTAAGAGACTTTGCATAATGTTTTAAGGGGTTGCGGTAAAGAAGTGCTTCTTATGTTTTCTTATGCATACAAATCAGTTGGGCTTATTAAAATCCAGATTCTAATTCAGAAGGTTTAGGTGGGGACCGAGTCTGCATTTCTAACAAGCTCCCAGGTGGTATTTTTCTTGGTACTTGGACCTTATTTCGAGTAGAAAAGCAGTAGAGGACATAAAAAGAGTCTTGTTAGTCCCACTTTGTTGCTGTCCACTTCTCATTTGATAATATCCTAAAATAGCTGTGTCTCCTTTTTGGTGGTTGTATGATTACTACCTCAGAAGTACTAATTGATTCTTGCTATTTGACCTTAATACTTTAATACAACACAGCATTCATATTTAATCAGAAAACTATCTGGCTTCCTTTTATAAGAGACTTTTAGGTTTTATACAGTTTTGTGGCCTTGGGTTTTTTCGTTTGATTTGTTTTCTTGAAGGTATATAATATGTAAGTAGATGAACTTAAATTTGCTTTGTAGACATTTTTATGTGGATCATCTAATTAAAATATGGAAGGATACAGTATAAAAGAATAATTGTACTTCTTAACAGAGCACTCAACCTTTCTTTTATATCCTCTTTCACCGACGTTACTATGTAATTTATGTTGCTAAACTATAAATTAGATATTTAATTTCTGTTCTTTGATTTCTTTTTATTATTAAATGGACTTGTTGATTTGCCTAGAAATTAATTTGCCTTTCAAAAGTCTATTAATCTTCCTCTGTTGAAATTAATTTGATATTTGCATGCTTCTGGAAGACTTTAAAGAGCTATTCCGAGTAACTGTAGAGATTATAAAATGAAATATGGGAATTTTAATAAATTTTACATCTCCAGTTACTGGTGAAAATGTCAAGCCCTCTTTTCTGCAGAGTATTTTGTTACTCATCTGTTATTCAGCTTATTTATTTATTTTTTCTTTCTTTCTCTTCTTTTTTTTTTTTTTTTTTTGAGACGGAGTCTTGCTTTGTCACACAGGCTGGAATACAGTGGCGGGATCTTGGCTCACTGCAGGCTCCGCCTCCCAGGTTCACGCCATTCTTCTGCCTCAGCCTCCCAAGTAGCTGGGACTACAGGCGCCCACCACCACTACTGGCTAATTTTTTGCATTTTTAGTAGAGACGAGTTTCACCGTGTTAGCCAGGATGGTCTTTATCTCCTGACCTCGTGATCCGCCTGCCTTGGCCTCCCTAAGTGCTGGGATTACAGGTGTGAGCCACCGCGCCTGGCCCTTATTTGTTTTTTAAACAAAATTAGTGTGCATATCCTTGTTGTATTTTATCAGCAGGTTGTTTTATGCCCTAATTTTTGGAGTCTTTGATCATGAGCCTAAAACACATAAACACCCAAAAAGAATTATATTCCGGTTAAAGGAACAAAACATTCATTTAGAAGTTCTCATCCATGTAAATCAGAAGCTGGCAAACATTTTCTGTAAAGGGCCAAGATAGTAAATGTTTTAGGCTTTGAGGGCCACAAGTGGTATCTGTTGCATTTTTTTTTTAATTATAACCCTTCAAATTGCAACAATCATTGTTAGCTTGTGCATAGTATAAAAATAGGCTGGCCGCGCACTGTGGCTCATGGCTGTAATCCCAGAAATGAGGTGGGAGGCCGAGGTGGGCACATCACCTGAGATCAGGAGTTCGAGACCAGCCTGGCCAACATGGTTGAAAACCCCCGTCTCTACTAAAAATACCAAACTTAGCCAGGTGTATGGTGGTGGTGGCAGGCGCCTGTAATCCCAGCTACTCAAGAGGCTGAGGCAGTAGAATTGCTTGAACCTGAGAGGCGGAGGCTGTAATGAGCCGAGATCATGCCAGTGCACACTAGCCTGGATGACCGAGCGAGACTCCGTCTCAGGAAAAAAAAAAAAAAAAAAAAAAGGGCTGTGGCTGCATTTGGCCTATTGGCTGTAATATGCTGATTCCTAATTCTCTGGGTAACTTTAGTGTTTGATTAGCTACTAGATGTTAGGTTAAACTTTTGTATTTTACAGGCTAACCTTAATAATCTTAAAGTAAAACTTACATAGTTCATGAAAAGGAAATAGAAATTTTACCCTAGTACTCTTTTTTTTTTTTGAGGCAGAGTCTCCCTCTGTCACCCAGGCTGGAGTGCAGTGGTGGGATCTTGGCTCACTGCAACCTCCTCCTTCTGGGTTCAGGCAATTCTTGTGCCTCAGCCTCCCGAGCAGCTGGGACTACAGGCACGCACCACCACGCCTGACTGATTTTTGTATTTTTAGTAGAGACAGGGTTTCGCCATGTTGGCCAGGCTGGTCTTGAACTCCTGGCCTCAAGTGATCCTCCCATCTGAGCCTCCCAATGTGCTGGGATTACAGACATGAGCCACTGTGCCTGGCCCCTAGTACTTTTTTTTTTTGAGACAGAGTCTCACTGTTGCCAGGCTGGTGTGCAGTGGCGCGATCCCGGCTCACTGCAACCTCTGCTTCCCGGATTCAAGCAATTCTCCTGCCTCAGCCTCCTGAGTAGCTGGGACTATGGGCGCACACCACCACCTCCAGCTAATTTTTGTATTTTTAGTAGAGACGGGGTTTCACCATGTTGGCCAATGTGGTCTCAATCTCTTGACCTCGTGATCCGCCCGTCTTGGCCTCCCAAAGTGCTGGGATTACAGGCGTGAGCCACTGTGCCCAGCTGTACTTTTTAAGATAAGAATTGCAGAATATATCTTTTTACCAACGTAATAACTTATAATTTTAAAAAGCTAGTTACTTGGCTAGAATATAATGCATTACATATTCTTTACACTCAGTTCAGTCCATATCTGAAAGGCAAATAGAATTATTTTCTGCTAGTACATTGTGTGGTCCCTATGTTCCTAGTGTATAAGGACTGTTACCTAGTTCACATTTATCTGGGTTGTTGACAGATATTCCTGGTCCCTTTGGACAGTGCATGGCCATGTTGGCAAAAGCTGTCAAATTTGAAACATTGACACCGTGAGAACTGTGTGTTTTCCAGTCTGCTAAAATCAAAAGTGGGAGGGTTCAGTAAGGTGAATGACAGAAGCAGAGTTTTCGGGGTATCTGTTACTCTTCATTCGGCTTTTCTGCTCTCTGGGGGTCTCAATTTAAATATAATGTGAAAATTAGTTTTACGAACCTAAAAATGTTGAGTGATTCATTTCCTGGTTTTGTTGTTAATTTCTAGATATTTAAATTAATTGTTAGAAGAACCCTGTTAAAGAATGCTTTGCAAAACAACCTCCTTATGTGCTATGTCTCTGTTTAATAGTAGTTGAGTTTGTGTACCTGAGATCAGTATTTTGAACTTTAGCTTTTTATGAGTTAAAAATTGATGGAACAGTTACTGTGCACTTGCTGTGCACCATGGTAGTCTCCCAAGCAGTGGTTTTTCTGCATTTCAGTAGTACATGAGATAGGCTGTGGGTGGCAAGGTTTCTTGAGAAAGTGAGGGATGCACAGTTGGGTTTTAGAATACATCTTGTTCCTCCATGCCCTTCCGCTGCAAAAGGCTGGTAGTCTTGCATCTGTATATAGTTAGGGTATTTGATGTGTTGCCTCCTTGACAGAGTTTTGCAAGAATTTGCAGATTCAACAGAAACAAAAACTTACTTAAAACAAAATCTCTTAGTAAAAGCATAGTCTAGCAAGATTTAGAATACTTTGGTTAACAGTTCTTTCTCTATATGGAGTGCTTTGTTTCCATAGCCTCACAAGTATGTTTTCAGATAATAGTTGAGTTGAAAATGTTGTCAATCTCTTGATTTTAAAAGATTTACATATTTAAAGTTGTATACTTTTGTTCCTACGTTTTTTCAATTGTTCTTAAAGTTTAATAAGTGACATTTGAAAATGAGTATATGTGTATAAAAACAAAAGTAGGCTGGGCGCGGTGGCTCATGCCTATAATCTTAGCACTTTGGGAGGCTGAGGCAGGCGGATCACAAGGTCAGGAGTTTGAGACCAGCCTGGGCAATATGGTGAAACCCCCCTCTACTAAAAATACAAAAATTAGCGGGGCGTGGTGGTGCATGCCTCTAGTCCCAGCTACTCGGGAGGCTGAGGCAGGAGAATCGCTTGAACCCGGAGGCGGAGGTTGCAGTGAGCCGAGATTGCACCACTGCAGTCCAGCCTGGGCGGCAGAGTGAGACTCCATCTCAAAAAAAAAAAAAAAAAAAAAAAAGAAAAGAAAAAGTTAAAAAAAAAACAGAAAAAACACAAAATGAGTATATGTGGCAACAAGTCCTATTCTCAAAAAAATCATTGTGTGCTAGTTAAGAGCTTAATGAGTAGCCAGTGGGTATTAAATATCTGTTTCAGCTATATTTTATCTTTAAAAATTATCTACAAATTTTGGAATGTGAAAAACCAGTGTTTTGTTTCATAGGTATATACTGTAGGCATTTTAAAAATAAGAGCCAGTGCCAGTGGTTTAGAGTGTACACAAGGATAATGTTCTCATGCTCTCTTGGTGTATGACTTTAAAGCATATTATCAAGAAATAACTAAGTCTGAAAAACTGTGGTAAATAACTGGTACTCTAAAACCTAAATTTCTTATTACTAAAAATAAGAAATGGAAAAAGTCACCCTGTGCTGTTAATTGTATGAGCCACTGAGGTCCTGACACTGAATTCTTGGTGGTGGATAATAATCTCTTCTTTTTAATTTTGGCTTCCAATTCTCTCTGCATTGCTGGAAACAAAAATCATATATTTCACTATTGGTGGTGGGGATGCTGTCACTGAAAAAGTAGACACATTCAAACTGATTTTAGAAATAAGTTAAAATCAAAATTTGCTTCTGCTAAATTAGTAGAGGACCAATACTGTTTTTCTCCTTCATGTTTTGGTACTTCTACATTGACCTTATAACTTTTTTTTTAAACAGGAATAGAAGTTTACATTCTTAGAAATTTATGAAAATATGAGCTTTTACCTGGTTTGTGTGTGTGTATATATACATACATATTTTTAAATTTCTTACATTGATTTTCAAATTGAAAGAGAATCATTTGTGAAAATATCTTAGAGCTCATGCTTTACATTTTACATGCTACAAAGTTATTTTAGTGCCTTATTTATGTTGCTTATTAATGAAAATTTTGGATACATAATTTTTTCAAGACAAAGGTAAAAATAATAAACCCTTTCCTTTTGAGGATTAATGATAAATATAAACTTTAAAACGATTAAAAAAATTTTTTTAGAGATAGGGTCTTGCTCTGTTGCCCAGACTGAAGTGCAGTGGTACAGTCATAGCTCACTGAAGCCTCAAACTCCTGGGCCCAAGCAACCCTCCTGCCTCACAGCCTTTTGAGTAGCTGGGACTTAAGGCTCATGCCAACATGCCTAATTTATCTTATTTTTAGTAGAGATGAGGTCTCAAACTCCTGGCATCTCTTGCCCTCTCAAAGTGCTGGTACTACAGGCGTTAGTCACCACACCTGACACTTAAAATCTTTTATATACAGGTGTAAGTGGTTATCTAACTTAAAGTGCCAACAAAGGTAGTTGAAAATTTGTATTTGTAGTTGGCTTAGCTAACTAGTTGACTAAATTGATTCCATTAAAAATAAGATTGTTCTTAGAATATAATGATTTTCGTTATTAGTTAAATATAAATATATCACTGGATGGTATATGTTAATGACTTGAGATACGGATTTTAATATATAATCACGTTACTTAAATGCCTGCTTTTGAATTGAAACTTAACATTATGAATTTTAAATTAAAGTTTGACTTTAGAGGTAAATTTCTGTACTTTACTAAAGCAGTTCTTAATATACTTCTGAGATTTCTAAAAATTAGTGTGCCCTAAAGAACTGAGGTGTGTTTTTCTTAACTACTGTAGGCAGTAGATGTACAGATGACTTTTGCATGCAAAAATTAAGCCCTAGCCATTGGTTTACTTCAGCTAATACTTAGTTGCCAATTCTCTGTGATTGAATTTAAAACTACAAATGGTACTGGTGATATATTAACTTTTTAGATGCTAGGTCCACTTTGTTACATTTGGTTCAGTAGAAACATTGATGTTACCAATCTCAGAAAGCTAAAATATATATGCCAATCCCCAAATTAGGTAATTCATTCTTAATTTTAAAATAAAAGAATAGAATTCCCTTAAAATTAAATGTGGAGTAAAATATACCAGCTTTAAAAAATACTACCTTTCTTTTAGAAGAATTAACATAATATTACATCTTTTAATTTGCACTATATATAGATTAATATTTCTGTGTGCCCCTAGTTTGATGGTATGCTTTTCTGAACAAACAAGCAGCACAGTTAACTTTGACGACTGCCTAATTTTCTAGATTGGAAAATATCAAAAACTTTATCTCCATATGGCCAATATATGATTGTACCTGTTGTCATAGCTTTCTTATGTTTAAGCAAGAAAAACCCTATTCAGAGTATTTAAATTAGAATAGAAGGTACAAAGCCAGTATGATTGAACACTGTTCTAACAATTATTTTTAAGACTTGTAGTAAGGCCAGGTTTGGTGGCTCATGGCTGTAATCCCAGCCCTTTGGAGGCCAAGGTGGGCGGATCACTTGAGCTCGGGAGTTTGAGACCAACCTGGGCAACGTGGCAAAACCCTGTCTCTACAAAAAATACAAAAATCAGTCGGGTGTGGTGGTGCTTGCCTGTAGTCCCAGCTATTTGAGAGGCTGAGGCAGGGGGATCACCTAGCCTGGGAGGTCGAGGCTGCAGTCATGATCATGCTATTGCACTCCATCCTGGGCAACCCAGTGAGACCCTGTCTCTAAAACAAAAAAATAAAAAAAGAACTTGTAGTAAGGATACAAAATGCTCCTATTTTGTGTGTGTCCTTCAATTCATGACGTTTTTATATTACGGTAAGCAGCTCTCATTTAGGATTTTAATAATATAGTTAAACATATACAGAAGACCCAGTCTCAGCTTCACTTGTAGACCCTGGAAATAGACTGGAAGGTGTTAAAATTTAAAATAAAACTCAAGATTCCAGTTTCTTGACTCACCTTTGAGATTCTTTTATGTTTTTGTTGTTTTTTAACAAAGGTTTCATGTCCATATTTTACCATTTTTCTTCTCATTCTCCCCTGGGGGAGGGTGTGGGAATCAATAGTATATAAATCACTTTTTTCCTAAGTCAAAGAAGTAATTTAAAGCTAACTTCAGTTTAGGCTTTAATTCCAAGACTAGCAAACTAAAACGGTTGCATTAATTGACAAACAGGTGCTAATACCTGTGTTTAGGCTTGTCATAATCTCTCCTAATTCCTAATTTAAAAATTTTTAAATTTAATTCCATTAGAAAACAAAACTGACTTTTAAGAACAAACCAGGATTCTAGCCCATATTTTAAAACTGCATCCTCAGTTTTATTCAAACAGTCTGATGTCTGTTTAAAAAAAAAAAAAAACTCTTAAGCTCATAATCTCAAACTTCTTGCACATGGCTGTCCCAGTAAATTACTCTTACCAATGAAACAGACTTTACAGAAGTTGTGTTTTACAATGCAGAGAGTGGAGGATGCTTTTTATACATTGGTGAGAGAGATCCGACAATACAGATTGAAAAAAATCAGCAAAGAAGAAAAGACTCCTGGCTGTGTGAAAATTAAAAAATGCATTATAATGTAATCTGGTAAGTTTAAGTTCAGCACATTAATTTTGGCAGAAAGCAGATGTCTTTTAAAGGTAACAAGGTGGCAACCACTTTAGAACTACTTTAGTATTCTAACTTGAAGTATTAAAAGATAAGAAACTTGTTTCCATAATTAGTACATTTATTTTTAATCTAGTGGGAATTAATTATAATTGAGACAATTTTGATGGCTGTAGTAGACTAATCTATATTTGGCATAAAGTCTAATGATTTAATGAGTCTTAAGTAAACTAAATATTTGGGAACTGATATTTGCCTTTATTTTTAAGGGAAATCATACTCAAGTTTTGAGATAATCAGTAGCTTTTTTTTTTTTTTTTAGTAGGGAGAAAAAGATATGAGCGATAGTAGAGAGCAGTAATATTGAATGGCCCAGAAGGTGGGAAAAGGCCACTGTTAAATGTATTTTTTCTTTTGGATATTTTACAAGCAAATAACCATTCTTCTGCCTAAGTTCTCCATCTCAGTGGCATCAGTAGCACAGCACTTTCTTACCCCAGTGAGAAACCTGGGAATTTTAGGATGACTCCTGCCGCCCTCTTTTCCCCCTGGTTTGGAAGTATCCACAAATTCCTGTGATGTTACATTCTGTGTCTTTTTTGTCATCATTAGTGCAGGCCCCTATCATTTCTTGTTGGACTGTTAGAACCTCCTATTTGGTTTACCAGTTGCTGCCATCATTCATTGTGCAACCGGAGAGATACACTTCAAAGAAATGTCATTTTCGGCCGGGTGCGGTGGCTCATGCCTGTAATCCCAGCACTTTGGGAGGCCTAGGCGGGCGATCACCTGAGGTCAGGAGTTCAAGACCAGCCTGGCTAACATGGTGAAACCCCGTTTCTACTAAAAATACAAAAAATTAGCCAGGCATGGTGGCACGTGCCTGTAATCCCAGCTACTTGGGAGGCTGAGGCAGGAGAATTGCTTGAACCTGGGAGGCGGAGGTTGCAGTGAGCTGAAATTGCACCATTGCACTCCAGCTTGAGCAACAAGAGCGAAACTCCATCTCAGAAAAAAAAAAAAAAGTCATTTTGGCTATAGAATAAAATCACATGTTCCATGTGTGTTGCAGATAGTCCTTACTACCTTCCCACCACTCCAGCTCTTTTTTGGTCTTATATCTAAAAACTTCATCTTGCCTGAATTTCTTTTGTTCTTCTATAAATAAATACCATGTTATTTCCTACCTTCCCTTAGTCTTGGCTCTTGTTTGGAATGCCAGTGTTTTTATCCCTAGTCTTACTAATTAGCTAACACTCTCATGATTCCCCAGTCTCCTACTCTCTAAAAACCTTTCTTTAAACCCTTAGACTAGGCATGGAGCCCTTCCTGTGTATTCCCAGAATACTATTCTTAACTATTATATGCTTCCCATTTATGTTGAAATAACCTCTTCTGTTTCATTCCTGTATTATTTGACAGCAAAATCTTAGCCAGAATTACATATTTTTAATCTTTGCACGCCCATTGCATAGTAAAGTTCCTGGGACATAGTAACTACCCAGTAAATATTTATTGCGTGGAGTTCTCATTTTCGTTTCTAAACCCATATTAAACTCTGTCTTGCTCAGAAAATACTTCACTAGGTATCATAAAGTTCATGGCAGAGCTTAAGCTTTGGATGCATATTGTTTGTAATATATCATATTCTTAAGAATAGGCAATAAAATTACAGTTTTCAAAAACTACTAGCATATCATTTATTATATTTATTACAAGTTGGTGTTCTTTATTACATGAATTATAGATATTTCCCAAAAGTATAAAATATGCATTTGAATAGTAGACTCAATCCCAAAAGATATTATGTGGTGTACTAATCTATTAAACTCAGAAACAAAGTATGACTGGTATTAATTTTTATTGAAATTTATGAACTTGGAATGTTTTTTGAATATCATTGTGTAAAGCAATATTTTGCAGTTAAAGCAATTTTGCATGTTAAATTTTACCACAACCTCTAAAATATTGCATATTTAACAATGCAGTTTGAAAAGTTACACATTTTAAATAACGGTACCATGACCAGATTTAGGTGGTGGTTTTAATTTTTTATTTTCTCCTCCTATTGTCTCACCATTAGATGATTTTAAAAATAGAATTGTTTAGAGTAAAATAAGTGTTATGCTCTACTTTATGTTTAAAACAAAGGTGTAAGCATGTACTATTGTAAAATTTCTAATTATGCAAATTATGTTTTATACAGTGACTGTAGGTGAATGTCACAATTGTTTGATGTGATGAATCCTTGTTTTTTCAGTACACATGGAAGTAATTTATATAAAAGAGGAGTATACTTGGTAATTAAAAATTTAAAATTAAATAGTTTTTTTTTTTTTTTAAATTTATTTGACAAGCTGGCTGTGGTGTGTGTGCCTATAGTATCAGCTGCTTGGCAGCCTGAGGCAGGAGGATTGCCTGACCCCAGGAGTTTGAGGTTGAAGGGAGCTATGATGGTGCCATGGCACTGTAGCCTAGGCAACAGAAGGAGACTCTATCTCTTAAAAAAAGTAAAAGTAAAAAAATTTTGGCCCAGGGACAGTGGCTCACACCTATAATGCCAGAACTTTAGGAGTCCATGGCACTAGGATTGCTTGAGGCCAGGAGTTTAAGACCAGACTGGGCAATGTAATGAGACCCCACCTCTGGGAAATAAATAAATAAATAAAAATTTGACAATGATAAACATACATAAATTAGCTTTTCTTAGTTCTGAAAAAGATAATGTTATGTGTATGTGTGAGAATGATTAGTTCTCATGTAAGAAAAAAAGAATTCATTGCTCTCTGTAGGTTGTGACATTTCCTTCATGATTGAAATTAGTTAATTTTCTTTATTACTTACTTATTTATTTATTTTTAAAATAGAGACGGGTTCTTGCTGTGTTGCCCAGGCTGGTCTCAAACTCCTGGCCTCAAGCAGTTCTCCTGCCTCAGCCTCCCAAATTGCTGTAACTGTAGGTGTGAGCCACTGCACCGGGCCAAAATTACTTAATTTTAGCAAGATGATGTAGAGAGGAGAGTTCATTGCAATATAAGCCTAGAATCTTTGTCAGAATCTTAGAAAGTAATGTTTTCAAATTCTGTGTTTTCACCATAAAATGTGTCTTGTCTGTATCCATCACATGGTTTTTCATTGTTTTCTACTTTACCATTTTAGTACCATTGGCATTTTTCTTCATTGTAAAAGTAGTAGAAATGGAGTAGATTACATAAGGATGTGATCAGAGGGAATTTATTCATTCAGGCTAAGGGAGTTAGATTAGATCCTCTTTTAAGATTCCATCACATTCTAAGGGTTTATGATTCTAAACTGTCAAGTAGATTGTCAAGTGCTGGCAAGCTACAGAATAATTTTTATTATGTCATTGGAAAATTTCCCCTCTATATGTGTTAAAGAGTTTAGCCTGAAGGGATACATACACATACATATATGTAATGAAACCTTGATGGTATTGTATTGCTGGTAAATTATTTCTTACCACTTTTCCTTTCTCCTGTGGGAGAAACAAAAGCATATGTTTGTGTAGTATCAGTAATGATATTAGAGAGTGGGAAACATAGTGAGTGCAGTTTGGGGACTTTATTGGAGACGTTCACTAGAGCTCAAATAAATAATGCTGGTTTTTATCCTACTGTTTGCTTAATGTGGACTAGCCTGTCATTCCCATTCTATGTTTACCTCTCTTAAAATATTGGTCACGGCCGGGCGTGGTGGCTCATGCTTGTAATCCCAGCACTTTGGGAGGCCGAGGCGGGCGGATCACGAGGTCAAGAGATCGAGACCAGGGTGAAACCCCGTCTCTACTAAAAAATACAAAAAATTAGCCGGGCGTGGTGGCGGGCGCCTGTAGTCCCAGCTACTCAGAGAGGCTGAGGCAGGAGAATGGCGTGAACCTGGGAGGCGGAGCTTGCAGTGAGCCGAGATTACGCCACTGCACTCCAGCCTGGGCGACAGAGCGAGACTCCGTCTCAAAAAAAAAAAAAAAAAAAAAAATTGGTCACGCTTTCTTGAATTATAGATCTATTAGGAAAACTCATTAACTGTAGCTAATTTTCATTGTTCCTGCTCCAAATTTTATTATTTTGAAATATCGTTAATCTTAGTAGTACAGTAAAGGAGAAATACTACTTAACATTTTTTGTTTTCTTTTTTTTTCTCTGAGACAGAGTCATGCTCTGTCACCCAGTCTGGAGTGCAGTGGTGCGATCTCGGCTCACTGCAAGGCACTTCGCCTCTCCGGGTTCAAGCAATTCTCCTGCCTCAGCCTCCTGAGTAGCTGGGATTACAGGCAGCTGCTACCATGCCCAGCTAATTTTTGTATTTTTAGTAGAGATGGGGTTTTACCATGTTGGCCAGGCTGGTCTGAAACTCCTCACCTCAAGTGATCCACCTGTCTTGGCCTCCCAAAGTGCTGGGATTACAGGCGTGAGCCACCGCACCCAGCCCACTTAACATTTTAAATTAATTTCAAGATAATATAACTTGAATATTTTTACACATATAATTTTTTTAATATTTATTTATATAGTTTATAAGATCCTACAGAAGTGATTACAATGAGTAAAAACCCAGTTTTCATTGTTCTTAAAGTGGCTTGATTTATACAACTTAATGTGTTGGGTATTTGTTTCTAAGACTCCCTCTGCTGTCTAGGTTTGGAAGTATTGTGAACTTAACAGATTTTCTTTTTATAGTTACTACTCAGTTGAATAGGCTTTAAAATATAGAGAGAATCATTTTTTCTTCATTTTTTGCTTTTATTTATATTTTTCTTTTAATTGGCGACATGACAAGAATTGACTTGTGTATAGATCTTGCATAATTTAAGTATCGCAGGTTTAAAATCTACTCTTCTACCACTTTGAGAGTGCCATTTTTCACACTGTAGATTATTAGGTTGAAAATTATTATCGCTTAAAATCACTTTTAGCCATTAAATTTAAATAACTTGCTTTAATCATAAATAGATGGTGGTCACAATGACTGTTAAACTCTTTGAAGACAGGATATTTGGCTTTATATGGTAAGCTTTTGAATACCTAATATATTAAGCAGAAATTAAAACTTTATGGGATAGAATCTCCTCCAGATTGGTAAACTGTAAGACCTTTCAAATGATTTAGCTAATTTCTCCACAAATCTGAGGTATTAGTGTTTTTTGTAAAGTGGTATTCTCTTGTGTTGGGGTCACTTTAAACCTTTTTCTTAATGATAAATATATGAATTGAAACTAATCCCTTAATATATATTATTTGAAAACTGAAATAATATGTTTAGAAACTGTTACTTCTTGATAAATTATTGGAATAGGATGTTCGAATACTGTTTTTTACTTTTTGGTAAATTTTTAAATCCAATGGATTTTACGTAAGTATAGAACTGGAGCTCAAATACTGTTACTGTGTGTGAAGATATATGAACATAGTTTACAGTTGCGTGGCTTATATCTAAAGTCCAGAAACATAAGGACAATTAAGTGTACACACACACACACATGCATTTGGATTTCGGTGACTTAGGTTTGCCAATGTGGAAAAAATACTAGCAAATTAAGTTCTCCTGTGAAAAAGTCATTACCTTATTTAAAATTCTGTGCCGTTGGTTATCCTTGTCTTTTGTGAAAATTAGTGTTCCTGTTTATAATATTGACAAAACATCTATGCAGATGACATTTAAGAATTCTAAAAGTCCTAATATGTGTAATATATATTCAGTTGCCTGAAGAGAAACATAAAGAATCCTTTCTTAATATTTTTTCCATTAATAATGGAAATTTGTTACCTGTGCACATGAAGCCATCGTATATATTCACATTTTAATACTTTTTATGTGTTTCAGGGTGTTGATGATGCCTTCTATACATTAGTTCGAGAAATTCGAAAACATAAAGAAAAGATGAGCAAAGATGGTAAAAAGAAGAAAAAGAAGTCAAAGACAAAGTGTGTAATTATGTAAATACAATTTGTACTTTTTTCTTAAGGCATACTAGTACAAGTGGTAATTTTTGTACATTACACTAAATTATTAGCATTTGTTTTAGCATTACCTAATTTTTTTCCTGCTCCATGCAGATTGTTAGCTTTTACCTTAAATGCTTATTTTAAAATGACAGTGGAAGTTTTTTTTTTTCCTCTAAGTGCCAGTATTCCCAGAGTTTTGGTTTTTGAACTAGCAATGCCTGTGAAAAAGAAACTGAATACCTAAGATTTCTGTCTTGGGGTTTTTGGTGCATGCAGTTGATTACTTCTTATTTTTCTTACCAGTTGTGAATGTTGGTGTGAAACAAATTAAATTAATGAAGCTTTTGAATCATCCCTATTCTGTGTTTTATCTAGTCACATAAATGGATTAATTACTAATTATAATTTCAGTTGAGACCTTCTAATTGGTTTTACTGAAACATTGAGGGAACACAAATTTATGGGCTTCCTGATGATTCTTCTAGGCATCATGTCCTATAGTTTGTCATCCCTGATGAATGTAAAGTTACACTGTTCACAAAGGTTTTGTCTCCTTTCCACTGCTCTTAGTCATGGTCACTCTCCCCAAAATATTATATTTTTTCTATAAAAAGAAAAAAATGGAAAAAAATTACAAGGCAATGGAAACCATTATAAGGCCATTTCCTTTTCACATTAGATAAATTACTATAAAGAATCCTAATAGCTTTTCCTGTTAAGGCAGACCCAGTATGAAATGGGGATTATTATAGCAACCATTTTGGGGCTATATTTACATGCTACTAAATTTTTATAATAATTCAAAAAATTTTAACATGTATAAAAAATTCTCATAGGAATTAAATGTAGTCTCCCTGTGTCAGATTGCTCTTTCATATAGTATAACTTTAAATCTTTTCTTCAACTTGAGTCTTTGAAGATAGTTTTAATTCTGCTTGTGACATTAAAAGATTATTTGGGCCAGTTATAGCTTATTAGGTGTTGAAGAGACCAAGGTTGCAAGGCCAGGCCCTGTGTGAACCTTTGAACTTTCATAGAGAGTTTCACAGCATGGACTGTGTCACCACGGTCATCCAGTGTTGTCATGCATTGGTTGGTCAAAATGGGGAGGGACTAGGACAGTTTGGATAGCCCAACAAGATACACTCTCACTCTGTGGTGGTCCTGCTGACAAATCAAGAGCATTGCTTTTGTTTCTTAAGAAAACAAACTTTTTTAAAAATTACTTTTAAATATTAACTCAAAAGTTGAGATTTTGGGGTGGTGGTGTGCCAAGACAATTTTTTTTTAAACAATGAAGTGAAAAAGTTTTACAATCTCTAGGTTTGGCTAGTTCTCTTAACACTGGTTAAATTAACATTTCATAAACACTTTTCAAGTCTGATCCATATTTAAGAATAATGCTTTAAAATAAATATTAATAAAAACAATCCTTTTGATAAATTTTAAATGTTACTTATTTTAAAATATATGAAGTGAGATGGCATGGTGAGGTGAAAGTACTAGGAAGAAGGTGACTTAGGTTCTAGATAGGTGTCTTTTAGGACTCTGATTTTAAGGACATCACTTACTATCCATTTCTTCATGTTAAAAGAAGTCATCTCAAACTCTTAGTTTTTTTTACAACTGTGTGATTTATATTCCGTTTACATAAGGATACACTTATTTGTCAAGCTCAGCACAATCTGTAACTTTTTAACTTATGTTACACCATCTTGAGTGCCAATCTTGGGCAAAATTGTGCAAGAGGTGAAGTTTATATTTGAATATCCATTCTCATTTTAGGACTCTCCTTCCATATTAGTGTCATCTTGCCTCCCTACCTTTCACATGCCCCATGACTTGATGCAGTTTTAATACTTCTAATTCCCCTAACCGTAAGATTTACTGCTGCTGTGGATATCTCCATGAAGTTTTCCCATTAAGTCACATCAGAAATGCCCTACATCTTATTTCCTTAGGGCTCAGGAGAATCTGACAGATATCATAATGGGATTTGACCTAATCACTAATTTTCAGGTGGTGGCTGATCCTTTGAACATCTCTTTGCTGCCCAATCCATTAGCGACAGTAGGATTTTTCAAACCTGGTATGAATAGACAGAACCCTATCCAGTGGAAGGAGATTTTAATAAAGATAGTGCTGAAAGAATTCCTTAGGTAATCTACAACTAGGACTACTCCTGGTAACAGTAATACATTCCATTGTTTTAGTAACCAGAAATCTTCGTGCAATGAAAAATACTTCAATTCATGAAGCTTTTTTTTTTTTTTTTTTTTTTTGGGGTGTCAGAGTCTTGCTCTTGTCACCCAGGCTGGAATGCAGTGGCGCCATCTCAGCTCACTGCAACCTCCATCTCCCAGGTTCAAGTGATTCTTGTGCCTCGGCCTCCTGAGTAGCTGGGATTATAGGCATGTGCCACCATGCTTGACTAATTTTTGTATTTTTAGGAGAGACGGGGTTTCACCCTATTGGTCAGGCTGGTCTTGAACTCCTGACCTCAAGTGATTCACCCGTCTTGGCCTCATAAACCTGTTTTGCAGAACTCACTTATTCAGCAAATATTTATTGAGTGCCTACCAGATGCCAGTCACCACACAAGGCACTGGGTATATGGTATCCCCAAACAAGAGACATAATCCCAGTCCTTAGGTAGTGCTAGCGTGGTCTGTAATATCTTACTAAGGCCTTTGGCATATGACCCAGAGATAACACGATGCGTATTTTAGTTTTGCAAAGAAGGGGTTTGGTCTCTGTGCCGGCTCTATAATTGTTTTGCTATGATTCCAATGAAACTCTTTGATCGAGCTACTTTATGTAAATCACTTCATTGTTTTAAAGGAATAAACTTGATTATATTTTTTTTTATTTGGCATAACTGTGATTCTTTTGGGACGATTACTGTGTACACATTAAGGTGTATGTCAGATATTCATGTTGACCCAAATGTGTAATATTCCAGTTTTCTCTGCATAAGTAATTAAAATATACCTAAAAATTAATAGTTTTATCTGGGTACAAATAAACAGGAGCCTGAACTAGTTCACAGACAAGGAAACTTCTATGTAAAAATCAGTATGATTTCTGAATTGCTATGCTAAACTACAGATCTTTGGAACATTGTTTAGGTAGGGTGTTAAGACTTACACAGTACCTCTTGTTTCTACACAGAGAAAGAAATGGCCATACTTCAGAAACTGCAGTGCTTATGAGGGGATATTTAGGCCTCTTGAATTTTTGATGTAGATGGGCATTTTTTTAAGGTAGTGGTAATTACCTTTATGTGAACTTTGAATGGTTTAACAAAAGATTTGTTTTTGTAGAGATTTTAAAGGGGGAGAATTCTAGAAATAAATGTTATCTAATTATTACAGCCTTAAAGATAAAAATCCTTGTTGAAGTTTAAAAAAAGCTAAATTACATAGTCTTAGGCATTAACATGTTTGTGGAAGAATATAGCAGACGTATATTGTATCATTTGAGTGAATATTCCCAAGTAGGCATTCCTATTTAACTGAGTCACACTGCATAGGAATTTAGAACCTAACTTTTATAGGTTATCAAAACTGTTGTCACCATTGCACAATTTTGTCCTAATATATACATAGAAACTTTGTGGGGCATGTTAAGTTACAGTTTGCACAAGTTCATCTCATTTGTATTCCATTGATTTTTTTTTCTTCTAACCATTTTTTCTTCAAACAGTATATAACATTTTTTTAGGGGATTTTCTTTTAGACAGTAAAAACTATCTGAAGATTTCCATTTGTCAAAAAGTAATGATTTCTTGATAATATGTAGTAATGTTTTTTAGAACCCAGCAGTTACTTTAAAGCTGAATTTATATTTAGTAACTTCTGTGTTAATACTGGATAGCATGAATTCTGCAATGAGAAACTGAATAGCTGTCAGAAAATGAAAATTTCTTTCTAAAGATACTCACATGAGTTCTTGAAGAATAGTCATAACTAGATTAAGATCTGTGTTTTAGTTTAATAGTTTGAAGTGCCTGTTTGGGATAATGATAGGTAATTTAGATGAATTTAGGGGAAAAAAAGTTATCTGCAGAAATGTTGAGGGCCCATCTCTCCCCCCACACCCCCACAGAGCTAACTGGGTTACAGTGTTTTATCTGAAAGTTTCCAATTCCACTGTCTTGTGTTTTCATGTTGAAAATACTTTTGCATTTTTCCTTTGAGTGCCAATTTCTTACTAGTACTATTTCTTAATGTAACACGTTTACCTGGAATGTATTTTAACTATTTTTGTATAGTGTAAACTGAAACATGCACATTTTGTACATTGTGCTTTCTTTTGTGGGACATATGCAGTGTGATCCAGTTGTTTTCCATCATTTGGTTGCGCTGACCTAGGAATGTTGGTCATATCAAACATTAAAAATGACCACTCTTTTAATTGAAATTAACTTTTAAATGTTTATAGGAGTATGTGCTGTGAAGTGATCTAAAATTTGTAATATTTTTGTCATGAACTGTACTACTCCTAATTATTGTAATGTAATAAAAATAGTTACAGTGACTATGAGTGTGTATTTATTCATGGAATTTGAACTGTTTGCCCCGAAATGGATATGGAATACTTTATAAGCCATAGACACTATAGTATACCAGTGAGTCTTTTATGCAGCTTGTTAGAAATATCCTTTCTTTTTTTTTTTTTTTTTTTTTTTGAGACAGAGTCTCACTCTGTGGCCCAGGCTGGAGTGCAGTGGCGCGATCTCGGCTCACTGCAAGCTCCGCCTCCCGGGTTCACACCATTCTCCTGCCTCAGCCTCTCCAAGTAGCTGGGACTACAGGCGCCCGCCACCACGCCCGGCTAATTTTTTGTAGTTTTAGTAGAGACGGGGTTTCACCATGGTCTCGATCTCCTGACCTCGTGATCCACCCGCCTCAGCCTCCCAAAGTACTGGGATTACAAGCGTGAGCCACCACGCCCAGCCAGAAATATCCTTTATTTCTAAAAGGTGCTGTGGATATTATGTAACGGTATGTTTGCTTAAACTTAAAACCATATTTAGAAGTAGATGCAAAACAAATCTGCCTTTATGACAAAAAAAAGGATAACATTATTTATTTCCTTTTATCAAAGAAGGTAATTGATACACAACAGGTGACTTGGTTTTAAGCCCAAAGGTAGCAGCAGCAACATTAATAATGGAAATAATTGAATAGTTATGTATGTAATGCCAGTCACCAGCAGGCTATTTCAAGGTCAGAAGTAATCACTCCATACATATTATTTCTATAACTACATTTAAATCATTACCAGGAACTGTTTTGTAGTGAACCTTGAGTATGTGCTGTTAATACACCAAATTGGGTGAAAAAATAAGGGATTCCTTTCAAAAGTTAAGTAAGTGTGTAAGAAATTATTTTGCTTATTAAATGTTCGGTAAATGGCATTCTCTTGTCAGTAAAATGGAGAAATAAGCTAAAAATAATTGGCTAAGTCCTATTAAGTTACAGGATTAAGTATATTATGTTTTCATTCAAAACTGGGTGCTCATTAATTTATAATCGGTAGTATAGCTAAATTGCTATGTTTGTATCAGAATTGAGCATAAAGTTGCTGATAATTTCTCAGTATGAACAGAAGTTGAAACCTATTTAGTTCAGTAGGGCAGCTCAGGGATTTTTTACACAACATGTATATCTTCCCATTTTAAGTTAGAATTATTTTACAACAGCTGGTATACATAAACAGCTGGCACTGATTGTCAGCTAAATTAAGGTAGTATTGATCAATTAGTTTTGTTGGTATCTGAATAATAGCGTTGTTTCATAGCTCTGTATTTCCTAAGGAAGTACAAGGCTTCTAGCTCTTTCATTACAAATTCGCCCTGTGCAATAAGTTCTTTGATCTTCTCTGGATTCTTCACATCTTTGTTTTTAAGGAAAATGTTCTTCAAACGCTTTTTAAAATAGTCTGCTCCTTTTGGATAGTCTCGTCCAAGATACAGCAGCTTCAAAAAGAAAGATTATATATTTCTAAACAATCCATGTCATATAATAACATTTTTATAAAATTGGCAACATAATTACTTACATTTTTATAAAGTTTTAGTACTTCTCCTCTTAAAGAATTGGCCATTTTCATTTATCATGTAAATTATCCACTTTTATGCATAACATACCTAAAGAAAGGAAAATTTTTTTGCAATTAGCTGCATTGTAGTCTTAAAAAATAAAAAAAGGTTATACACATTGAGAAAATGGTAACCTTTTTTACATGCAATAAATATTTCTTGATAACTTTTTCGTTCCATGTACTGGGATATAGTTATAAACACTTACAATAAAATAACCTGCTGTCACATAATTGACGTTTTTCTACAGGAGACAATAAGCAAAGACAATTATGATTGTGAGAAGTCATATGAAGGAAATAAGATGAGAGAGAGAGTGGATTGTCACCGCAGATAGGTACGTGTACCTCCTTTTATGCCACAGTGGAATGAGTTAAACTAGATTTAAATCCCAGTTGCATAATGTACAGATTAATTAACCTTGCTGAGCCTGAGTTTTCCTTATCAACAAACGAGATTATCTTTACCCTGCTCTCAAGGCAAGGCCAGATCCACTTGAAGGACATTGAGCAGAAGCCTGATCAAATATTGATGGGTGCTTATCCAAAGGGAGGCTGAAAACTAGCAGAAACTGGGTGAGTTAAGCAGGTTGGAATAGTAGATGGGCAGTAAGATTGGTGGTGAAGAGGCCAAATGAACAACCTGTAAGAGGGTGTCCCTGAGGAACAGGTGAAATCATGCTTCTTTATGTGTAATGTGTTAACTCTACTTTGTAGAGGAGGCTCCAAACTTAAAGGCATCATGACAGTCTAAACCTAGAAAATAATTCCCACTACCTGTTAGAGTTGAATAGTAAGCTCTTAACATTGCATCCTATCAGGTGGATGCAACTGAAATTTGTTCCATTGTGGTTGATAATTTTGATTACCCAATTAACGTCGTATTTGCTAAGATTGTCCATTGTAAAATTATTTCTCCAAGGAACCTAGTCCTTTTAATGGAGAATAGCATTTAGAAACTATAATCTGGATGGAATGTTTTAGAAACCAAGGTCTGGGTGCTAAAAATGCTAATCACCATGGGACTGTCACTGTTGCCAGGTCCTCTAAGTGACAAGGCTGCAAGTGTATATACATGCAGATTTAGGTGTTGTGTGTGTGTGTGACTTTTATATTAATCTCCATATAATCTGCTACCTAACATTCAATTCCAATACTACAGGGTTTATTTTCATTTCCCCTCTTTACATGGGTTTAATACTCTTGCTGAACAATGAGAAGTCTGGTTCCCACTTGTCCTTAATAAATTTACTTTTTATAATCATCACCCCTCCTCTCACTATGTAATCAAATTCCTCTTGCTGTCACCATTCAGCACGCACACTCTACTCTCTGAGCTCTGCCACCTAATGCCAGAGTGCCACCGCCACCATCCCACATGCATGGTCTTCTCCTCTTCCCCCTTTCCCCCAACCTACCCTTCTTGGGCTCAAACAACTTAAACTGCACCACTTCCTCCCTCCTGAATAAGACTCACCTTTTGTTCCCATTCCAAAAACCTGTGCCACCATTTCCTTTACCCTAACAGGATGCCCTCATCCCCTGCTAGGCCGCTGCTGTGCATAAGTCCCTACCCCCAGAGTCCCTCCTCACTGCATTTGGGCTCCAGTACCCCCTGCTGGGCTATTACCTTGCCAGCCTTTCTCTCGCCCCCACCTTCCCCAGATGCCTGCCTTGCTAACCCCCACATAATGACTTTTGGACTGAATTACTCTGAAGGGCAAGCAGGAAGCAACTTTTTTTTTTTTTTTTTTTTTTTGCGATGGATTCTTGCTCTGTCGCCAGGCTGGAGTGCAGTGGTGCCACCTCAGCTCACTGCAACCTCCACCTCCCTGGTTCAAGCAATTCCCCTGCCTCAGCCTCCCAAGTAAGCTAGGACTACAGGTGTGTGCCACCACGCCTGGCTAATTTTTTTTTTTTTTTTTCGTATTTTAGTAGAGATGGGGTTTCACCATGTTGGCCAGGATGGTCTTGATCTCCTCACCTCGTGATCCACCCACCTTGGCCTCCCAAAGGGCTGGGATTAACAGGCATGAGCCACCGTGCCTGGCCGCAACTTATATTTTTAAAATAGCCTTTTAGATCAGTTTTAAGGGTTATTTTATAGTTAACTAGCAGAAAATGTGGATTAAAATTACAGTACCATACTCAATTGAAAATCATTATGGATTAAAATTACAGTACCATACTCAATTAAAAATCATTGTGCTACATAATTTAAGTTCTCCTGTTACTTCTGTTTTAGTTCAAGCCCAAAGTACAATAGTGTAGATTCTCATTGTGACCTCACCTGCCCCTTTAGGCATTTTGCAAAATTGACACCTTTTACAATTTGAAAGGCAGGGTGCCAGTGCCTTCTTGTATTTCATTTAATCTTAAATTTTTATATGTATTAGACATAGAAACTGCATAAAATATGAATGTACAAATTAAAGAAAGTTAAATATACATCCGGGTACCCATCATTCAAGCTATGAAACAGAAAATTAAAAGTCTTAGAAGTCCCCATGTGCCCCTCTCCAATTGCTTCTCCTTCCCCATCTCTACCAAGATAGCCTCTAATGACTTCCTGCTTATTCTCTTTAGTTTTCCCAGCACTCATGAACATTGCCCTAAATATTTAATTTTGGCAATTTGAGCAGCAAGCACAAATCTAGCAAGGAAAGGGGCAACAATGCTGCTGTTAATTAAAGCCAAACAGTCCTAGTCTGGCTTTACCTTCTCCAGGCTTTATGGATCCCTTCTGGAGAAGTTAATTTGCAACGTCATGAATGAATACTGGGCTCCTCACAACTGAAGCATGTGGAAAGATGAAAGTGTAGAATTGATACTTGATTTCTGGCCAATACATAGCAAAAATGGGAAGGAGGAAGACTATTTTCTGCTTTAAGCTCACCAACCCCCAACATCAGCTTTCAGGAATAGGTTGAAAAAGAAGGGTAAAAATGAGTGTCCCCAGTTGGTCCAGTCAGCATAGCACAGAAGAGAGCAGGAATTTCATTACCACATGGCCAAGACAAGGCAAATACCGGTAAGAATCTGAGCCAGGCTTGCCTGGGCATAATGTCCTCACGTTAAAAAGATGGTACAATGGCAGCAGGGATCTTGCTGGTAACAGCCATCAATGTGAGTCATGCTGCTTGACTCTGGACTGACTGCTGTCTACATCAAGAAGCACAACTGTTGTGCTGGAATCCTACTTGACCAGGGGCTCCCAGAAATTCCTTTTGCCTATCCTCTATGTTGATCATCCCATTTTCTACATTCCAAAGTGTTCAATTTCCTGGTTTTATTTTTGTTTCTGCGGAGCA
Source organism: Hylobates moloch (assembly GCF_009828535.3). Taxonomy (NCBI): domain Eukaryota; kingdom Metazoa; phylum Chordata; class Mammalia; order Primates; family Hylobatidae; genus Hylobates; species Hylobates moloch. The sequence continues at coordinate 23,783,947 of NW_026652283.1, read as the reverse complement.
CATCCTAACTTCTTGAAAACGGTACATGGAAGGTAAATGAGACCCTGGATGTCTAAAAATGGCTGGCTCCCTCTATTTGTTTGATAGCTTGTCTGAGTATAGAATTGAAAGCTGGAAATAATTTTCTCTTCAACATTTTGAAGTAGTTGCTCATCTGTTTGCGTTTACCATTGCTATTAAGAAGTTCAAAGCAGTCCTGCTAAGTGATCCTCTGTAGATGATGTATTTTTTCTCTCTCTCCCCAGAAACTTACAGAATCTTCTCCATGAAGATTTTGAAATGTTAGTGATGTGTTGATAATGGATTTATTTTTATCCATTGTGCTGGACACTCAGTTGGCCCTTGCAATCTGGACACTTGTTTCCTTCAATTGGGGAAAAAATTTTAGATGATTTCATTCATGATTTCCTCCCTCCCCCATTTTTTTTTCTCCCTTCCTGGAACTTTTATTAATTTGGATGTTTGAACTTCTAAACGTGTTCTCTTCCTTTTTTCTCTACTATTTTCCATTTGTCTTTTTTTTAAGCATGGAGTTTCGCTCTTGTCACCCAGGCTGGAGAGCAATGGCCTGAGCTCAACTCACTGCAACCTCTGCCTCCTGGGTTCAAGCGATTCTCCTGCCTCAGCCTCCTGAGTAGCTAGGATTACAGGCGCCTGCCACTAAGCATGGCTAATTTATGTATTTTTAGTAGAGATGGGTTTTCACCATGTTGGCCAGGCTGCTCTCGAACTCCTGACCTGAGGTGATCCACCCTCCTTGGCTTCCCAAAGTGCTGGGATTACACGTGTGAGTCTCTGCGCCCGGCCTTTTATTCAGTTGTATGGGGGATTTTCTCATTTTCATCTTCCAAGTGTTCTATTGTGAGTTGTTCATTTCTGCTCTTCCTGGACAGTCAATTTTGACCACTCAGATTGCTCTCAGCATAGCTGGAGACTACTACAGAGATGTTAAAAATACTCAAAAATTATAATAGAGTAGCCTGGGAATGGGAGTAGGGGCTGGAGACCAGGAAGGAATCAAAGATGCACGAGGCAACCTTTGTAGATAATGGATATATTTATTGTCTTGATTGTGGTGATGGCTTCATTTATGTGTGTGTGTGTGTGTGTGTATGTGTGTGTGTGTGTGTGTATACATATGTGTATATATGTATATATACAGATCTATATAGTTAGTATAGATACTATATGGTATATAGTATGTAGTTTTCCCACCACTTAGCCTTGTTCTTAGACTTTTGCTGGCACTTCTATTACTTGCAGAAATATATTAAAATATATATTGACAAACAGAGGTAGCCAGCCATTTTTAGTATATAGTATATTATGGTATATATATCTACCATATACTACGTAGTATTTACTACGTAGTACATATATATTTATGTACTATATATATCTACTATATACTACATAGTACAGTATGTACTATATGTACTACATAGTACATACCATATACTACGTAGTACATATAGTAGATATATATAGTACGTAGTAATTCCTTTTATTTTTGTTTCTATGGAAACAAATATGTATACTATATATGTATACTATATGTAGTATATATACTATATAGCACATATATCTCTATAAATATGCATATATAGATGTGTATATATATGAACCAAATTTATCAAATTATACTTTATAAGTGTAATTCAGTGTCAATTCTACTTCAGCAAAATTTTAAAAAAACAATAGAAATGCTAGCCAAAGTCTAAGAACAGAGCTAAGAGATGCTGAAATAACACATGGAAGTAGAAATCCATCTAAACCACAAGGCTGCCAATTCGTGGGTAGGATAGGTGACTCTACCTGTCCCCAGTCGATGGCTGCACAGAACTTGGGGTATGCCTCTCTGGGGAGGGAACCCTGGGAATATACACTTGAATCAGTGAAAAAATCTGAAAGGCACTTGCCGCCAGCATAGCAGTGAAGCCATGACCTTTTCTTGCTGAAGGTCATATATTTACTGCTTTTCTGGCTCCTCTTTCCTAGGGAAAAAAAAAAAACACACAGGAACCAACATTACTTCTACATTAATACTTGTAAAATTGTACTTACTACTAGTTAATGAGCTAATTCACATAACAAGCATACTATGTAGGCATTTTTTCTTTCCAAGTTCACTGATTCTTGCTTTCTTGAAATTTTCTGTTGTGTTACTTCAAATTGCTTTTCTGCTTGCTTTTGTCTCTATCACTTCTGAGCTGTTTTACTTCAAATTGCTTTTCTGCTTGCTTTGTCTCTGTCACTTCTGAGCTTTCTTCCAAAGTCTGGTCATTCTTTTCTGTCTACTCTTATGAGTGAAAAGACAAAAAAGCTTTTTAGATCTGTATATATGGGTGAAGCATATAGACTCTGGGCTTCACTTAGGGTGCTCTGAGTTGGCCTTTACTGGGGAACCTCTGATGTCAGTATCTTGGATTGCTCCTCCTGGGCTGGTCAGTTCCTCAGAGTTGAGTGTTCCAGTCTTCTAAGGATTTGCCTATTAAACATTAAAAAGTGAAAGAGGAATGCGGGCCCTGCATCCAGCATTATGTATACCTAAATTCACTTAACTTTGTTTCCAGTGTGCTTCTCTAGAATGCCTGAGGATGCCCCAGTCCAGGGACTAGTATTACTTTGTCCAGAAATAAACCTCTAGTCTTCTGTGGGAGTAAGGGCGTAGAGTTACTTAGAGGTGTTTCTCAAATAGCTTTCATGTAGTCCACTTCCAATTTCAGGGCCCCTGTCTCAGTGCCTTTTGAGAATTCTGCAGAGTGAACTGGGTTTTTCTGGTGTGCTATGTCACATTCATTCACCTGTTTTCCAGCTTCTTAAGTTTTATTGCTGTCATCTCCTGTCCCCATTTTTCCAATTTATTTTTATATCATTTTACTGTAGATTTAGTAGTTTTGGAAGGGAGTAAAATTAGATGAGGGTATTTAACCCACTATATTAACTACTTCATTTTTTAAACTTCTTCTTTTTTTCTTTTGGCAGAGAGCCATTAGCAGTGTGAAATAATCTTACTAAGAATGATTCTTAGGCTGGGCATGGTGGCTTGTACCTGTAATCTCAGCACTTTGGGAGGCCAGGGCTGGAGGATGGCTTGAGCTCAGGAGTTTGAGACCAGCCTGGGCAACATAGTGAGACCTTGTCTCTACTAAAAGTAAAAAAAAATTAGCCAGGCATGGTGGTGTATGCCTGTAGTCTCAGCTATTTGAGAGGCTGAGGTGGGAGGATCGCTTGAGCCCAGGAGGTTGAGGCTGTAGTGAGCCATGATTGTTCCACCATTCTAACCTGGGCAAAATTCATTTTGAGACCCTGTCTTCAAACAAACAAACAAAAAACACCTCTTGGGAACCATGTTCTTTTCACATAATTTACAATTAAATCTACATAGATGTAATTTCAAATTGCAAACTATAACCTGTTTAATGCCTAACAGCACAGCTTCATTTAATTCACAATTTGTAACTTGTGAAAGATTTTAGGGACCTGGCTTAAGTTGTCCTTTTTAGTTGTTGGTCTTTTTACAAATTATGTATTATAAAACACTTGCCTAGCAAAAATGTAACTAGTGTGGCTATGGTAAATTTGTTCTTCTTTGATATGTTAACTTATATGAATTAATGCAGTTTATCTTTTTTTTTTTTTTTTTTTTGAGACGGAATCTTGCTCTGTTGACCCGGCTGGAGCGTAGTGGTGGGATCTTGGCTCACCGTAACCTTCCTTCCGGGTTCAAGCGATTCCCGTCTCAGCCTCCAGAGTAGCTGGGATTACAGGTGCTGGCCACCACGCCCGGCTAGTTTTTTGTATTATTTTAGCATAGACAGGATTTCACCGTGTTATCCAGGATGGTCTCGATCTCCAGACCTCGTGATCCGCCCGCCTTGGCCTCTCAAAGTGCTGGGATTACAGGCGTGAGCTACCACACCGGGCAATGCAGTTTATCTTTACCCAGTTGACCTTGAAGCATTTAGGTTTACTTTAGCCACTAAGAGAAATAGGTCTCCTTGGGTTCACAATGTAGTGAATAAACAATTTGAGTTCAGCAGGGCCCTGAGGCTGCACCTGAACTCTGCATGAAGTCATGGAGGTTACTGTTTTAAGTAAAGAGCCAAGAGTGAAGGACTAAGAGAAGCCCCCTATTATTCTGAAAACTTGGAAGTGTGCGCTGGATGAGACAGCTGTTGCAGTCCCCATTGATAGTTTTCCCCCCTGTCATTCCAGGCTAAGGAGTTAAGACTTAACCAGTTCCAGTTCTAGGCTACTGGAGAATTGCCATTTTACTGGGGGTTATGTGGTGCCCAAAGTTGTTAATCATTCTTCCCCATGGGGTAGATACAGTGAGAGCTTCAGTAAAGCCTTTCCTCTAAAAGCCCACTATTTTAAGGTAACTTGGGAATTACTGCACTATCTCCTTACCCCGATGAATCCTAATTTGAGTTGACTGAGGTGTTTTATCATTAAACATTAGTTTTACTGAAACTAATTTAAAAGGAAGCCTTAACTTTCATATCCAACAGCTATGGTAAACTGAGTAAGAACTCTGTACGAAATCGCTATTAAAATGTTTTTATCTTGCTACCAGGATATGGATGTAAAATGCTAATAACTGTTACACAACCTATAATAGTTACAGGTTACAATAGGGATAATAACACTTTAACCCACAAAGACTAGCTTAGTCCTACTACTTATCTATGAATAATGCATGTAGTCAATAACACTGGAAGGGATCGAGCATTATAAACTTAGAATTCAGAGATGAGAAATGGTGCCAGTAATTTAAAAGTATTTCAGGTCTCATAATGCTAAAACAGGGTGTAGGTATGCCCTACAATTATAGAGAACTCAGTCGGGCTTGCGGAGAAGAGCCTCACTTAATTGTAGTTTTCCTGTCGGTGTAAGGTGCCAGCGTTTCTTCATGTGCGAGGAGACTGAAATTCTGAAGGTAGTGTGGTTAGTACAATTAGTCTGTGACCTCGGGAAACTAATGAGTCTTTGGGGCCTCAGCGATCTTCATGTTAAGGAATATTTTACCCAGGAATTGCTTCACTTTCAATTCCTGTTTAGGGCGCTCTTAGGAAAAGGACACGTACTCTGCACAGAAAGTAAACAATAGAGCAGAGAGAAGAATCCGAAGGTCATTAATCTTAAAATAACCAACCCTCTGGAGCCAACTTACTTCTCTGTTTAAATTGCCGAATGAGCCCCATCCCCCTGCTGGCTTAAACGGCAGTGGCCCAGGCCTCCCACCGGGTGTCCGCTGCATGAACCAGTCGCATGCCGGTTTCCTTCTCGAAACCCTCACAGAAAGACCCAACACACTCTAGGAAATAAACCGTCAACGTCAGGAGACGTTCAAAACCCTCTTCCCACACCCAGTGGTCCTCGCCCAGAGCATATTTCGCTTCCAGACCCCAGGATCAGGGAAACGGAACAAAACTCCCCGGCGGCGGCACTCACGCACTTTCCGGCACGCCGGGGCCGCAAAAGTCTCGACCAGTTCGACTCCTCTGTCCGTCTACTGCCAAGCGGGGTGGGGTTGGGGGAGGTGGGCAACCTGTCAGTAAAGGGGGCGGGGCGCCGGCCGGAAGAGCCTCCGCGCGGCTGCGCTCTTTTCCTGGAGTGCAAGTGGGCGAGGCTTGTCGTCCGGACAACCCGGGAGCGTTTGTCCACACGATTTCAGCTCCGACTCTGCGGACTACTGCGGTGGAGCTTGACTCGTAATGGTGAGCAAGGCAAATGAGGCAGACAGTTGGAGGGGCGGCCACTGATTCTGCTTCACCAGTGTTAAATAATGTAATCAAGAGCCGGTCATATTTTACTGCGAAGCGGGTCGGTTTGGGAAATAACTCATACCTCGGAGTGGGTAGGCCCTCTTCTTAGCAATGGCTTTCCTTACCTGGATCGGGCGGACAGGTAGGAGTCCCAAACCAGTTTCTGCAAACGGGAGATGGTCAAAGCTGTCACACGGTATCCTGATCTCGAATGTTGCTAAGCTTGAAAATTGGTCCCAACCTAGTAACTTCCAGTAATGATAGACGTTCCCACTAAATTTTCTTATTGCAACTTGGCGGAAATGTTTTAGTACCTCTCCAGCAGGTAATTAAAAGCTAATGCAATTTAATCTGCTTTGAAAAGATATTTTATGTCGTCTTTTGTGGGAATATGAATTGTTTTGTGATTCAAGGTACTCACCCTGCATTAGTTAAATATGATAAAGCTTCTCATTTTGTTTTTCTGCACTCCTCAACTGCCTTGTTTTCAGCAAGGAAAGGCCAACATGTAGCTATGAGAGTATCTCTGTCTGATTTTCTTCAATGTGGTTTCCATCATTTTCTATAATTAAAACCAGAGGAAGTGGAGAATGTAATTAATTATTTAATTCATTAATTAAGGGAAAATATGGAGTGCATTCTTTGTACTTGGCACTAGGCTAGAAGCCAAGAATACCAAGAAGAACATGATGACAACTCTGCTTATAGGATACAGATTAAACAGCTTTACAACTGTAACAATCGAAGTTTCTAAAATGGGGTAACACAAAGTTGGAAATGATGAAATTTCAGTGAGGGGAAACAAGGGAAGGAGAGTGGTGCTTTTCAACCTGTTTCAAAGTGTAAATACGAGTTTTCCACAAATGAGAAGAAATAGGGAGTGGAGGCCTGGCGCGGTGGCTCACCCCTGTAATCCCAGCACTTTGGGAGGCTGAGGCGGGCAGATCACGATGTCAGGAGTTCGAGACCAGCCTGGCCAGCATGGTGAAACCCCGTCTCTACTAAAAATACAAAAATTAGCTGGGCGTGGTGGCGCGTGCCTGTAATTCCAGCTACTCAGGAGGCTGAAGCAGGAGAATCGCTTGAACCTGGGAGGCGGAGGTTGCAGTGAGCCGAGATTGTGCCACTGCACTCCAGCCTGGGTGACAGAGCGAGACTCCGTCTCAAAAAAAAAAAAAAAAAGAAAAGAAAAAAAGAAATAGGGAGTGGAGAGCATTCCTGGCAGAATGCAAATGGACCTTAAGTCAATTTACAATTGCGAATAAATTGGAGAACAGTAAGCACTTACTTGTTACCTCCCAATTTGTTACCTGAGTTTCTTCTTCTTCTTAGATCCTTCTCCCAATGTTTCTCAAAGTGTGGCCCATGGAACATTTATTTCTAATGCACCCGGAGTACTTATTAAAAATGCAGATTCCAGTAACCCACTCAACTCCAAATCTACTGTATTAGTTTCCTAAGTCTGCCAAGTAAGGAATTGCCACAAACTGAGTGCTTAAAGAAAAGAAATTTATTGTCTCGTAGTTCTGGAGACTAGAAGTCCAAGATCAAAGTGTCAGCAGGTCTGTGATACCTCTGAGGGCCTTAGGGAGAGATCTGTTCAGACCTTTCCTGGCTTCTAGTAGTTTCTTGGTTTGTGGCAACAAAACTTCATTCTTCACATGGCATTCTCCATCTGAGTATATATATCCAAGTTGCCTTTTTTAAAATTATTATTATATAAGGACACAAATCATATTGGATTAGGGGCCCACCCTATTCAGTATGACTTCATCTTAATTTAACTAATAAAATCAGCAATGACCCTATCTCCAGTTAGGTCAAATTCTGAAGTACTGGGGATCAGAATTTCCACATACGAATTTTTTTCTTTTTTTCTTTTTTTTTTTTTTTTTGAGACTGTCTCGCTTTGTCACCCAGGCTGGAGTGCAGTGTCACCATCATGGCTTACCGAAGCCTCAGCCTCCCTGGTTCAAGCAATCTTCCCAACTCAGCCTCCTGAATAGCTGGGAGTACAAGGCACGTGCCACCACACCCAGCTAATTTTTAAATTTTTTTAGAGACAGGGTCTTGCTTTGTTGCCCAGGCTGTCCTCAAACTCCTGGGCTCAAGTGATTCCACTTTGACCTCCCAAAATGCTGGGATTACAGGAGTAAGCCAGTGCACCCAGCCAACATATGATTTTTTTTTTTTTTTTTTTTTTTTCTGAGGCAGAGTTTCGCTCTGTTGCCCAGGCTGGAGTGCAATGGCGCGATCTCGGCTTACTGCAACCTCTGCCTCCCGGGTTCAAGCGATTCTCCTTCTAGCGATTCTCCTGCCTCAGCCTCCCGAGTTTGCGAGGCCGAGGTGGGCGGATCACCAGGTCAGAAGTTCGAAACCAGCCTGACCAACATGGTGAAACCTCGTCTCTACTAAAAATACAAAAATTAGCTGGGCGTGGTGGCATGCACCTGTAATCCCAGCTAATTTTTGTATTTTTAGTAGAAACAGAGTTTCACCATGTTGGCCAGGCTGGTCTTGACCTCAGGTGATCCCCCTGCCTCAGCCTCCCAAAGTGCTGGGATTACAGCCGTGAGTCACCGCACCTGGACAACATATAATTTTTTGAGTGATAGAATTTAGCCCATAACGGCTGGGCGCGGTGGCTCACGCTTGTAATCCCAGCCCTTTGGGAGGCCAAGGCGGGCAGATCACGAGGTCAGGAGATCGGGACCACAGTGAAACCCCGTCTCTACTAAAAATACAAAAAAATTAGCCGGGCGTGGTGGCGGGCGCCTGTAATCCCAGCTACTTGGAGAGGCTGAGGCAGGAGAATCGCTAGAAGGAGAATCGCTTGAACCCGGGAGGCGGAGCTTGCAGTGAGCCGAGATTGCGCCACTGCACTCCAGCCTGGGCGACAGAGCGAGACTCCGTCTCAAAAAAAAAAAAAAAAAAATTTAGCCCATAACATCCACTGAACCACAATGTAGGAAGAGAAGTGAGTATACACACGTTTAGTCCATAAATACACATTTCTAACAAGCTTCCCATATGATTCTTATATGCCCTCTGAACTTTGAGAACTACTTCACTGCATAGTGGCTATTATGACATATAGGAGAAATGAGGACATGTACTTACCCCAAACCTGATTTATATTAAAAGCACAAGTGAGAAGTGACAATTTGCCCCTCTTTAAAATATAGATAATTGAGAACCGGAGCAATGCTATTTACATATTCAGCTGTTTAGTACTTATTTCACGATAGAAGTATGTTAACTATTAATTGATAGAAGCTATGATAAAAATAGAATCTATTTGTAAAAATTACATGGCAGCAAAGTCTCTACTTTTCTATCTCCAGTGCCTCAGAGTGCCTTGTGTGTAAATCATTAATTAATATCTGCTGAGTGAATTAGTGTAATATATGCACTCTTCAAGAAGATGGAATGTACTGATATGTGTTAAACTTCAGTTTTACACAGTATAATCTTATGGGTTAAACTAATATTTCCTGTGTATAACTCTTCAAATATGTAAAGTGTCTTATGTTCACATGATCTCCTACAAATTCCTTACCAGAAATCTGATAAACACATGAGCCTAATCAGGAAAGTATAAGTGATATTATTGTAACTGTGAATCTTTTTTGAAATCCCGTGCTTTCCAAAATAATTTCCAGAAAAGAATAGATCTGCCTTAAAACACATTGCTGAATAGAATCTTAATTTTATCACAGCTTTGCCTGCTTTATTTATTTATTTATTTATTTTTTGAGTCTTGCTCTGTCACCCAGGCTGGAGTGCAGTGGTGCGATCTCAGCTTACTGCAACCTCCGCCTCCCGGGTTCAGGCGACTCTCCTGCCTCAGCCTCCTGGGTAGCTGGGACTACAGGCACATGCCACCACGCCCGGCCAATTTTTTATATTTTTAGTAGAGATGGGGTTTCACCGTGTTAGCCAGGATGGCCTCCATCTCCTGACCCCGTGATCCACCTTCCTCAGCCTCCCAAAGTGCTGGGATTACAGGTGTGAGCCACCACACCCAGCCGCCTGTTTTATGTATTTATTCATTTTTTGGAAATGGGGTCTCGCTCTGCTGCCAAGGCTGAGTGTCATGGCTCACTGCAGCCTTGACCTCCTGGGCTCAAGTGATCTTACCACCTCAGCCTCCCAAGTAGCTGGGACCACACGCATGTGCTTGGCTGATTTTTAAAATTTTTTGTAGAGACGGGGTCTTCCTGTGTTTCCCGGGCTGGTCTTGAACTCTTGGGTTCAAGTGATCCTCCTGCCTTGGCCTCCCCGAGTGCTATTACAGGAGTGAGCCACCGTGCGAGGCTGCTTTGCGTGCTTTAAATAACTGATTCCCTTTCTATAAAAATCATCAATCTAACTTTATGGAAAGGTTATTTCTTTATGAGATCATTCCCACACTTGCAAATTTGACATTAGTGCCAATAATTGGTCAATGATTTATTGTCCTTTGAACCCTTTAAACTAGTTCCTTCTTGACTAGTACTCTGTTTAGTAACAGGGCATTTCATTAAACATGGATCATCGATTGTCCTAAGAAATAGTGTAAAATCTACATACAAAAAAATGGTTCAGTAGGTGAACTTAGTTTTCCTATACTTATTTGTAGTTTTGTCTGGACTGTTTTTAAAAAACCATTTTATCTTGGGATAATTTTAGATTTGCAGGGAAAGTTACAAAGATGGTACACAGAGTTCCCTTATGCCCTTTACCAGGCTTCTTCTAATTTTAACATCTTAGATAATCATGATACTTTTGTATCAGAATTCTCTTTAAAATTGATCAATTCTTTTGTTTTCCAACTTTTAGGGTCCCAAAGCAAAAAAGGTATGTAGAATTTTTTTCAAAATAGATAATTGTGTAATCACTAACAGTGTATGAACAGAATATTTACAGAGTTATAAAATATTTTTATAGTTTTAGTTTGTAGAGTTTACCAAGCTTACTTTTTAGACATTAATGCAGTTTAAATCATGGAATAATCCTGTACAACAATAGGACGCATTTCAAATTTGACATAAGAGAGTTCTAATTTTACAAATACTTTTAAAAATAGCTTTTAATTTTTACTTGTGTCTAGATTTGAGGCTTTTTGTTAATTCTGCTCTAGAAAATGTTGGATTAGGAACCCCTTTTTCTTCACTCCAGATACATATATAAAATTTTAATGATAAAATGTGCTATGCCTTTAAAGTGAAATCTAAGGTAATACGACTTTAAATGGGTTGCACGGTAACACATACTTCGTGGTTTTTTTTGTACTGTTTAGAAATTTGAGTTCAATAAACAATGTACCGTTCTCTATGTCCAGAATGCCTTTTTCTCTCTTCTTTACTTTGTAGATTTATACTTTAAATTAGAGTTTATAATCTATTGGCTGGCAGGCCAAATTTACCCGACAGACATATTTTGTTTGATCTTAGAAGTGTTTTTTTTTTTTTAATCAGCCAACCTATTTTTATGCAAAAATCTGATTTCCATCTATTCCTAAGAAATTGGAAACCTGATAACATTGGGCCTAAATAGTCCTATAAGGCAACAATTGGCTGGGCTGAATAACAGCTACCCCTTTTAGGAATGCATAAAATCTTTGATTTGCCATAGTCTTGACCATAAGCAAACCTCTTACTTTATTTACCTGTTTGGTCCCAACAGGGATTTGCGTCTGGAATGCCTGCTTTAAAGCATACCTCAAATGTCACTTCTCTGTAAATTTTCCCATTGTTCTCTGTTACAGATCAATTATACCCTGTATTTTCTTGGTTTTGTTTTGTTTTGTATTTTAGAGACAGGGTCTCACTCTTGTCACTCAGGCTGGAGTTTAGTGGCATGGTCTTGGCTTACTGCAACTTCCACCTTCTGGGTTCAAGCAATTCTCCCACCTCAGCCTCTTGATTAGCTGGGATTACAGGCACACGCCACCATGCCTGGCTAATTTTTGTATTTTTTGGTAGGGACAGGGTTTCACCTTGTTGGCCAAGCTGGTCTTGAACTCTTGACCTCAAGTGATCTTCCAGCCTCAGCCTCCCACAGTGCTGGGATTACAGGTGTGAGCCACTGCACCTGGCTTATACTCTATGTTTTCATAGCACGTGAATTCATGCATACCTCAATTATAACCCTTCTATCATTTTCTTCTAATTATTTATAATGGTGAGCTTTTCATGGTCAGGAGCGTGTCATATTTTTACATCCATGATGTTTAGCACAGTGCCTGGCACATAGTAGAAATTCAATCAATATTTGTTGAATGAATATGCGAAACCCCATTTAATCTACCACCCTTAAAAACACTTGGGCTCTGCCAAGGAAATGTTTATATACAGTGTATTCAGTATTTATACAGTTAAACATTTCTTCAAGAAATACCATTGAGTGCCTTCTTTGTTTGCTTCCGTCAGTCACTTGGACCCATGACCAACCTGATATTCTGTTAGAAACTGTGGATATAACTGAACAAAATTTATGAAGGCTCTGGAAGCATTCAAACATTCTGGAGGGCCTGTGTGTCTCTATAATCATTCATTGATTTGTGTGGACATTCATTTTGTGCTTTAGACTGTGAAATCTTAGAGGCATCATTTTAAATCTGAAAACTCATTCTTTTAAATTACCTTGGTGCTTCATGATATACAGGGGTGGGCTATTACGTTGATAGTATTGTTTCTCTGAAAGAATGGTGAGATTCTTCCTATGAAATTTGAAACCAAACCTAGAGAAGAAATCACTTACTTTTTTTTTTTTTTTTTATGAGACAGAGTCTTGCTCTGTTGCCCAGGCTGGAGTGCAGTGGCACAATCTTGGCTTACTGCAACCTCCACCTCCTGGGTTCAAGTAAAGAAATCACTTACTTTTTAATTATTTCACTTTTAAATATTGCAGTTTGGAGATGAGGTGTTCTATAAAGGGAATTTACAGTGTAGGTAGGAAAACATTGAAGGATATATTTTATACTTTCTGGCTTTTTAAAGTTTTCTTAAGGGAAAATTAATAAACACACATGGTACAAAATTAAAATAGCATTAAAAAATTGAAACTTTTCCTCCACCCAAGACATTTGATCTGCCTTCCTAGAACCACTGTACATCTTTTCATAAATTTTCTAAACATTAAAGGGCACACATACGTACACACACACAGACCCCTTTTCTCCCTGCATATGGGAGCATTCTGCACCTTCTATTTTTCACTTAACAATATTTTATTAATTATAGGATACTCATCTTTTTACATTTTAACATTACTGAAATTGAGATGTGTCTTATAATAGTATCTTACAATCATTGTAGTCCTGGATTGACATTCACTTCTTCAACAGAAGATGTTTGCTTCTATCTGTCAGTTGGGGTTATTACCAGTCTGGTACTACTTAAATTCTATGCTTGAGGGTTTTGGGCCACACCAATGGTATGAGTCAGACTGCAAATCCACATGAACTGGCTTGTGGTTTAAATTTTCTCAGGAATTTTTTTTCTTCCTTCTACCAGTGTCAGAGTTGAGATACGCAAGGCTTTTTTTTTTTTTTTTTTTTTTTTTTTGCTATGCATTACTGTGTTGTGAGATTGTCTTTCCCTATATCTAGTTTTATACAGGTGTCGCCTTTAACTGCCATCTTAGGCATTATTTCCTTTTTGGGACATAATAAATACATCTTACATCTGATGACATCTTAGGTTCAATGGAGTAAGTATACCTTGGGGACCTTTTTGTTTTGGTTTACGGAAATTACCTCACTCTTTTTCATAGCTGCATCATATCTCATTGAAAGTATGCAACATGATTTATATGTTGGCCCTATTTTTTGCTATCACAATCAAGGCAGGAATGAAGATCCTTATATATAAGTTCTTGTGAACATGGAAGAATATTTATTTCATTGATTTAGCAGTGTTCAAGGCATTAAGTGAACAGCAGCAAGACCAAGTTCCTGCCTTCATGAAGCTTACATTCAACTTGAGGGTGGGAAGTGAGACAGGAATATAAATAATATAATTTCAGGTAGCTTTTAATACATAGAAACTAAGAGGTCATGAAAAAATGTGGGATAGGGCTAATGATGATGCTATTTCATATAATCTGATTAAGGAAGTAAAATTTAAGAAGAGACCTGGATGAAGCAAGGGAATAGGTTAGTAATTATCTGGGGCAATGAGTATCCTAAGCAGGAGAAACGGACATAGTTTAGAATGACCTTGGTGAAATGCCAGTGTGGTTAGAACAGACTGAGTGAGGTAGAAAGTGAAAGATAAAAACACGGCATGGAGACCGTGGTTAATCAGGAGCCGGTTTGTAGTTCATGGCCAAGTAAGCCATGGTAAAGTATTTGGGTTTTATTGTGAGTGTGATGGGCAGCCTGGGAAAGTTGTAAACAGAAAAGTGGCATGATCTGATTTACATTTTTAAAGGGTCACTTTGATTCCCATGTGGAAAATTCACTGTAGGGGGACACAAGGGTAAAAGTAGAAGTACCCTTTAGGAATCCATTACAGCAGTCTAGGTTAGAAGTCTTCAAACTGAGAAGTAAAGCATACTCTGACAGGTGTACAAATATTTTCTAAGGATACAAGGACACAGTTTTATGGAAATCAATCTTCAGATGATTGACTTCCGTATTTACCTTTTCCTGAGAAAATGAAGTCATACATCAAAAAAAAAAAAAAAATCCCTGCCTTTTTACCATTGCATCCTCCTCTGTCACAATCACCCTTCTTACAAAGTAAAGCTTATCTGTTATCTACTCCCATTCTCACTATGATTCTTTGTCCTTGGGCCTGGGATGTGAAACCTTTAGACAATTCAAAACACTGATGTTGGTAAAGCTTTCTTTAATCAAGACACTAAGGACTTCCTGTTTTTGTCTGCCTTACCTGTCTTTTTGGAAGTGGTGAAATGTGTCATTAAGAAGTATTGAGATATTGTGAATTTAGACATATGGTAGTGTGAAGTGGTGATCATTTTTGTTTAGTTACATTGCCCATGAGATTATTATCAAATTATGGTACCAAAGAATGTATCAAGTTACATTGTGAGAGATTTTTTGGTACTGTCATTTGATAATAATCAATGTTTTGGTACCAGACTACAAAGATAATATAATTAATTTTTTAATGAAGAAAGATTAGGGTATTAGTAAAAATGTGAGGGTAATATTTTTACTCAGATTTCAAAGTTGCCTTTTGAAACTTCATGTAATTTAAATTAGTATTGTTCATTGCAAAATTAGAAAATTGTGTAAGACTATAGAAAAGGGTATGATACCTGATGCACTGTTAAAAAACCCATCAGTGCATTTATATTAATATATTTTTATCAGAAACCACTGTACTTCACAGAATACATGAAATACAGAAAACAGTGATTAGACTATGAGAAGAATTGCCTTACAAATTGATGAATACATAGATGATTCCAGTTAGTCTCAGTTAATAATTTATGACTTTTCTTCCAGTGAAGAAAATGGCATTATTAATACAAATTTGATGTTCAAATTACTGTTTAGGAATACAACTGTGAAGAGATTTTACAAAACTTTTAATACTTTTATTTGAATTGGTTGTATTTTATTTGATTGAAATCGTGCTCAACTACCCCCAGGAATGGGACTGTAATGAATGGGCAAAAGGGGGGTGCTTATTGCTATAGTCTGTACTTTAAATTCTATTTTCATTTAGGAACATGTCATCACAAACAGGCTTCAGTTGCCAAAGAGTTACTCCTGATTTTTATGGAACATTCAGTGCTGACACTAAAATATAAATGGTATTAAGTTCAGGACACTAAAATTGCATCTTTTAAAAACAATATATGAGGGAATTAAATCAATTTACATCTGGCTCATAATCAAAAATGAGATAGGTTGCCATGAAGGTGCATATCAACATATTTATTTGTACCAAAAAATGAAGTCAGACTATCTGATAGAAAGTAAGTCTGATATGGCCATTTAGTTTAAGTTAGAAAACAGTTTTGCCAATTAGGTAAATGGTAGACATTTTTTATACTTCAAATGAGCTAAATCTGCAGCTTTAAGATTTTGGTGAAAGTGATATGATAAAAAAATTATCAAAAATAATATTTTGATCTCTCCGATTTCATTAATATGAGGCTTAAGATTTTGGGGACCGCCATTTCTGCTAAAAACAGTAAATAGTGCTCACTACAATATATACAGATAGATCAAAGCTATCATCTTAAAGGCATTTAAGAAGCGATAATACAGGAAGAAATTATCAGGAAAAAACCTGAGTGAAGACATAAACCAAAGAAGTAATGGAAGCATGACAACTGTTTTTGTTTTTTGTTTATTTTATTTTATTTTGGAGACAGGATCTTGCTCTGTCACCCAGGCTGGAGTACAGTGGTGTAATTACAGCTAACTGTAGCCTTAACCTCCCAGGCTCAAGTGATCCTCCCACCTCAGCCTCCTGAGACTACAACCATGTGCTACCATGCCTGGCAATTTTTTTTCTTTTCCTTTTTTTTTTTTTTAGAGATGGGATTCCACTGTGTTGTCCAGGCTGGTCTCAAACTCCTGGGCTCAAGCAATTCTGCTTTGGCCTCCCAAAGTGCTGGAATTGCAGGCATGAGTCACCATGCCCAGTCCAAAGCAATTTTTATCATGAAGGTATTTGCAGAGCTGGGCAGAACTTGAGCTTGGTCTTCATAGCAAAAATGAAAGCCAGATAGTGGAATGATGTCTTCAATGTGCTGCAAGAAAATAGCTGCCCACTTAGAATTCTGTACCAGCTAAAATAAGTTTTCAAAAATAAAGGTGGAATAAAAACATTTTCTCACAAACAAAAACTGAGTTTGCCACCTGCAAAACAGATTATATCTGTACAGTATAAAACAATAATCATAATAAAAAACATGTGAGTTTAACAGTAATTAAACTAAGATACATGACAAACAACCCAGATATTCATCAGTTGATTAATCAATAAACAAAATTTGGTATATCTATGCATTGGAATATTATCTGGGCATAAGAAGGAAGTACTGATGCATGATATAGCATGGATGAACCTCGAAAGCATGCTAAATGGAAGAAGCCAGTCACAAAAGACCACATTTTACATGATTACAGTTATATGAAGTGTCCAGAAAAGGCAAATCTACAGAGACAGAAAGTAGATTCATGGTTTCCGTGAGCTAGGGATCTGGAAGAAGAGAGTAACTACTAATAAGTATAAGATTTCTATTTCGGGGTGATGAAAAATGTTCTAAAATTGATTGTGGTGGTGGTTACACAACTCTGTGAATATACTAAAAACCATTAAATTGTGCACTTTATATGGGTGAATTCCATGGTATGTGAATGATATCTCAATAAAACTATTGTTAAAAACATGCAAGATAATACTAATGCATAATTTGGTAGGGGAAGGACAGATTGAGTTAAGACGTTCTAAAGTCCTTGGGAAAGAAGATACAGGTCTGGATATAGTAGGCATATTTGTTGACTTTCTATAGTAGCCATTAAAATTACACAGTGTATAACTTCTAAACTGGTAGAACATAGTGGAATAATAAAAAAAAAATCAGCTGAAAAGTTACCAAGAAATAATACAGAATAACACCCAAAAGTAAGATAGTATATTTAAGCCCAAATACATCAGTAAATACATGGAATATAAATGGATCTATTACTCTTGTTAAAAGAGAAAGATCGTCAGATGGGATAAAGAATGAAATCCAACAATAATCTTTTTACAAACAGCCACCTTAAGAATAAAGATTCCAGCAATTTGGGAGACTGAGGCAAAAGGATCGCTTGAGTCCATGGGTTTGAGACCAGCCTGGACAACATAGACCCCATCTCTACAAAAAGTAAAAAATTAAAAAAAAAATTTTAAATACAGAAAAGTTGGAAGTGAAATGATGGAAAAAGTCACACTATACAAATTACTAGAAAAAAAAGCTGATATAGCTGTATTAATATTAGACACAATAGACTTTAAGACAAAAAGCACTAATAGAAATAAAGAGGGACATTTTGTGGTGATCAAGATTTTTGTTTATTTGTTTTGTTTTGAGCATTGGTTTCAGCAGAAGCCCAAATCCCAGCATTACCCAATATACCCACGTACAGGTTTGTTACATGGTGATATTGGATGATGCTGGGATTTGGGCTTCTGCTGAAACCATTGCTCAAATAGTGAACTTAGTCCCAATACGTAGTTTTTCAACCCTTGCCCCCGCTCCCTCCCCTCTTTTAGAGTCCCCAGTGTCTATTGTTTCTACCCGTATGACCATGTGTACCCATTGTACTTATAAGTGAGAACATGCAGTATTTGATTTTCTGTTTCTGCTTTAATTCACTTAGGGTAGTGGCCTCCAACTGTATCCATGTTGCTGCAAAGGACATAATTTCATTCTTTTTATGGCTGTGTAGTATGCGATGATGTATATGTACCTCATTTTCCTTCTTTCCTTTCTTCCTTTCCTTCGTTTCTTTCCTGTCTTTCTCTCCTTCTCTCCTTCCCTTCCTCCCTTCCTTTCATTCCTTTCTTTCCTTTCTTCTTTTCACTTTGTTTGCCGTGCTGAAGTGCAGTGGCATGATCTCGGCTTACAGCGGGCTTGACTTCCTGAGCTCAAGCGATCCTCCCACTTCAGCCTCTCAGGTAGGTGGGACCACAGACATGTGCCACCACATCTAGCTAATTAAAAAAAATTTTTTTTAGAGATGAGGTCATTCTGTGTTGCCCAGGCTGGTCTTAAACTTTGGGGCTCAGGTGATCGCCTTACCAGGGCCTCCCAAAGCACTGAGATTACAGGCATGAGAGCCACCACGTCTGGCGTATGTGTGTGTGTGTGTAGACAGTCTCACTCTATCACTCGGGCTGAAGTGCTGTGGCACGATCACAGTTCACTGCAGCCTCGACCTCCCAGACTCAAGCAATCCTCTCACCTCAGCCTCCTGAGTAGCTGGAACTATAGGTGTGTGCTACCACACCCTACATTTTCTTTATCCAGTCTACTGTTGATTAGGTTGATCCCATGATTTTGTTATTGTGACTAGTACTACAATAAAATATGAGTACAGGTGTCTTTTTTTTTTTTTTTTTTTGAGATGGAGTTTCACTCTTGTTGCCCAGGCTGGAGAGCAATGGCGCCATCTTGGCTCACCGCAACCTCCGCCTCCCAGGTTCAAGCGATTCTCTTGCCTCAGCCTCCCGAGTAGCTGGGATTACAGGCATGCACCACCACACTCGGCTAATTTGTATTTTTAGTAGAGATGGGGTTTCTCCATGTTGGTCAGGCTGATCTCGACCTCCCAACCTCAGGTGATCTGCCTGCCTCGGCCTCCCAAAGTGCTGGAATTACAGGTGTGAGCCACCGCGCCCAGTCTACAGTGTCTTTTTGGGAAAAAAAAAAAAAAAATTATTTTCTTTTCAGCAGATACCCAGTAATGGGATTGCTGGGTTGAATGGTAGGAATTGTTTAATAAATCTTCATATTGTTTTCAATAGGGGTTGAACTAATTTACATTCCCACCAACAGTTCCCTTTTTTCTGCATCCTCACCAACATCTGTCTTTTTTTAAATTTTTTAATAGTAGACATTCTGACTAGTGTGAGATGATATCTCACTGTGGTTTTAATTGATACTTCTCTGATTAGTGATCTTGAGCATTTGTTCATGTGTGTTGCCACTTGTATGTCCTCTTTTGAGAAGTGTCTGTTCATGTCCTTTCCCCACTTTTTAATGGGGCTTTTTTTTTTCTAATTAAGTTCCTTATCGATTCTGGGTATTTGTCCTTTGTCAGATTCATAGTTTGAAAATATTTTCTCCTATTTTGTAGGTTGTCTGTTGACTGTGTTGTTTCTTTTGCTATGCAGAAGCTCTTCAGTTTAATTAGGTCCCATTCATCAATTTTTGTTTTCGTTGCAATTGCTTTTAAGATCTTAGTTATAAATTATTTGCCTAGGCCAGTGCCCAGAAGAGTTTTTCCTAGTTTCCTTTTAGGGTTTTTATAGTTTGAGGTCTTGGCTGGATGGATGCAATAGCTCACGCCTGTAATCCCAACACTTTGGGAGGCTGAAGCAGAAGGATTGCTTGAGGCTGGGAGTTCAAGACCAACCTGGGAAACATAGCAAGACCCCCACCTCTGCAAAAAATGAAAATAAAAAATTAGCCAGATGCAGTGGCATGCGTCTGTAATTCTAGCTACTCCTAAGGCTGAGGCGGGAGAATTGCGTGAGCCCAGGAGTTAGAGATTACAGTAAGCTATGATTGCACCACTGCACTCCCATTCTTTCCTGAATGACAAAGTGAGACTCTGTCTCTTAAAAAAAATTATAGGCCAGGCGCGATGGCTCATGCCTATAGTCCCAGCACTTCGGGAGGCCAAGGCGGGTGGATCACCTGAGGTCAAGAGTTCGAGATCAGCCTGCCCAACATGGCAAAACCCCTGTCTCTACTAAAAATACAAAAAATTAGCCAAGTGTGGTTGCAGGCGCCTGTAATCCCAGCTACTTGGGAGGCTGAAGCAGGAGAATCTCTTGAACCTGGGAGGCGGAGGTTGCAGTGAGCCGAGATTGCACCACTACACTCCAGCCTGGGCAACAAGAGTGAAAAAAAAATTATAGTTTGAGGTCTTATATAAGTCTTTAATCCATCTTGAGTTAATTTTTATATATGGTAAGAGTTAGGGGTCCAGTTTCATTCTTCTGCAAATGGCTAGCCAGTTTTCCCAGCATCATTTATTGAACACAGTGTCCTTTCCCCATTGTTTGTTTATTTTTGCTAACTTTGTCGAAGATCAGTTGGTTGTAGGTGTGTGGCTTTATTTCTGGGTTCTCTATTGTTTCCATTGATCTATTGTTGTACCAATACCATGTTATTTTGGTTGCTACAGCCTGTAGTATAGTTTGAAGTTTGGTAATGTGATGGCTCCAGCTTTCTTCTTTTTGCTTAGGATTGCTTTGGCTATGTGGGCTCTTTTTTGGTTTCATGTACATTTTAGAATTGTTTTTTTCTAGTTCTGTGAAAAATAACGTTGGTAATTTGATAGAAATTGCATTGAATCTGTAGATTGCTTTGGGCAGTGTGATCATTTTAGTGATACTGTTTCTTCTAATCCGTGAGCATGGATTGTTTTTCCATTTGTTTGTGCCATCTGTGATTTCTTAAGCAGTGTTTTGTAGTTCTCCTTGTAGAGATATTTCACCTCCTTGGTTAAATATATTTCTAGATATTTTATTTTTGTGTGCATGACTATTGTAAATGGGATTGAGTTCTTGATTTGCTTCTCAGCTTAAACGTTGTTGGTGTGTAGAAATGCTACTTGTTTTTGCATGTTGTATCCTGAAACTTTACTGAAGTCGTTTATCAGGTCCAGGAGGCATTTGGAGGAATCTTTACTGTTTTCTAGACATAGGATCGTGTTGTCAGTGAACAAAGATAATTTGACTTTCTCTTTTCCTATTTGGATGCCTTTTATTGCTTTCTCTTGACTAATTGATGTGGCTAGGATTTCCATTACTATTGAATAGGAGTGATGAGAGTGGACACTCTTTTCATGTTCCAGTTCTTAGGGGGAATGCTTTCAGCTTTTGCCTATTCAGTATGATGTTGGCTATGGGTTTGTCATACATAGATGGTTCTTATTAGTTTGAGATATGTTCATTTGATACCTAGTTTTTTGAGGGTTTTTTTTTTAATCATGAAGGGTTATTGGATTTTATCAAAAGGTTTTTCTGTGTCTATTGGGATGATCATATGGTTTTTGTTTTTAATTCTGCTTATGTGGTAAATCACATTTATTGATTTGTGTATGTTGAACCATCCTTGCATGATGATAAAGACTTGATTAGCCAAGGAAATCTAATTTTAAATTTGTGTATACCTAATTACAAAGCCTTGAAATATACAATGCACAAATTCAGAGAACTACAAGGAAAAATAGACACATCCACAAATAGACACATCCACAATCATAGTGGAAGATTTTCTCTTTCAATAATTAATGGAATAGTGTTTAAAAAATCAGTAAGGATTTAGAAGATTGGAACAGCATGATAAACAAATCTAATGAATTAAACATATTTAGAACACCACACCAAACAAGTAGAGGATTCTAAGCACACATACATTTTCCCCCAAAATTGATAGTATACTATGATACAAAACTATTCTCAAAGTTCAGTGCATGAAAACAATTCAGAGAATGTATCCTAATGAATATTATATTGAAGCTAAAAATAATTCAGTAGCAAACAGGAAGGTACAATATGCTTGGAATTTTTAAAACATTCTAAAGTGGGTCAAGAAGTAATATAATGGAAATTAGAAAATATTTTAAACTTATTGTTAAGGAAAATACTTAAAAATTTGTGGAATGTGTCTAAAGCAACACTTAGAGGGAAATATGTAGACCTAAATATTTATATTAGAAGAAGAAAAAAGGCTAAAAATTAATGATCCTAGGTATCCTTCTCAAGAAGTCAGAAAAAGAATAAAACCCAAAGGAGAAGGAAGGAAATAATAAGAACAAATATAGAAGGAAGGAGAAGGAGAAGGAAGGAAATAATAAGAACAAATATGGACATTAATAGAAAACACAGAATAGAGTGTGTCAGTAACCTCATATTCTTCAAGTCTTCACTTAAATGCCACCTTCTCCATGAGGCCAATCCAAACCACTGTATTTAAAATTGTGATTTCATCCCTTTCACAACTACACCAGCCATCTGGAGTCCCCCTACTTTCTTCCATATCACTTATCACTCCTTAAAATATAATTTATTTTAAATTTTAGTATATTGTTTTTGCCTTCCTCTTTACATTTGAATTGTAAGTGCAAGGATTTTTGTTTACTTATGTATCTCAAATAAGAGGCACATGTTAGCCTCTCAGTATGTATTGAATAAGTGAATAAGCCACAGTAGATTTCTTTGAAAACTGATAAAATTGACAGTTATCTGATATGTCAAGAAGAACAAAAGGCATAAATAATAAATATTAGGAATGAAAAGGGAGACATGACTATAACAATAAATGACATTATTTGAGCAACTTTATATGCCAATGTATTAGAAAACTTAGATGAATTAGATAAATAGCCAGAAAAAAATTAAACTGTCTTCGTGAAGAAGTAGAAAACCTGAATGGTCCTATAATCATTTAAGAAATTAAATCAGTGGTTATAAATATTCCCAGAAAGAAAATTCTAGGTCCATAAGTCTTTATTTGCTAGTTTTTCATTCGGAGGTAAAGAAATAATTTTATACTTAATACAGATTCTTCTAGAGCATGATAAAAAGGGGAACAATCCTTAAGTCATTTTGAGTTACATGGATAACCTGAAGATATTATGAGAAAGGAAAATGGAACCGCATTCATGACACAAATACAAAAATCCTAAACAAAGTGTTACCAGGGTCAATCTGGAAGATGATAATAAATCATGGCACAATTCAGTTTATCCCAGGAAGGCAGAGTTGGTTTTTTTTTTTTTTTTTTGCTGGGTTCCAACAAAACTGTATTTACAAAAATAGACAACAGGCCATAGTTTGCTGACTCCTGGATTCTATTATATTTCTTCCTGTCTTTTTTTTTTTGTTGTTTTGTTTTTTTTGTTTTTGTTTTTTTTAATTTTTTGTTTTTTTATTATACTTTAGGGTTTTAGGGTACATGTGCACAATGTGCAGGTTTGTTACATATGTATCCATGTGCCATGTTGATTTCCTGCACCCATTAACTCATCATTTAGCATTAGGTGTATCTCCTAATGCTGTCCCTCCCCCCTCCCCCAACCCCACAACAGTCCCCGGAGTGTGATGTTCCCCTTCCTGTGTCCATGAGTCCTCATTGTTCAATTCCCACCTATGAGTGAGAACATGCGGTGTTTGGTTTTTTGTCCTTGCGATAGTTTACTGAGAATGATGTTTTCCAGTTTCATCCATGTCCCTACAAAGGACACGAACTCATCATTTTTTATGGCTGCATAGTATTCCATGGTGTATATGTGCCACATTTTCTTAATCCAGTCTGTCGTTGTTGGACATTTGGGTTGGTTCCAACTCTTTGCTATTGTGAATAGTGCTGCAATAAACATACGTGTGCATGTGTCTTTATAGCAGCATGATTTATAGTCCTTTGGGTATATACCCAGTAATGGGATGGCTGGGTCAAATGGTATTTCTAGTTCGAGATCCCTGAGGAATCGCCACACTGACTTCCACAATGGTTGAACTAGTTTACAGTCCCACCAACAGTGTAAAAGTGTTCCTATTTCTCCACATCCTCTCCAGCACCTGTTGTTTCCTGATTTTTTAATGATGGCCATTCTAACTGGTGTGAGATGGTATCTCACTGTGGTTTTGATTTGCATTTCTCTGATGGCCAGTGATGATGAGCATTTCTTCATGTGTTTTTTGGCTGCATAAATGTCTTCTTTTGAGAAGTGTCTGTTCATGTCCTCTGCCCACTTTTTGATGGGGTTGTTTGTTTTTTTCTTGTAAATTTGTTTGAGTTCATTGTAGATTCTGGATATTAGCCCTTTGTCAGATGAGTAGGTTGCAAAAATTTTCTCCCATTCTGTAGGTTGCCTGTTCACTCTGATGGTAGTTTCTTTTGCTGTGCAGAAGCTCTTTAGTTTAATGAGATCCCATTTGTCGATTTTGGCTTTTGTTGCCATTGCTTTTGGTGTTTTAGACATGAAGTCCTTGCCCACGCCTATGTCCTGAATGGTATTGCCTAGGTTTTCTTGTAGGATTTTAATGGTTTTAGGTCTAACATATAAGTCTTTAATCCATCTTGAATTAATTTTTGTATAAAGAGTTGGTTTAATATGAGAAATTAAATAAATACAATTAGATTGAGTTAGAAATTCATTTAATGCACTTTACCATTTGATAGGTTACAGGGCACTTTCTTAGTCTGATAAAAGATGTCTATATTTTTTAACACCTTTTAGATAAGCAAAAGTGCTGAAATTAACAAATATTGACTTGGATAATAATTGTGGGAGTATAAATTGGAAATGATTGTGGAGGTATAAATTGGAATAAGTACTTTGGACAGTTCATCTTTAATAAAGTTGAAAATGTACGTACCCATCAGTTTTATTTCTAGGTACATACAATAGAAAACCCCTTGCAGACAGACACCAGGATAGATATATTCAAAGGTTTATAGCAGCATTAACGATAGTAAGAAACTAGAAGCAATCCAATGTCTAGCAATAGAAAAAAGGGTAAATAAATCAATGTATTACTATTCAGCAGTGAAAATATACAGCCATAGCAATATCCATCAACATGAATGAATTTTACAAACCATAATGTATATCTAAAGAAGTAAATCACAAATAAGGGCAAATATTGTATTTTTCCACATAGATATCTAGAGTAGTCAAACTCATATGGACAAAGTAGAATGGTGAGTGACAGGGCTGGGGCAATGGGGAGCTGTTGTTTAATGGTATACAGGGTTTCAGTTTGGGATGCTGAAAAAGTTCTGGAGGTGGGTTGTGGTGATGATTGTACATCAGTGTGCATGTGCTTAAAGCCACTGAATTGCACACTTGAAAACGGTTAAAATGGCTGGGCAAGGTGGGTCGTGCCTGTAATCCCAGAACTTTGGGAGGCCAAGGCAGGCAAATCACTTGAGGTCAGGAGTTCAAGACCAGCCTGGCCAACATGGAGAAACCCCATCTCTACTAAAAATACAAAAATTAGCCAGGCAGGGTGGTGGGCACCTGTAATCCCAGCTACTCGGGAGGCTGAGGCAGGAGAATTGCTTGAACCTGGGAGGTGGAGGTTGTAGTGAGCTGAGATCGCACCACTGCACTCGAACCTGGGTGACACAGTGAGACTCTGTCTCAAAAAAAAAAAAAAAAAAGAAAATGGTTAAAATAGTACATTTTATGTTATGTATACTTTGCCACAACTAAAAAAAAGCAAATCACAATATACATAAAGTATCATTAAATTTATGGAAAGTTCAAAAATCTGTATTTTTTATATATATACATAAGAAAACTATAAAGGAAAATAAGGAGATGATCACAAAAGTCAGAGATTATCTGTAGGGGTAATTTTTATTGTAAATCAGCATATAATTTTTGGCATAGGAGGTGAAGGAATTCAAAGAATTGCATGATGTTACTATAACCTATTCTGATTGATTTTTAAATATAAACCAGGTTTCTCTCTCACATATTTATAAAAATTAAAAATAAAAATAGAATTAATCTGAATTTCTGTTTCATTCAGCAATAGCTAGCATTTATCCATGGATTATGAGCTAACCAGAAAAAAGAAAAAGCGTAACATTTCATCAAGAGATGTACATCCAGGAAAATTTTAGTTTTCATGTTTAACATTTAGTTATCAAAATTTATAATATGTTACTTTATTCAGTTAACTCAATCTAGAGCAGAACTTTTAATACTTAGAGACGAAGGAAATAAATTTTTTAATTTAAATTTTTATTCATATTTTTATAACAAACAGAAAAGGAGGATCAACAAAAGTTTTTCAAGTATATTAAATTAGGGTAAGATTCTGTGAGGGAAGTGCCATGGAAATATGAACTTAAATAGAAAACAGATTAACATTTTATTTTTAAAAAGCTTGTTTATATTTTAAATTGGTCATTAAATCTCTATGGTATGTAGATTCTATTGGATATATCCCTTTTTTTGAGACAGAGTCTCGCTCTGTCATCCAGGCTGGAGGGCAGTGGCACGATCTCGGCTCACTGCAATCTCTGCCTCCCAGGTTCAAGCAATTCTCCTACCTCAGCCTCCCGAGTAGCTGGGATTGTAGGTGCCTGCCACCATGCCTGGCTAATTTTTTATATTTTTAGTAGAGATGGGGTTTCACCATGTTGGCCAGGCTGGTCTCAAACTCCAAACGTGATCTGCCCGCCTCAGCCTCCCAAAGTGCTGGCATTACAGGCGTGAGCCACTGCACCCGGCCTTCTATTGGATATATCTTAAGCAGTGATGGATATACTTCAAAGAGTACTGTAAAAGTTTTGTTTTAAGGATCATATACTTGAAAGGACAATGTTCACAGCTATTTAAACTCGTGATAAAAAGTTTTCAGTGACACCTTAAAAATGTGTAGGGCTGGGCCCTACTTTGGGATTACTCCCAAAGTAATCCCAACACTTTGAGAGGCCAAGGTGAGTGGATCACTTGAGGTCAGGAGTTTGAGACCAGCCTGGCCAACATGGTGAAACCTCATCTCTACTAAAAATACAAAAAATTAGCCTGGAGTGGCGGCAGGCACCTGTAATCCCGCTGAGGCAGGAGAATCCCTTGAACCTGGGAGGCGGAGGTTTCAGTGAGCCACGATTGTGGCAGCCTGGCACAACAGAGCGAGAGTCCGTCTCAAAAAAAGAAAAGTTTAAAAGCAAAACATATAGTTCATCCACTGCAACGGGAAGGAAGGCAGACAAAAATATAGATAGGCTCAAAGATTTGGTGTGTAAAGATTTTTCTCTTCTGAAAGCTTCTATTTTTTCAGTGACATAAGAGGTAAAATCAGCAGCTGAGAATAGAGTGGAAGAGAGGATTTTGGAGGTTTGAAGTGAGAATGAAATAGTTGTGGGAATTCTGGACAGTGCTTAGAGTCTATTTTGTTAATTTGTTTTTTAAATTTTATTTTTCCATAACTTATTG
Organism: Hylobates moloch; assembly: GCF_009828535.3. NCBI lineage: Eukaryota > Metazoa > Chordata > Mammalia > Primates > Hylobatidae > Hylobates > Hylobates moloch. The sequence goes on along the minus strand of NW_026652283.1, from coordinate 23,756,527 downwards.
AGGTACATGTGGTATTTGGCTACGAGTAAGTTCTTTAGTGGTGATTTGTGAGATTTTGGTTCACCCATCACCCGAGCAGTATACACGGCACCACATTTGTAGTCGTCTATCCCTTGCCCTCCTTCCACTCTTCCTCACAAGTCCCCAAAGTTCATTGTATCATTCTTATGCATTTGTGTCCTCATAGCTTAGCTCCTACATATCAGTGAGAACGTACAACGTTTGGTTTTCCAGTCCTGAGTTACATCACTTAGAATAATAGTCTCTAGTCTCATCCAGGTCACTGCAAATGTTGTTAATTCATTCCTTTTTATGGCTGTGTAGTATTCCATCAAATATATATGTTATATCATATATATATGATGTGGTGTATATATATATATCACAGTTTATCTACTCATTGATTGATGGGCATTGGGGTTGGCTCCATGATTTTGTGATTGTGAATTGTGCTGCTGTAAACATGTGTGTGCAAGTGTCTTTTTTGAATAATACCTTCTTTTCTTCTGGTTAGATACCCAGTAGTGGGATTGCTGGATCAAATGATAGTTCTACTTTTATTTATTTAAGGAATCTCTACACTGTTTTCCATAGTGGCTGTACTAGTTTGCATTCCTACCAGCCTTGTGGAAGTGTTCCCTGTTCACCATATCTGTGCCAGCATTTAGTGTTGTTTTTGTTTTTTGATTATGGCCATTCTTGCAGGAGTAAGGTGGTATCACACTGTGGTTTTGATTTGCATTTCCCAGATCATAAGTGATACTGAGCATTTTTTCATATGTTTATTGGCCATTTGTATATCTTCTTTTGGGAATTGTGTATTCATGTCCTTAGCCCACTTTTTGATGGGATTGTTTGTTTTTTTCTTACTGATGTGCTTGAGTTCGTTTCAGATTCTGGATATTAGTCCTTTGTCAGATGTATACATTGTGAAGATTTTCTCTCACGTTGTGGGTTGTCTGTTTACTCTGCTGACTGTTTCTTTTGCCATGTAAAAGTTCTTTAATTAGGTCCCAGCTATTTATCTTTGTTTTTATTGCATTTGTTTTTGTGTTCTTGGTCATGAAATCCTTGCCTAAGCCAATGTCTAGTATGGTTTTTCCAATGTTATCTTCTAGAATTTTTATAGTTTCAGGTCTTAGGTCTAAGTCCTTAATCCATCTTGAGTTGATTTTTGTATAAGGTGAGAGATGAGGATCCAGTTTTATTCTCCTACATGTGGCTAGCCAGTTATCCCAGCACCATTTATTGAAAAGGGTGTCCTTTCCCCACTTTATGTTTTTGTTTGGTTTGTCAAAGATCAGTTAGTTGTAAGTATTTGGGTTTATTTCTGGGTTCTCTATTCTGTTCCATTGGTCTATGAGCCTATTTTTATACCAGTACCACAGTGTTTTGGTGACTGTGGTCTTATAGTATAGTTTGAAATCAGGTAGTGTAATGCCTCCAGATTTGTTATTTTTGCTTAGTCTTGCTTTGGCTATGTGGACTCTTTTTTGGTTCTGTATGAATTTTAGAATTGTTTTTTCTAATTCTGGGAAGAATGATGGTGGTATTCTGATGGGGATTGTGTTGAATTTGTAGATTGCTTTTGGCAATATGGTTATTTTCATAATATTGATTCTACCCATCCATGAACATGAGATGTGTTTCCATTTGTTTGTGTCGTCTGTGATTTCTTTCAGCAGTGTTTTGTAGTTTTCCTTATAGAGGTCTGTCACCTCCTTGGTTAAGTATATTCCTAAGTATTTTATTTTATTTTTGCAGCTATTGTAAAAGGGGTTGAGTTCTTGATTTTATTCTCTGCTTGGTTGCTTTTGGTGTATAGAAGAACTACTGATTTGTGTACATTAATCTTGTATCCAGAAACTGCTAAGTTCTTTTATCAGTTCTAGGAGATTTTTAGGGTTTTCAAGGTAAACTATCATATTGCCAGCAAACAGTGACAGTTTGACTTCCTCTTTACCAATTTGGATGCCCTTTATTTCTTTCTCTTGTCTGACTGTTCTGGCTAGCACTTTCCAGTACTATGTTGAAGAGGAGTGGTGAGAGTGGGCATCCTTGTCCTGTTCCAGTTCTCAGAGGGATTGCTTTCAACGTTTCTCTATTCAGTATTATGTTGGCTGTGGGTTTGTCATAGATGGCTGTTATTACATTAAGATATGTCCCTTTTATGCTGATTTTGCTGAGAGTTTTAATCATAAAGAGATGCTGGATTTTGTCAAATCCTTTTTCTGCATCTATTGAGATGATCATGTGATTTTTGTTTTTAATTCTGTTTATGTGTTGTATCACGTTTGCATATGTTAAACCATCCCTGCATCCCTGGTTTGAAACCCAGTTGATCATGGTGAATTATCTTTTTGATGTGTTGTTGAATTCAGTTAGCTAATATTTTGTTAAGGATTTTAGCATCTATGTTCGTCAAGGATATTGGTCTGTAGTTTTCTTTTTCGTTATGTCCTTTCCTGATTTTGGTATTAGGGTGATGCTGGCTTCATAGAATGAATTAGGGAGGGTTCCTTCTTTCTCTGTCTTGTGGAATAGTGTCAATAGAATTGGTACCAATTCTTCTTTGAATGTCTTGTAGAATTCTGTGTGAATCTGTCTGGTCCTGGACTTTTTTTTGTTGGTAATTTTTTAATTACCATTTCAATCTCACTGCTTGTTATTGGTCTGTTTGGAGTATCTAATTCTTGCTGATGTAAGGTAGGAGGGTTGTATTTTTTCAGTTTATCCATCTCTTCTAGGTTTTCTAGTTTATGTGCATAAAGGTGTTCATAGTAGCCTTGAATATCTTTTGTATTTCAGTGGCGTCAGTTGTAATATCTCCCATTTCATTTCTTAGTGAGATTATTTGGATTTTCTATCTTCTTTTCTTGGTTAATCTTATTAGTGATCTATCAATTTTATTTATCTTTTCAAAGAACCAGCTTTTTGTTTCATTTATCTTTTGCATTTTTTTTATTCAATTTCATTTAACTCTGTTCTGATCTTGGTTATCTCCTTCCTTCTGCTGGGTTTGGATTTGGTTTGCTCTTGTTTCTCTAGTTCCCTCAGGTGTGACCTTAGATTGTCTGTTTGTTTGTACTCTTTCAGATTTTTTGATGTATGCGTTTAGGGCTATGAACTTTCCTCTTAGCACCGTCTTTGCTGTATCCCAGAGGTTTTGATAGGTAATTTCATTATTGTCATTCAGTTGGAAGAATTTTTCAGTTTTCATCTTGATTTCATTTTTGACCCAATGCTCATTCAGCAGGTTATTTAATTGCCATGTATTTGCATGGTTTTGAAAATTTCTTTTGGAGTTGATTTCCAGTTTTATTCCACTTTGGTCCAAGAGAGTGCTTGATAAAATTTCAATTTTCTTAAATGTATTGAGGCTCATTTTATGGCCTATCATATGGTCTATCTTGGAGAAAGTTCCATGAGCTGTTGAACAGAATGTGTATTCTGCAGTTGTTGGATGGAATGTTCTGTATATACCTGTTAAGTCCGTTTCTTCCAAGGTATAGTTTAAATCCATTGTTTCTTTGTTGCCTTTCTGTCTTGATGACCTGTCTCGTGCTGTCAATGGAGTATTGAAGTCCTCCATTATTGTTGTGTTACTGTCTTATTTCTTAGGTCTATTAGTAATTGCTTTTATAAATTTGGGAGCTCCAGTGTCAGGTGCATATATGTTTAGGATTGTGATATTTTCCTGTTGGACAAGGCTTTTTTTTTTTTTTTTGAGATGGCGTCTGGCTGTGTTGCCCAAGCTGGAGGGCAGTGGCACGATCTCGGCTCACTGCAACCTCTGCCTACTGGGTTCAAGTGATTCTCCTGTCTCAGCCTCCCGAGAAGCTGGGATTACAGGCACCCACCACCACACCCGGGTAATTGTATTTTTAGTAGAGATGGAGTTTCACCATGTTGGTCAGGCTGGTCTCGAACTGCTGACCTCAGGTGATCCACCCCCCTTGGCCTCCCAAAATGCTGGGATTACAGGGGTGAGCCACTGGGCCTGGCCTGGACAAGGCCTTTAACCATTATACAGTATCCCTCTGTCTCTTTTAACCACTGTTGCTTTAAAGTTTATTTTGTCTGATGTGAGAATAGCTACCCCTGCTCGCTTTTGGTGTCCATTTGCATGAAATGCTTTTCCACCCGTTTACTTTAAGTTTATGTGAGTCCTTATTGTTAGGTGAGTCCCCTGAAGGCAGCTGATAGTTGGTTGGGGAGTTCTTATCCATTCTGTGGTTCTGTATCTTTTTTTTTTTTTTTTTGAGACCGAGTCTTGCTCTGTTGCCCAGGCTGGAGTACAATGGTGTGATCTCAGCTCACTGCACCCTCCACCCCTGGGTTTCAAGTGGTTCTCTTGCCTCACCCTCCCAAGTTGCTGGGATCACGGGTGCATGCCACCACACCCGGCTGATTTTTGTATTTTTAGTAGAGACAGAGTTTCACCATGTTGGCCAGGCTGGTCTCGAACTCCTGACCTCAGGTGATCCCCCTGCCTCGGCCTCCCGAAGTGCTGGGATTACAGGCATGAGCTATCGCTCCTGGCCTCTGTATCTTTGTAAGTGGAGCATTTAGGTCATTTATATTCAATGTTAGTTTCACTCTCGTTGGTGTGAAGAGACCACCAAACAGGCTTTGTGTGAGCAATAAAGCTTTTTAATCACCTGGGTGCAGGCGGGCTGAGTCTGAAAAGAGAGTCAGTGAAGGGAGATTGGGGTAGGGCCGTTTTATAAGATTTGGGTAGGTAAAGGAAAATTACAGTCAAAGGGGGGTTGTTCTCTGGCAGGCAGGAGTGGGGGTCACAAGGTGCTCAGTAGGCGAGCTTTTGAGCCAGGATGAGCCAGAAGGAATTTCACAAGATAATGTCATCAGTTAAGGCAGGAACAGGCCATTTTCTTTTCTTTTATGGTGGAATGTCATCAGTTAAGGCAGGAACCGGCCATCTGGATGTGTACGTGCAGGTCACAGGGGGTATGATGGCTTAGCTTGGGCTCAGAGGCCTGACATTCCTGTTTTCTTATATTAATAAGAAAAATAAAATGAAATAGTTGGTAAAGTGTTAGGATGGCGAAAATTTTGGGGGGTGGTATGGAGAGATAATGGGCGATGTTTCTCAGGGCTGCTTCGAGCGGGATTGGGGCGGCGTGGGAACCTAGAGTGGGAGAGATTAAGCTGAAGGAAGATTTTTGTGGTAAGGGGTGATATTGTGGGGTTGTTAGAAGAAACATTTGTCGTGTAGAATTATTGGTAATAGCCTGGATAGGGTTTTGTATGAATTGAAAAACTAAGCGGAATAAGAGAAGGAGAAAAACAGGTATTAAAGGACTAAGAATTGGGAGGACCTAGGACATCTAATTAGAGAGTGTCCAAGGGGGTGCAGCGTAATTACTTGCTGGGTTGGCAAGTTTTTGGGCTCTATCCTTGAGTTTTTTATGTTGTCATACATCAGGCCAGATTGATTTAGGTAAAAAACAACACTCTTCCTTTAAGAATATACAGAGTCCTCCTTTTTCAGCAGTGAGTAAGTCAAGGCCTCGGCGGTTTTGGAGGACAACTGCAGCTAAAGAGTCAACTTGGGCCTGGAGGACTGAAAAAGTTTGTGGCATGTCTGTGATGCTAGCAGAGAAGTCATTAGAGAGGCTACGGAAGGTCATGACAGAGGTGGAAATGCCTGCTATTCCAGTACCGAGAGCAATAGTGGAGGCAGAAAGTCCTAAACCGACCAGCAAGGGAATTAGTGGAATAACTCTTTTTTGTCGTATCGGTGTCATGAGGGGAACAGGGAGCTCTTCGGTCCTATTTGCAAACTGAATTTTGGAAGTAAGGAAAACTAGTGTGCATGTGCCTGTCCAATTAGCAGGTATCAGACACATGTAGGTAGAGGATCCACAGAGGAAGAAGAGGCCTTGTGCGAGGCAAAACTGGAGATGCAAAGTAAAAAGATGAGAAGGAGCGCAGAAAGGGGTGTCTTATACCTAGACTTCTAGGGATCCAGCTAGGGCAGCAGCTGTCAGAGGTTGTAATGGGGACTGATGAGGTAACTGCATAGAGGGGGAGGTTCGATTTTCATGGTGTGTGAGAAAACGTCAAGTGTCTACGAGCAACCTTTCACTGTTATTTTTGGGCCTGGGTATAAGTAAACAAGAAGAGGGCTTTGGAGATGAAGAGTAAAGGAACATCGAGAAGGTGAAAGGTTACCTAGGGGAATTCCAGTGGGTCTTTGCTGAGAGATACATAAAGTAGCAGCCAACACAACACAAACAAATAGTAGTTTGTGTTGTGAGGGGTCCAAATGTTGGGGGAGTAGAGTTGATATAAGGAGAAAGGTTTTTTAAGTAAGTGCGGAGGAGGGCGGCAGCTTGCTGATGTGAGATGTCTGGGGACGTCTTGCTGGACCTGTCTGGAAAGTAAATGAGTTCTTCAGGAGGGTAAAGGTGAGGCCTGTTAAAGGAAATTTGGAGGTGTGGGGAGACAGGAGATGTTGCCTAGTCTGCATGTAACGCGGGGACAGCTGTGTAGGCACTGGAAGAAAGGGAAATGCAAAGCCAGCGGTCGTTCGCTAAGGAGGGATTAGAAACGGCTAGGAGAGAATGAGTAAGGTTGATAGTGTGGTGGAGATAGCTGGGGAGAGGTAGAGGGTGGCATACGAATGGGAATGAGAATAAGAGTGAGTATAAAACTAAAGAATAGAACTTCATCAGGGTGAAAGTATTGGAGGGTCCCCTGCCAGCAAAGATCATCTATCCACTGTAAGAAAGAGTTAAGAGTTGCCAGTCCTGGGCGGGGGCAAATCCTCGAGCTTGATGTATAGGGAAGGGAGGGGGCCTGAATAATCCCTGAGGAGTAGTAGAATAGGAGATGGAACACTGAGAAGTTACTTCCTTGAGGATAGATTTCCACAATGGAAAGGAAATGAGAGGTTCTAAGAGGCGGGCTGGTGGCTTGTACTGTAGCATAGCCTGCCTTTGCTGGCATGTGGCGATTAGGCCTGGTGGAACTGCCATCAATAAATCAAGCGTGAGCAGGGTGAGGAACAGGAAAGAAGGAACTATGGGGAAATGGGGTGAATGTCGGGTGGATCAGAGAGATACAGTCATGGGGGTCAGGTGTGGTATCCGGAATACTGTGGGAGGCCGGATTGATGTCTGGGCCAGGAACAATGGTATTTGTGGGAGACCCAACAAAGAGTGAGTACAGCTGAAGGAGCTGGGGAGCAGAAAGTATATGTGTCAGGTGGGAGAAAGAAAATAGATTTTGGAAGTTATGAGAACTGTAGAGAGTGAGTTGAGCATAGTTTGTGATTTTTAGGGCCTCTAAAAGTATTAAAGCAGCGGCAGCCATTGCATGCAGACATGAGGGCTAGGCTAAAACAGTAAGGTCAAGTTGTTTGGACAGAAAGGCTACAGGTTGCGGTCCTGGCTCTTGTGTAAGAATTCTGACCGCTCTAACCATGCCTAGGAAGGAAAGGAGTTGTTTTGTAGAAGGGATTGGGGTTTGGGAGATTAGCCGGACATGATCAGCAGGGAGAGTACATGTGTCTTTATGAGAATTATGCTGAGATAGGTAACAGATGAGGAAGAAATTTGGGCTTGACTGACGTAATTGGGGCTGTCTGTGAAGCTTTGTGGCAGTACAGCCCAGGTAATTTGCTGAGCCTGATGAGTGTCAGGGTCAGTCCAAGTGAAAGCGAAGAGAGGCTGGGATGAAGGGTGCAAAGGAATAGTAAAGAAAGCATGTTTGAGATTCAGAACAGAATAATGGGTTGTGGAGGGAGGTATTGAGGATAGGAGAGTGTATGGGTTTGGCACCATGGGGTGGATAGGCAAAACAATTTGGTTGATAAGGCGCAGATCCTGAATTAACCTGTAAGCCTTGTCTGGTTTCAGGACAGGTAAAATTGGGGAATCATAAGGGGAGTTTGTAGGCTTTAAAAGGCCATGCTGTAGCAGGCGAGTGATAACAGACTTTAATCCTTTTAAAGCGTGCTGTGGAATGGGATATTGGCATTGAGCAGAGTAAGAGGGATTAGGTTTTAATGGGATGGTAAGGGGTGCATGATTGGTCACTAAGGAGGGAGTAGAGGTATCCTATACTTGTGGGTTAAGGTGGGGGAATACAAGAGGAGGATGTGAAGGAGGCTTTGAACTGGGGGAAAAGGCGGCAATGAGGTGTGGCTGTAGCCTAGGAATAGTCAGGGATGCAGATAATTTAGTTAAAGTGTCTCAGCCTAATAAGGGAATTGGGCAGGTGGGGATAACTAAAAAGGAGTGCTTAAAAGAGTATTGTCTAAGTTAGCACCAGAGTTGGGGAGTTTTAAGAGGTTTAGAAGCCTGGCCGTCAATACCTACAACAGTTATGGAGGCAAAGGAAACAGGCCCTTGAAAAGAAGGTAATGTGGAGTGGGTAGCCTCCGTATTGATTAAGAAGGGGACGGACTTACCCTCCACTGTGAGAGTTACCCAGAGCGTCTGTGATGGTCCTATAGGCTTCTGAGGCAATCAGGCAGTGTCAGTCTTCAGCTGCTAAGCTGAGAAGATCTGGGAAGGAGTCAGCCTTGGGCCAGAGTTCCAGGGGCTCTGGAAGTGGCTGCCAGGTCAGTTGAACAGTCCAATTTTCAGTGGGTTCCTGCAGAGATGGGACACGGCTTAGGAGGAATCCTGGGCTGTGGGTATTCCTTGGTCCAGTGGCCAGATTTCCGGCACTTGTAGCAAGCTCCTGGGGGAGGAGGTTCTGGAGGAACCCCTGGCAGCTGCGGTTCAGGTGTTTGGAGTTCTTGTGTGCTGGAGATATGGCTGGGGTTTGTCTCAGTGGAGGCAAGGAATTGCAACTCAGAAATACATTGCTACTTGGCTGCCTCTACTTTATTATTGTACACCTTGAAGGCTAGGTTAATTAAGTCCTGTTGTGGGGTTTGAGGGTGGAATTTAATTTTTGGAGTTTTATTTGTTGTCGGGAGCGGATTGGGTAATAAAATGTATATTGAGAATAGACGGCCTTTTGACCTTTTAGGGTCTAGGGCTGTAAAGCGTCTCAGGGTTGCTGCCAAACAAGCCATGAACTGGGCTGGGTTTTTTATTTGATGAAAAAGAGCCTAAACACTATCTGATTTGGGATAAAGAAAAAGGAGCATTAACCTTGACTATGCCTTTAGCTCCAGCCAGCTTTTTAAGAGGAAATTGCTGGGCAGGTGGGGGAGGGCTAGTCGCGGATGGAAACTGTAAACCGGACCGGGTGTGAGGAGGGGAGGCTCCCAGGGCCTCTCCACTGCTTCCTCTGCTCCTGTATTTCGCTCGGCTTTCTAACTTGACTTAGCTCCAGGTAAAGTCGGAAACTTCTGCAAACAGACCTTCAGCTTCTCCAGTGGGGGTGTGTGTTCGTGAGAGGAGTGTCTCCCTTTCCCACTTGCGCAGTTGGGGCATTCACAGTATTTGGGGTGTCTCCCGGGTCCTACAGGAGCAGATCGCTTCCTTCACGGGGGTCTGTGGGTCCTCTTGGGATTGCTGGTTTGTTCTTGTAGTCGATTTGGAGCTAAAATTCACAATCGGGAGTCTATTTTAAAATTATGTTGATAAATTTGAGCCCATGTGTGTTTTTCTCTGATAAGGGTCAGCTGCTCGTCTTGCTAGCACAGCATAAATGGAAAGTTGAGTTTCCCTGGAACTATGATTTAGCTAGCTGAGCTTTTTAGAGGAAGAGGAGGATAGAGGAAGTGGAGGTATATAAGTTAGTGATAAGGGTGATGAACTGTGAAATCTAAACTGGGAAAGGAAGAAATGAAGGTGGGAGGAGGTGGATGAACAGTGAAAAAGTGGTAGGGGCAATGGATTAGAGATTCCAGGGGAGCTAATGGAGTCTATGAGCATCTTAGAGAAGGTGAACCAAAAAGAGAAGATCCAAGAGTCTATACATCCCAAGAATTAACCACTCTTTCTATGAATTCTTCTTAAGTTTAGATGGTGCTCTTCTTTTTAGCTTTCTCCTGTGAAAATGGAGGAGAGGTCGTTATCACAGAAATTGCTTTCATATCTGCTTCTGTAGCACTGACCTCTTTGCTAAACCTCAGTTCTACAATTCTAGTGCCTGCAAGAATTGCCTGAATGATCTACCAGCATTTTGTACTAATTATATGTAAATTATTTTTAACAATTCATTCAAATTCACCTGTTCTGGACTGCCATTCTCCCTCTGTGAGACTCTCTCCTGACTCTTTCCTCTCCTTGCCTCCAATTTTAATCATTACTAGGTAAGTTAGCTTATAAAATATTTATTGGATCTTCTCTACATTTCCAGGGCCCACTGACCTTGTTGGCCCATCCAGTACCCATTCAGCTCCCTATCTTGCACCTTCATTTCCCTCTTTGGGATATCTTCCCTTGAATGTTAAAATCCTTTGGCCACAAATTTAGATGCCATCTATTCTATAAACACTGCCAGGACTTCAATTTATTAATTTTGTTAATTGTTTCCAAAATGGTATCCTCTTTATGATTTTTTTCTCCAATACCAGGTTAATTTTCAAAATTATATTCTTTATAGCCACAGCCCTTCTCAAAAACTTTTAGGAGTTTTCCATTTCTCCTAGAATAATATCCAAACTCTAGCATAGGCTCTAGCCTTCTTTCACATTCTCATTTTCTTCACCACCTCTTCGTGGAGTCTTTCCAGGGCCCACTGAACTTGTTGCCCATCCACTGCTCTTTCAATCCCCTATGTTGTACCTGCATTTCCCTCTTCTTGGAATATCTTCTCTGAATGGTAAAAATCCTTTGAGCACTGATTTAAATACCACCTACTCTATAAACATTTTACTTGCTCTTCACTGTTGAAAGTAATCTCTCCTTCCTCCAAACATGCAAAATAACTCTCTGTATACCTGTTAGTCACAAGAATACTTCTTAATTTTGTAAGTGTAGTTTTCAAACTGCTTTTACATATGTTTTACTTTATTCTCTACAACAAGATGAGGTTTTCTTCAGCACCATTTTAAAGATATGGAAACTGGGAATGAGAATTATTTAAATTGCACATACTTGTCACTGTCACCCTTGCCTTTGAATAATTTATATTCTTATTTTTCTTGTTCCCAGACTTTGTCCTTCAGTGCGCTGAGTCAAAGCTTTACACTAACAGGCAGTCTTATTTGTTGAATGAATGCATGAAAGGCTGGTTTTATGAAAGCAAATGTATTTTTCATAATTAGTATTTGAAAGGATGTGTTTTTCAAGTAACTTGCATGTTAATAGCTTTTTTTATGATGTGGCCTTTGTTAAGTCTGGCAGTAAGAAAAAGAAAGTCACCAAAGCTGAACGATTGAAGCTGCTACAAGAGGAGGAGGAGAGACGACTGAAAGAGGAAGGTACAAAATAAATACTGATACTATTTACATATACAGGTAATAGTCATGATAGGTTGGTCTTCTGTAGTACAGTTTTCAAAGTTCTTTAATTTTAAAATTTAATCTGTTTTATAATAGGTATCTATCATTTAGAAAGTATCCAGAAAGATGTTAGTACATGCCAGTCTCTTTCAGATATATATTGAATTAGGGTTGCCAGAGATAAAATACAGGAGCCCAGTTAAATTTAACTTTCAGATAATCAAATGGATAATTTGGGATAATTTGCCCCATGCAATACTTGGGACATACTTAACTTAAAAAAAAATTGTTATAAAATTTCGGTGCCGCAAAAGATAGAGCACTCGAATATAAAATTTTCTTTTTATTTCTCAGCAAGGCAAGAGAAGTCAGGGCAGAGCAGGTGGCAGGTAATCTGAATGAGTTAGGGTGGAGCAGGTGATCTGAATGAGTTAGGGTGGAGCAGGTGATCAGAATGAGTCAGGGTGGAGTAGGTAATCGAGAAAGGTTGCTTTATGAAGAAGTTAAGTTTAAAAGTAGAAGGCAAAGGATTGAACATACTGACATATTCTTTGAAGAGAAATTTAGAATTCATATTCAACAAATGTTTGTTGTTTATCTAAAATTCAAATTGAACTGAGCATCCCATGTTTTAATTTGCTAATTCTGGTAACCCTGTCTTGAAGTGTTTATATTTACTGATGAAATTAGGAGCATTGGTGCTGATTGTTCAGTAAAAATTGTGAAACTCAAATTCATTAAATGTGGGAAATATATACTAGCAAGAAATACATACAGCAGCCGAAATTTTTAGTTTTATAATATTTATTTGCCAAATTTAAAATACTAATTTTATTTGTTAAAAAATTAAACATTGATAAAAGTGTTTATTAATTAAAGTACCAAAAAGTGATTTTTAAAATTTGAGTATTTAGATATAGGTTTTTAAAAGACTGTTCTCAGGTTCCATATTGATTTTTTATGTATAATTTTATACATCCTTTTTTTAGGTGACTCCTGATAAGAATACAATATCAGGATCTATATCTTGGGGCATGTTTTATTTATATTGGATTAAACTTATACTCTTCAATATATACTTCACATTTTGTTTTTAATAGTGAGAGTGGGAGAAGATTAAGGTAATTGCATCTGAAGATGTAGATGTCACAAGATTATGGAAGTCTTCTGAAGACTTGACTTCCTCTTCATTGCCATGATAGGTCTGCCATACTTTATTGGTTAAAATCACTATTGAATTGCTATAAACCTTTTAGAGAAGAAAAATATTATTGTGGGCTTATTTTTCATTTTTATTTTTTGACCACAAAGTTTGAATCATGTTACTTTCTTTTTTTTGGGAAATGGGAATTTCTCTCAACCTTTATTTTGACATTCAGCAGTAGATGATGGATGTTTTAAATTACTCTTGATAAGAAGCTATCAGTAGGAGTTATTTTGTTTCACAGATACTTGGCAGGTCAAAAACATACTCAAATTCAATAAATATTCTCAAATTAAGTAGGGGAGTGGCAAGGCCGAGTAGCTCCTGCTGCAGAGAGGAAGCACATCTAAAGCTACAGTGAGTGCTCAAGGGAGCCACTCCTACATCATTTCCACAACAAGCAAAGAAGAGACAATGGCTGGGAGTCATGTGTCTTTATAGCAGGATGATTTATAATCATCTGGGTGTATACCCAGTAATGGGATTGCTGGGTCAAATGGTATTTCTAGTTATAGATCCTTGAGGAATCACCACGCTGTCTTCCACAATGGTTGAACTAGTTTACACTCCCACCAACAGTAGTGTTCGTATTTCTCCACATCCTCTCCAGCACCTGTTGTTTCCTGACTTTTTAATGATCGCCATTCTAACTGGTGTGAGATGGTATCTCATTGTGGTTTTGATTTGCATTTCTTTGATGGACAGTGATGATGAGCATTTTTTCATGTGTCTGTTGGCTGCATAAATGTCTTCTTTCGAGAAGTGTCTGTTCATATCCTTAGCCCACTTTTTGATGGGGTTGTTTGATTTTTTCTTGTAGTTACTTTCTTGAAAGGAAAACTGACACTTTTCTCATCTCTACCACATAATAAAGACTGACTTCTATAAAAGATTCCACCACTACGTCTTGAAAATATTAGGAGTAATTTTAAGGGCTTAAAAATACAGTGATTATTCACTGAGAAAAAAAATTTTTTTTGGTTCTTTAGAGGAGGCCCGTTTGAAGTGTGAGAAAGAAGAAATGGAAAGGCTTGAAATACAGCGAATTGAGAAAGAAAAATGGCATCGACTTGAAGCAAAAGTAAATAAACATTAATAATGTTCTTAATGAATATTTAAACTATGGCCATCAGATTTATTGTCATTTAATTTCCTTCTCAGCCTGTAGCTACCAGTAATATTTAGGCCTACATGAACTTAATCCTTAACAATGTCCTTAAGTGACGTTGTTATCCAGATTTCACAGATGAGGAAATTGAGGCACGGAGAAATTAAGCATCTAATCAGTGGCATAGCTAAGACTTAGATCTTTTTTTTTTTTTTTTTTTTTTTTTAGATGGACTCTGGCTCTGTTGCCCAGGCTGGAGTGCAGTGGCATAATCTTGGCTCACTGCAAGCTCCACCTCCTGGGTTCACGCCATTCTCCTGCCTCAGCATCCCGAGTAGCTGGGACTACAGGTGCCCGCCACCACGCTTGGCTAATCTTTTGTATTTTTAGTAGAGACGGGCTTTCACCTTGTTAGCCAGGATGGTCTCGATCTCCTGACCTTGTGATCTGCCCGCCTCGGCCTCCCAAAGTGCTGGGATTACAGGTATGAGCTACTGCGCCTGGCCGCCAAGACTGAGATCTCAGCATGTCTTGCTGCAGAGCCTAGGCTTGTAACCTTTAAGCATACATGAATCTGTTTTATAGACAAGATAACAGGAACCAAAAAAAGAAAAATTCAAAATATTCAAATTCTACCTCTCCTTTTTTAGCTTCACTTCTCTTTTTCACTAGAATCTTTTAGATCAGTAATTCTGAAATATTCTGGTCTCAGGACAAAACTCCATTACTATTAAAAACTGAAGACCTCCCAAGGAGCTTATGTTTATGGGATTACATCTATCAATATTTACCATATTAGAAATTAAAACTAAAAAATTTTAAACTGCTTACATTAACAGAGATTACATGTTGATAAAAATAAACTTTATTAAACGTAAGTAAATACAAGGACATTTTTAAAGAAACAACTATTTTTTTAATTAAGGAAATGAAGGCATTGTTTATATTTTAAAAATTTATTTGATATCTGACTTAACAGAAGACAGCTGGATTCTCATATCTATTTCAGTATTCCATCTGTTGCAATATGTTGTTTTGTATGAAGCATATAAGGAAAATCTGGCCTTATACAGATATGCAATTGGAAAAAAAGTAATATTTTAATAGCCTTTCTGATAATTGTGGATATTCTTCTTCGATACTATATCAAAACTTTTTTTTCCAATTGTATATCTGTATTTTGAGACAGAGTCTCTCTCTGTCGCCCTGGCTGGAGTGCAATGGTGCGATTTCGGCTTACTGCAAGCTCCGCCTCCCGGGTTCACGCCATTCTCCTGCCTCAGCCTCCTGAGTAGCTGGGACTACAGGCACCTGCCACCAGCCTGCCTAATTTTTTTTTGTATTTTTAGTAGAGACGGGGTTTCACCGTGGTCTCGATTTCCTGACCTCGTGATCCGCCCGCCTTGGCCTCCCAAAGTGCTGGGATTACAGGTGTGAACCACTGCGCCCGGCCAAGTCGTAGTTTCTTAATGTGGAATATGAAACCGTATCAATCAACTATTCATACTCTGTGTTATTTTAAAACATTTGGCATTATCATGTGTTGCTTGCTTGAAAAGTTCTGGTTTACTGAATTATTTGCTTCCAAATGTTGATGTAATTTATTATTATCAAAAATCACATACATTAGTATAATCACCAATCAAATCAGAAGTTTTTTTCATTTTTTTTTTGAGACGGAGTCTTGTTCTGTCACCCAGGCTAGAGTGCAGTGGCATAATCTCGGCTCACTGCAACCTCCACCTTCCAGGTTCAGGCGATTCTCCTGCGTCAGCCTCCTGAGTAGCAGAGATTACAGGCGCCTGCCACCGCGCCTGGCTAATTTTTGTATTTTTAGTAGAGACGGGGCCAGGCTGGTCTCGAACTCCTGACCTTGTGATCCACGCTCCTCTGCCTCCCAAAGTGCTGAGATTACAGATGTGAGCCACCACGCCAGGCCCAAATCAGAAGTTTTTAAAGATTGGAATACTTTCAAGCTTACAGTGATAGATACAAGTTTTCTAAAATTTGAATTTTTGCCTGAAAGCTTGAATTTTATCATTGGCAACAAATATTTTGAGTTGTAGCCCTTGAAGTGACACACTCTATTCATTAATTTTTGAGAGAATGTCTGCCAAAATAGTCACATAATTGCACAAGAGATATTTCTTGAGACAGTATTGTCATTCGATATGCAGCAGAAGAGCTTTATGCTTACTTCCCATTTTATCCAACAGGATATTAAAAAGACATGTACTTAGGGTTGAGATTTAATACAATTAATAATTTTCACCTCTTCATCAGGGCATTCTTTTTTTGTTTTTTTGTAACGTGATTTAGAGTCTTGCCCTGTTGTCCAGGCTGGAGTGCAGTTGCGCAATCTTGGGTTAGTGGAACCTCTGCCTCCAGGGTCGAGCAGTTCTCCCACTTCAGCCTCCTGAGTAGCTGGGATTACAGGCACATGCCACCATACCCGGCTAATTTTTGTATTTTTGGTCGAGACGGGGTTTCACCATGTTGGCTGGTCTCAAACTCCTGACCTCAAGTGATCCGCCTGCCTCGGCCTCCCAAAGTGCTGGGATTACAGGCGTGAGCCACTGCGCCTGTCCATCCGGACATTCTTTTGTGAAGCTGGCTCCTTCCCCTCACCTCTCCCCCTAGAGGTAGTACAGTTTGGGGTCACTGTCTGATTTGTGCTAAGACGTCAGCACTTTCACACCATCTTGCACAATGAGTGCAAATAGATATATGATGAAAAAGTCAAATAATGTTAGTATTATTATGGAAATAGATCTGACCTCACAGATCCCAGGTTTTAGGTACCCATCAAGAGTCTGTAGATCACACTTTGTAAGCCGCTGTTTCAGATGAAACTTTTTGGAGATATCAGTTATATTCAAACTAATTTTAATATTCATTTTGAAACTGCAGTTATATATTTAGCCACACCAGTTTTAGATGCTACTTGTGAAACATAAAGCTAAAATTAAAGAGCTGATCAATGTATCTGTCCTTGTGCAACAGGATCTAGAAAGGAGAGATGAAGAACTTGAAGAACTTTATTTATTAGAGAGGTGTTTTCCTGAAGCAGAGAAATTGAAACAAGAGACTAGATTGCTTTCTCAGGTAAGGCTAATTTCTCTTTTTTAGCTAATACTTTTGTCACCACAAGAGGGAGTTGTAGTCCAATTTTGATGCCAAGAAACTATCTGTTTTAAAAAACCCTCTCATCTGACAAATTGATTGCTTATGGCAAAGTAAAGTAACATAACTTTGTAGGAAGCTATTTGTCAGTAATAATGTCCTTGAAATGTTTATATTCTTTGACTATGACTCAATTGTTGGGAATGTATGCTAGGGAAATTATGCTAAATTAAAACGTAAAAGCTTTGTGCTTAAGGCAGTCTAGTCTTGCTCAAAACAGCATAGTTTGGAAATAATATAGGTGAATATCAGGAGAAAAATGAAAAACTATTATAATATGGCTAAAGATTGTGGTATAATCAAGTGAAAAATTCTAAGTACAGTACAATATGATTACAAATGTGAAATTTGCATAAACTACAAAATGAATGGAAGGCCTTGTACTAAAATGCCAGTGGCAACTAGACATTAGTAATTACGTGGGAAGTAGAAATAAACCCAGGTGTTGGCATTTGCAAATAAGCAGCTCTATGATTAGAGAGGAAAACTAAGCAAAGCAAAAACTACTTATAAATAATGCTTTAAAAATAAAAATATGAAAGTAATTAGTGCTTCTATGTATCTTAAGGATTAGAAATTACTTGGATAAAGAAGAATTTGGTTATTTTAGAGCTCTCTCAAGTTACTGGTTAAAGCCATCATGTTTTTATCTAAGTTGGTTAAACTAGGTTACAAGGATTTAACTTCAAAAAAGAAATCATTTAATCTTTGGTTGAATCTTCATCACTGTGAACCTTTAAACATTTTTATTCCACAGTGGAAGCACTACATTCAATGTGATGGGAGTCCTGATCCTTCAGTAGCCCAAGAAATGAACACGTTTATTAGTTTGTGGAAAGAGAAAACAAATGAGACTTTTGAGGAAGTGATTGAGAAGAGTAAAGTAGTGCTAAATGTAGGTATTTATGCATTTTCCTATAAACTGGCTATTACAAATAGTCTGGTATTAACTCAAAATAAAAATAATAGATCATTTGCCAAGTAATAACACTACTGCTTCTGAACCCTTAGCAAAAGAAGTAATTGGTAATCTTTTCATTTTCTTTTTTCTTTTTACAAGTCCTAAGAATTCCTTGCCATATTAGCTAAGGTCAGCATATCATAAAACATTATTTGTCTAATCAAGAAAAAAAATGAAGTTGCATGCATTCATGTAGATAACTCATGTAGTGGGTAATTTTATCCTCAGTTGGAATATTCACTGTTCAGTAATTCAGTACCCATGATATTTAATGTTTACTAGGTGCCAGGTATACACTCTGTTAGACAACAGGGGTGCAAAGACAAATGAGAATATTCTAACTGTTGTTCCTGCAAATAGGATGGTTAGACTAGCCTGAAAAGCTTCCACTTTACAATGCACTTAAAAATACTGGGGGAAAAAGAACTAATTTATTTAAAAAAATTTAAATTCATTGCTCTAATCACAAAAAAGTAAGGTAAAACCTTAGAGGCCATAAAACAATCCAGAAAGTAAGAAAGTCTTGAAGCCAGTGGCTTCCCAGCTAACCAGTTAGTGGCTTAGCTAGCTAACTGCTAGTGGCTTAGCATTGGTTCAAAGGGCCATCAGGAGGCAAAGCCTAGAGTACATACAAGGTGGCAAGTTGAACCAGAGACTCCTATATGGCTAGGAGCCTCAAAAGACGTTATGGATAACAGGAAAAATTTATCGTGCAAAAGGAGATAAGATGTGTTTGGCTTATCTTTAGCTTAGTGAATAAGAAATAAAAATGTCTCCACTAAGAATTTTTATTTATTTATTTATTTAATGTATTTTTTGAGACGGCATCTCGTTCTCTCACCCAGGCTGGAGTGCAGTGGCATGATCTTGGCTTACTGCAACCTCTACCTCCTGGGTTCAAGCAATTCTCATGCCTCAGCCTCCCAATAGCTGGGATTACAGTCATGTACCACCACACCTGGCTAATTTTTGTATTTTTAGTAGAAATGAGGTTTCACCATGTTAGCCAGGATGGTCTCAAACTGCTGACCTCAAATGATCCATCTGCCTCAGCCTCCCAAAGTGCTAGCATTACAGGCATGAGCCACTGCACCCGGCCGAGAATTTTTAATCAGGAGTGAATCAAAAGTTGGAAAAATTTACCAGAAGACAGCACAGAGACAAAGAGATAGAAAATATGAAAGAGCAGTTGACAGGCATGTATGATAGAGTAAGAAGGGCTAGAAATATATGGAAAAGAAGGGATACAGAAGAATGGAAGAGAGACAATATTCAAAGAGATAATGGCTGAAAATTTTCCAGAATTGATGAAAGATGTGAATCCTCACATTCAAGAAGCTCAAGAAATTCTAAGTAAAAAGAAAAACTAGTGTTTATACTTTTAACACTTCTGACAGCAAATGTATGTGGGGTTTTGTCACACCAACCAATTATCCAACTCTCCAGATTCCTACTGAGTGTCCTTCGATCCAGTGCTGGTACTGAGTACTTAGTGCAGACCCCAGTCCCACAAAACTGCCCCTTCCTTCACTTCCAATCACAAGTCCCAGCTTGTCACCTGTACTTCTGATCAGCCTGTTATAAATCAGCCACAAGCCATTGGTCAGGTTATTTGCTGTAATGGCTCACAAAACTCAGGGAAACATTTAGTCACCTTTACTGGCTTATTATAAAGGATATTACAAAGGATACAAGTGAACAACTAGATGAAGAAATACAAGGGGTGAGGTCCATAGGGAGGAGTGTAGAGCTTTCATGCCCTCTTGGGGCACACCACCCTTCCAGCACCTCAATGTGTTCACCAGCCAGAAAGTTCTCTGAACCTCGTTGTTTGAGTTTTTTATGGAAACCTCATTTATGTAGGCATGATTGATTAAATCATTTGCCATTGGCATTTGAGTTCATCTTCATCCCCTCTCCCCATCCTGGAGGCTAGGGAGTGGGGCTGCAAGTTTCAGCCCTCTAATCACATGGTTGGTCCCTCTGACAATCAGCCCCCATCCTCTGAGACTCATCACATTAGCATAAACTCAGGTGAGGTTGAAAAGGGCTTACTATAAATAACAAAAGCTGTTTCTATCATTCCTATCCCTCAAGAAATTCTAAGAAGCTTGTGCCAGGAACTGGGGGCAGAGACCAAATATTTATTTCTTTTTATGTCACATCAAGTTAGGATAAATACATTCACACTTAAACACACTTATATGATAATAGAAACTAGAAGGAATTCACTACTCTTACTCCTGTTATTATCCTTTCATGCTTTTTTGGTCCACTTCCTCACAGTTTTTTGCTTCCTGTCATTGCTGCTGTAGTTTAACTTCTTCATGTTGTCATAAGAGGGTAGAACTGTAGACTCTTTTTAAGCTCATACCATGCATTGCATGACTTAATCTAAACAAGGTTATAAGAGTCATTTAACAAATAAACATAGATTGTGATTTGCTTACAGTCCACTATGAGACCTTAGATGGACCTTACTCTGACTTTCCGTAGACCCAAGGAGTCTCCCGTACAGTCTGAGCTATTTAAATGCCAGGGGATTACTCATACAGTGTTCTTGCTACTACACATCCTGTATACCAGAGAGGCTGCCATGGCATGACGTCAGTTTGGGAATCTGGTACTTTGCAATTAGCAGGGAGGCAGTGGGAAGCAGTACTAGAGTTCACCAGTGATGAGCTGCAAGGGACATCTTCCTGTTACAAGAATGAGGAGTCAGAAGTAATAAATAGCAAAAATGATGAGAAAAGGATAAGTTCAATAACACAGGAGACAGAGCAGGGGAGTAATCACAGCAATAGGAAAGGAAGAAAGCAGAGAGCTGCAGAACAAGTGGAGTTGGATAGCAGTAACAGAAGGAAATGGCCCCGTAGTAAACACCAGTTTCCAAATTTTCAAATTTATTTAATAAACTCTTATACAGTGCTTAATCTATGCCAAGCTTTGGAAATATTAGCTTTCTGAGTTCTCATAATAACACTAGGAGATAGGTACTAAAAACCCCATTTTTCCAATGAGGAAATTGAGGCAATAACTTGCCCAAGACTACACTGCTAGTTGAGAGGTGGCCAGGATTGAAGCCCAGCATTCTTGCTTCAGTCCATACTATCCTACGCTACGATGCTGCCTGTCTTAATTCAGAAAATTTCTATGTATTATCTGTGTCAGTGTTCAAAATTTAATTCTGCCACTTACTAGTTTTTCCTTCATCACACTGTGCCTCAGTTTCATCATCTATAAAATATGCACAGTAACAATATCTACCTCATAGAGTTATAATGAAGAATGAATGCATTAAAACATATACAGCATATAAAACAGTTCCTGGTGCATAGTAAGCATTCAGTAAAAATATTAGTAGTTCTCTTCCATCTCCTCCTGATTGTTGTTATATTTTGTTGTTTTTTCTATTATCTCTCAGTCTTAGGTAATGACAAGTTGCCACTCGTTTATTAACTTGCTCATGAAAGCTCTGTCACACATAGTTAACTGGTAGGTCCGAGGGTTTAATTAGATTCAGAGCCACCATTTTCAGCAAGAAGGCATCATAAGTTATGTTGTGTTCTTCATACTGCATCCTATCAGAAACCATATGATGTTCCATTATTAATTTTTTTTTTTTTTTTTTTTTTTTTGAGACGGAGTCTTGGTGTCTCCCAGGCTGGAGTGCAGTGGTGCAATCTCGGCTCACTGCAAGCTCCGCCTCCCGGATTCACGCCATCCTCCTGACTCAGCCTCCTGAGTAGCTGGGCCTACAGGCGCCCGCCACCACAACTGGCTAATTTTTTGTATTTTTAGTAGAGACGGGGTTTCACCGTGTTAGCCAGGATAGTCTTGATCTCCTGACCTCGTGATCTGCCTGCCTTGGCCTCCCAGAGTGCTGGGCTTACAGGCATGAGCCACTGTGCCCTGCCTCCATTATTAATTTAATGGTGCGAATTTGATCACATGGTTAAGGTGTTTGCCATTAAATCTCCACATTGCAAAGTACATTTTCCCCAATCTGAGGTCAGATACTTTGACACTGGGACAATTATGTGTTCCTCAACAGCTTTTCACCTAATCATTTAGGTAGCCATTGAGGATCTTTATCTGAAGCAGTTATTACACTGGGGATTAAAAAATCGTGATTTGCTAAGTGATCATTGTACCTACATTAGATAGATGGCATTCTTCTGTAAAGAACTGCTCTTTCTTCACCCCACCTTCCCCCTTCATTTCTGAACATCTAACACTATAGACTCATGGATTTTTATTTATTCAGTGTGTTATAATTAATTTTAAGGGAGTTTGGGAGGAAATTTTTGTTTATGATCTTAAATTACAGAATAAATACAGGAAACGTTTCTATATGTTTTGCTAAGGATGTATTCCTCAATTCAAAAGGGGTAAAACATTCCCTTTTTCACTTGTCCTTGACTATTTCTCTGAGTATTAATGCAAATATTATTTTACTTTACAGTTAATTGAGAAATTGAAATTTATTGTATTGGAAACTCCACCAAGTGATTTGCAAGATAAAAATATAATACAGTACCAAGAATCAATTCTACAACTGCAGGAGCTCCTTCATCTTAAATTCAGTGTAGCCACAGAAATACTTCTCAGAGTAAGTGTGATATTTTGCTTATATATTAAGTTTTATAAGAGCTGACATTTTATGTTATAAAATAATCCAGTATTTTTTTAATTGAAAAATCAAGAGATTATGGAAAAGTTATCAGAATAATTTAAAGTACGTATATTTATCCAGATTTAATAACTGATGATATTTTATTTTTAAACATAATTTATTTTGTTTTGTTTTTTAGAGATAGTAAAGATGGGATCTCCCTGTGTTACCCAGGCTGGTCTAAAACTTCTGGACACAAACAGTCTTTCTTCCGTGGCCTCCCAAAGTACTGGGATTACATGTGTGAGCCACTGCTCCCCCTCCAAACATTTTATTTTTAAAGAAATAGAATACTATTTCTATTTGCCATTAAAAGTAATGGCAAAAACCGCAATTACTTTTGCACCAACCTTACTATTATTCTTAGGATAATAATATATAAGGATAGGATAGGAGACCTCATCCTAACATATATATTAGCCAGGCATGGTTTGCCTGTGGTCCCAGCTACTTGGGAGCCTGAGGTGGGAGCATCGCTTGAGCCCAGGAGGTCAGGGCTGCAGTGAACCACTGCACTTCAACTGGGCAACAGAGGCAGACTCTGTCTCAAAAAAATAAAAATAGAAGAAGAAGGAGAAGAAGAAGAAACTATAATGTTATATTTGAAATGGAAATATCAGCACGAACCAGATTTCTTTTTATTCCATAAATAGGATTTGGGATTTCAGTTCTGGGGCAGGAAAAGTGAAAGATGAGGCTGGATTATCTTACTGTGCTAGAAGGCAAGCAAACGCTCAGAGACTAATGACATTGTATGAAAGGGATGCTGTTCCTAAGAGGCTAGCTTAGAAATCCCACTGATCAAATTTGGAATAATTTGAATATCAGAATAATGATTATAATCAATTATAACAACTTGAATAAATAAAAATTGATGAGTTTATAGTGATACTTCAGAAACAAAGGGGGAAGGTGGAGTGAAGAAAGAACAGTTCTTTCCAGTAGAATGCCATCTATCTAATGTGGATGCAGTGATCAGTTAGGAAATCACCATTTTTCAATCCCCAGTGTAATAACTATTTCAAATAAGGATCCTCAGTTAGGAAATCACCATTTTTCAATCCCCAGTGTAATAACTATTTCAAATAAGGATCCTCAATGGCTACCTAAGTGATTAGGTGAAAAGCTGTTGAGGAATACATAATTCTCCTAGTGCCAAAGTATTTGACCTCAGATTGGGGAAAATGTACTTTGCAATGGGTAGATTTGGTGGTCAGCACCTTAAGCAAGTGATCAAGTTCATATCATTAATAGTGGAACATCATATGTCTTCTGATAGGATGCAGTATGAAGAATACAGCATAACCTATGATGCCTCCTTGCTGAAAATGGTGGATCTGAATCCAGTTAAACCCCTAGACTTTCCAGTGTACAAAAATAAAGAGGATAGAGGAGCAAGTTAAACAATGCCATGAGGAAACAATAATAGAAATCCACAATGTGGGACAGTTCTACAAGACAATTGTCCTGAACCCTTCAAAAAGTTAGTTTCAGAAAACAAAAAGTGTGCAGGAATAATCACACTTAAAAAAATTAATAATAAATGTAATCTTCAACATTTTAAAGTTTTTACATTCTAGCAACCACATACTGACTTACTCAAACCCTTTATGACAGCTGATTTCTTGAGCAATAGGCATCAAACTGTTAGTTTTCATTTTAAAATTCTTAAGAACATACTTGAATTTTATGATTAATGTTGGATATTAAGTATTAGACTAGTGAAAACATGACTCATCTGGATTTTATAAGCTAGATATTTTGCTTTCTAAACTTTATGTGTTTGGAGATAGGTTAACTTTTGCAGTAGAATAGTCTACATTATAATAAGATACAGATAAAGCAGCATGTGTATAGTTAAAATGAAAAGTCATGATTCTGATGTTATGACTGAGAAAGGTAACATAATATTAATCCACAGGTGCTACCTGGAAATGTAGAAGCAACTTTATTTTTCACTTTCCTGAGACCCACTCTCGCTCTGTCACCCAGGCTAGAGTGCATGGTGCAATCATGGCTCACTGCAGCCTCAACCTCCCAGACTCAAGCAATCCTTCCACCTAGGATCCTCCCAGCTCCCAAGTAGCTGGGACTACAGGTGCACACCACCACACCCAGCTAATTTTTTGTAGAGATGGGGGGTCTCATTATGTTGCCCAGGCTTTTCTTGAACTCCTAGGCTCAAATGATCCTTACGACTTGGCCTACCAAAGTGCTCAGATTACAGGTATGAGCCACCTCACCCAACCTAAGCGCAACTTTAATTCTTAGCCACCTTAGGAGAAACTGAATGGAAAAAGGAGATGCATATTTAAGTAAGTAAATACGTTTGCATCCTTTTAGAGAATTTTTTAAAACAATTCTTTGCCATGTTGATTGAACCTTATTTTTACCCAAGTTACTCTGTTAGGTGATTAATAAAGGGAATCCAACACATAAGTGATAAAGTAATTTATCTACGTTGTATAATTTATGAGGCCTGTGGCCCTTTATAATGTTTTCTTTTTCTCTTACAGCAAGCTAGTACTTTGGCAGATCTGGACAGTGGAAATATGGAAAAAGTCATTAAAGATGAAAACATTACTCTGTATGTGTGGGCAAACCTCAAGAAGAATCCAAGGTACCCTTGTGAATAATACTTTCCCTGTAGGTGGAAAAAAAGACATTGAGCCACATCATGATTGCCAGACAGATGCCTATTGCATAGCAGCATGGTGTGTTTGGAAAAGCCCATTTCAGGAAGTTAGCCCACTAAGGGTTGAATCAGAAACCCGCCATTTTCTTACACAAGTTACTTTGTTGAGCTTCAGTATATCATCAATAAAATGATGATTGTGTCACTTAATAGGATTGGATTGAAGATTAAACATTAGTGCATGTAAAAGTTATAGCACAGTGTTTATTACAAATATACACTCATTAAATGCCAGGTCTTCCTCTTCTCTTTACCCACTTAACTCCTCTGCCCTCCAAAAAAGTAGAAGTGGTAGGTACTTTCTTTTTCTTTCTTTTTTGAGACACAATCTTGCTCTGTTGTCCAGGCTGGAGTGCAGTGGTGTGATCTTGGCTCACTACAACCTTTGCCTCCTGGGTTCAAGCGATTCTTTGTGCCTCAGCCTCCTGAGTAGCCGGGATTACAGGTGCGCGCCACCACACCTGGCTAATTCGTTTGCATTTTTAGTAGAGACGGGGTTTCACCATGTTGGTCAGGTTGGTCTCAAACTCCTGACCTCAAGTGATCAGCCGGCCTCGGCCTTCCGAAGTGCTGGGATTACAGGCGTGAGCCACTGCGCCTGGCTAATAGGTACTTTCTATATGGCAATCTGGATTTTCTTTTTCATGTATCTTTGTGAACTGTTAAAAATAATAGGTTTTCTTTTCTTTTTGTTTTTTTTTTTTTTTGAGACAGAGTTTTGCTCTTGTTGCCCAGGCTGGAGTGCAATGGCGCAATCTTGGCTCACTGCAACCTCTGCCTCCTGTGTTCAAGCGATTCTCCTGCCTCAGCCTCCCAAGTAGCTGGGATTACAGGCATGCGCCACCACGCCTGGCTAATTTTGTATTTTTAGTAGAGACGTGGTTTCTCCATGTTAGTCAGGCTGGTCTCAAACTCCCGACCTCAGGTGATCTGTGTGTCTCGGCCTCCCAAAGTGCTGGGATTACAGGTGTGAGCCACTGCGCCCGGCAAAAAATAATAGGTTTTCATATGTGTATTTCTTGGACATTTAAGTGCTATTTCCCCAATAGTTTTCAACAAACATCTTTCTGAGGAATGTGATGATGGCAAATTCATGATCACTTGGTTGCTGCTTGATCTTTAAACATTTTAAGTTACTTGCATTAGTATAGCAGTGAGTTTTAGAGAAAAATTACCAGAATTAAAATTAGAAGGCCTAGGTGTTCTGGTCCTACCTCTGAAAAGACTAGCCATGTGACATTTAAAAAAAACTGGACTTTATTTTTGATATTTAGTAAAAGGGAAGAACAAAATATTTCCCAAGTTCCTTCCATTTGCTATGAAAAAGAAAAAAACCAACTTTTTGGTTTACATCTAATCAGAGACAATATAGTAACCTTTCTCATTGTAAAATATGTCAAGTACAGAAAAGTTAAGGAAATTACCCTGTATAGTTTTAAAAGAATAAAAATAAAATGAATAGCTGTGTACTCACTACCCAGGTTTAAGAGGAGAATTAGGTGGTATCTTTTACGAGATAAGGAATAGTGCAAGCAGAACAAGTTTCACTTTGATGATGACTGGGGTGGGGGTTGTAAGGATGATGAGTTTGGTGCTGAACTGGCTGTGTTTGAAGTACTTATAAGATATCAAAATGCAACTGGCTGAAGGCATTGAGAGAAATCTGAGGTGTGGTATATTTTGAGAAGTCTTCAACATATAGACCAATGGTTCTTCACTTTTCGGGAGTCATAGATTCTTCCGAATGTCAGGTAATTACAGATGCTTGCACTTGTGGAAGGGCATTTTTGGACCTCTTAAAGTCCATTCAGAGATGCATCATACCCCTACCCAACCCTAGGAAAAATAAAGCTCATATTACAAACCTGATAGTGTAGATAGTAATTGAGGCCACAGAAGTAACAATATCCAGAGAGTGTGTGTTGAGGGAGAGGAGAAAGAGGGCTGAGGATGGAGCACTGAGTAGTATCAACATTGAAGGGATGGTTAGGAAGAAGGCCATATAGAGGAGACAGAAGGAACTTCAGAGATGGAGAAGACTGTGGGATTATGGATCCCAATAAACTGTTTTGAGAAGGATAGCATCAGCAACTTGGTCCAAATGCTGCAAAGAAAGCACATATGATCAGACTCAAAATTGGAGCAAAATTAAAGTGAAGAGAAATACTGCTTAAGTATAAATTTGACACAGATCTAGAGTTTCCTAGGGTCTCATCTTTTTTATTGTAATTAATTATTAACAGGCACAGAAGTGTCAGATTCTCTGAAACACAAATTGGATTTGAGATTCCAAGGATATTAGCAACAAGTGACATTGCTGTACGACTCCTGCATACCCACTATGATCATGTTTCTGCACTGCACCCTGTTTCAACACCATCAAAAGAACACACTTCTGCAGTAACTGAGCTTGTCAAAGATATTAAGAATGTAGAAAAAGCAATCAGCAAAGAGGTCGAAGAAGAGTCCAAACAACAAGAAAGAGGGTCTCACTTAATTCAGGAGGAAGAAATAAAAGTTGAGGAGGAACAAGGTGATATTGAAGTGAAAATGGTAGGACACATTTAAATATACACATTTTTTTTTCATGCAACATGTGTTATTAGATTACCTTAAAGTATTCTCAAGATTTTTCCTAAACAACTAGAAATTGTCTGGGAGCTACTTTCTTGCCAGTGCCTCAATTTTTAATGTGTATCTTTTTCTTGCCTTCCATTAATAGTCAATTAATAGTTGAGCCACTAGCTTCAATAGCCTAAAGTTCAGCACAGGAATTGCTTATTTTTGTATTAGGTACACAACTGGGCAGCTTTGATGCCATTTAATTTTTGTATATTTATTTATTTATTTATTTTTTGAGACAGAGTCTTGCTCTATGGTCCAGGCTGGAGTGCAGTGGCGCAATCTTGGCTCACTGCAAGCTCCGCCTCCCAGGTTCACGCCATTCTCCTGCCTCAGCCTGCCAAGTAGCTGGGACTACAGGCTCCCGCCACCATGCCTGGCTAATTTTGTGTATTTTTAGTAGAGACGGGGTTTCACCGTGTTAGCCAGGATGGTCTCGATCTCCTGACCTCGTGATCCACCAGCCTCAGCCTCCCAAAGTGCTGGGATTACAGGCGTGAGCCACCACGCCCGGCCTTTGTATATTTATTATATATTTCAAACTCAAGGGAACTTGCCATTAAATGGAAACTTAGAGTAAATAATCTTATATTACCCTGTTATTTCCTCAGTTTTTGGTTTTGTAAGAAATAATTTTACAAAGTAAAAATTAGTTTTCTTAAAATATTACACTCTTCTCTGAAAATTTGACATCTTTAGATATAGCTTTTGACCAATTTAATAATCATATTCCTTTAGTTAGCTTCTTCTCTTTTTTCTGTAGGCAAGATTGTCAAGCTACTTATTTATGTTAGAAAAAAATGTCTCTTAAGAATTTAATAATACTTTCTCAGAGCTAAGCAGATTCTTTGTTTAATAGCCTATTTGCATGTTATGAGGGACCAAAAAAATCTCGTTTTCTGACAAGTGCTTAAGACATGAAATGTATTGGTTTATTGATTTATTTTCTTTAAACACAGGAAAGGATTAAGGATTAGATTGAATACAAATTTAAAATCAGAATAGGAATTATTACATACTCTAAGAACACGTGATTTATTAAGAATTCAATTTAAAATATTACACTGGTATCAAAAATTATAGGCCGGGCCTGGTGGCTCACGCCTATAATCCCAGCACTTTGAGGTCAGGAGTTCGAGACCAGCCTGGCCAACATGGTGAAACCCTGTCTCTACTAAAAATACAGAAAATTAGCCGGGCATGGTGGTGTATACCTGTAATCCCAGCTACTTGGGAGGCTGAGACAAGATAATTGCTTCAACCCGTTGCAGTGAGCCGAGATCGTGCCATTGCACTTCAGCCTGAGTGACAGAGTGAGACTTTGTCTCAAAAAAAAAAAAAAAAAAAATTATGAAGACTCTAGCAATGTAGAAAAATGGATATGACATAATGCTAAGTATAAAAAAATTGTATTTAGAAAATTTTAAAGGAATAGAAAGAGAACCAGAATCTGTGATAGTGATTTTTTAGGAGGAGGAAGGGTGTTTTTCCTTTTAAAATGTTTTTTGGGCAATAAGATAGTTTTTAAAATAAAAATTTCATGTGAACTCAGGTAATTTAGAAGCTTTACTAGAGACAATAGTATTTCCAGTTCTCTTCCCTTTCCTGGAATATGGAAGGATTATACTCCTTTTCACGTTGAAGCTAGGCATGACCATGTGACTTACTTTAGCTAATAAGATGTGATTAGACATGACAAACTCATTTCCAAGGGGGAAAAAAAAAGAATGGGTAAATAGGTCTTGGACTTATCATTGTTTCAATATGGAGTAAAATACAAAATTAAACCCCATTAACCTAAAATAAAATTAGGGAGGATTTGTGATTTTATATTCCTGAAAACAATCTATCAGTATTTTACATAAGAATTTCATGTTATTGATTTTAAAATTGTGAAATAATAATTTGAAACCAAATAATTTGAACTATTACTTGCATTTACATGGCTAAAGCAATTTTTTCTTATGCATCTATCTCAAAGTGGCCTCATATAGTAATAATTCATTATAGTTCTGTTAATTTTGGCAGTAGTTTTTTTTTTATTTCAAAAGGTTTTTGGGGAACAAGTGGCATTTGGTTACATGGATAAGTTCTTTAGTGATGATTTCTAAGATTTTGGTGCCCCCATTATCTGAGCAGTGGACACCGTACCCATCATGTAGTCTTTTATCCCTCATCCCCCTCCCACCCTTCCCTTGAGTCCCCAAAGTCCATTGTATCATTCTTACGCATTTGCGTCCTCATAGCTTAGCTCCCACTTATAAGTGAGAACATGTGATGTTTGGTTTTCTATTCCTGGGTTACTTCACTTACAATAATGGTCTCCAGTTCCATCCAGGTTGCTGCAAATGCCATTATTTCGTTCTTTTTTATGGCTGAGTGGTATTCCATGGTACACATATACCTCATTTTCTTTATCCACTTGTTGATTGCTGGGCATTTGGGCTGGTTGCATGTTTTTGCAATTGCAAATTGTCCTGCTATAAACATGCATGTGCGAGTGTCCTTTTCATATGACTTATTTTCCTCTGGGCAGATACCCAGTACTGGGATTGCTGGATCAAATGGTAGATCTACTTTTAGTTTTTTCAGGAATGTATTAGTTTACATTCCCACCATCAGTGTAAAAGTGTTCTCTTTTCACCACATCCACTCAAATATCTATTATTTTTTTATTTTTAAATTATGGCCTTTTTTTTTTCCTTTTTTGAGACAGAGTCTCACTCTGTCACTCAGGCTGAAGAGCAGTGGCATGATCTCAGCTCACTGCAACCTCCGCCTCCCAGGTTCAAGCAATTCTCTTGCCTCAGACTCCCAAGTAGCTGGGATTACAGGTACGTGCCACCGTGCCTGGCTAATTTTCTGTATTTTTAGTAGACACAGGGTTTCACCATGTTAGCCAGGATGGTCTCGATCTCCTGACCTCATGGTCCACCTGTCTTGGCCTCCCAAAGTGCTGGGATAACAGGCGTGAGCCACCGCACCGTGCCAATTATGGCCATTTTTGCAGGAGTGAGGTAGTATCACATTGTGGTTTTGGATTTCCTTAATAATTAGTAATGTTGAGCATTTTTTCTTACGTTTCTTGGCGATTTGTATATCTTCTTTTGAGAATTGTCTATTCAGGTCCTTAGCCCACTTTTTGATGGGATTATTATTTTCTTGCTGATTTGTTTGAGTTCCTTATAGATTGTGGATATTCTGCATCTAATAATCTTTGTTAGATCCATAGATTGTGAAGATTTTCTCCTGCCTGTGGGTTGTCTGTTTACTCTGCTGATTATTTCTTTTGCTATGCAGAAGCTTTTTAGTTTAGGTATCATCTATTTATCATTGTTGTTTTTGCATTTGCTTTTGGACTCTTTTTCATGAAGTCTTTGCCTAAGCTAATGTCTAGAAGGGTTGCTCCAATGTTATTTTCTATAATTTTTATGGTTTCAGGTCTTAGATTTAAGTCTTTGATTCATTTGGAGTTGATTTTTGTATAAGGTGAGAGATGAGGATTCAGTTTCATTCTTCTATACATGGCTTGCCCATTATTTCAGCACCATTTGTTCAATCGGGTGTCCTTTCCCCCACTTTGTTTTTGTTTGCTTTGTCAAAGATCAGTTGACTGTAAGTATTTGCCTTTATTTCCAGGTTCTCTGTTCTGTTCCATTGGTCTATATGCCTATTTTTATACCAGTACCATGCTGTTTTGGTGACTATAGCTTAATAGTATAGTTTGAAGTCAGGTAATGCAATGCCTCCAGATTTGTTCTTTTTGCTTAGTCTTGGTTTGGCTATGTGGGCTCTTTTTTGGTTTCATATGAATTTTAGGATTTTTTTTTCTAGTTCCGTGAAGAATGATGATGATGGTATTTTGATGGGAATTGCATTGAATTTGTGGATTGGTTTTGGCAGTATGGTCATTTTCACAATGTGATTCTACCCACCCATGAGCATGGGATGTATTTCCATTTGTTTGTGACATCTGTGATTTCTTTCAGCAGTGTTTTGTAGTTTTCCTCGTAGAGGTCTTTCAGCTCCTTGGTTAGGTACATTCCTAAGTATTTTATTTATTATTTATTTTTGCAACTACTGTAAAAGGGGCTGAGTTCTTGATTTGATTCTCAGCTTGGTCACTGTTGGTGTATAGCAGTGCTACTGATTTGTGTACGTTGATTTTGTATGCTGAAACTTTACTGAATTCATTTATCATATCTAGGAGCTTTTAGGATGTGTCTTTAGGGTTTTCTAGGTGTACAGTCATATATCATCAGCAAACAATGAGAGTTTGACTTCCCCTTTACTGATTTGGATGCCCTTCATTTTTTTATCTTGTCTGATTGCTCTGGCTAGGACTTCCAGTACTATGTTGAATAGAAGTGGTGAAAGTGGGCATCCTTGTCTTGTTCCAGTTCTCAGGGGTAATGCTTTCAATGTTTCCCTATTCAGTATAATGTTGGCTGTGGGTTTGTCATAGATGGCTTTTATTAGCTTAAGGCATTTCCATTCTATGCCAATTTTGCTGAGAGTTGTAATCATAAAGAGATGCTGGATTTTGTCAGATGCATTGTTTTTAATTCTATGTGGTATATCACATTTATTGACTTCCACATGTTAAACCGTTTCTGCATCTATGGTATGAAACCCACTTGATCATGATGAATTATCTTTTTAAAAAAGTTTATTCATTATTATATACTTTAAGTTCTGGGATACATGTGCAGAATATGCAGGTTTGTTACATAGATATACACGTGACATGGTAGTTTGCTGCACCCATCAACCTGTCATCTACATTAGGTATTTCTCCTAATGCTATCCTTCCCCTATCCCCCCATCCCCCGACAGGCCCCAGTGTGTGATATTCCCCTCCCTGTGTCCATGTGTTCTCATCATTCAACTCCCACTTATGAGTGAGAACATGCAGTGTTTGGTTTTCTGTTCTTGTGTTAGTTTGCTGAGAACGATGGTTTCCAGCTTCATCCATGTCCCTGCAAAGGATATGAACTCATCCTTTTTTATGGCTGCATGAATTATCTTTTTGATATGCTGTTGGATTTGGTTAGCTAATATTTTGTTGAGGATTTTTACATCTATGTTCATTAGGGATATTGATCTGTAGTTTCCTTTCTTGTTATACCTTTTCCTGGTTTTGGTATTAGGGTGATACTGGTTCCATGGAATGATTTAGGAAGGATTCCCTCTTTCTCTATCTTTTGGAATAGTGTCAATAGGATTGGTACCAGTTTTTCTTTGAATGCCTGATAGAATTCAGCTGTGAATCCATCTGGTTCTGGACTTTTTTTTTATTGGCAATTTTTTTTTAATTACCATTTCAGTCTTGCTGCTTGCCATTGATCTGTTCAGAGCTTCTATTTATTTCTGTTTTAATCTAGGAGAGTTGTATATTTCCAGGAATCTATTCATCTGCTTTAAGTTTTCTGGTTTGTGTGCATAAAGGTGTTCATAGTAGCCTTGAATGATCTTTTGTATTTCTGTGCTATCAATTGTAGTATCTCTCATTTTGTTTCTAATTGAGTTTATTTGAATCTTCTCTCTTCTTTTCTTAGTTAATCTCACTAATGGTCTGTCGATTTTGTTTATCTTTTCAAAAAACCAGATTTTTATCTCATTTATCTTTTGTATTTTTTTTGTTTCAATTTCATTTAGTTCTGCTCTGATCTTAGCTATTTCTTTTCTTCTGCTTTGTTTGGGTTTGGTTTGTTCTTTTTTCTCTAGTTCCTTGAGGTGTGTCTTCAGATTATCTATTTGTGCTCTTTCAGAGTTTTTGATTTAGGTATTTAATACCATGAATTTTCCTCTTAGCATCACTTTTGCTGTATCCCAGAGGTTTTAATAGGTTTTGTCACTATTATCGTTCAGTTCAAAGAATTTTTAAATTTCTTTGAAATTTTGATTTTATTGTTGACCTAATGATTGTTTAGGAGCAGATTATTTAATTTTCATGTATTTGCATGGTTTTGAGGGTTCCTTTTAAAGTTGATTTCCAATTTTATTCCCTGTGGTCTGAGAGAATACTGAATATAATTTTGATTTTCTTAAATTTATTTATTTGAGACCAAGTCTTACTCTGTCGCCAGGCTGGAGTGCAGTGGCGTGATCTCGGCTCACTGCAGTCTCTGCCTCCTGGGTTCCAGTGATTCTCCTGCTTCAGCCTCCTGGGTAGCTGGGATTATGGGCAAATGCCACCATGCTCAGCTATTTTTTGTATTTTTAGTAGAGACAGAGTTGCACCATTTGGCCCAGCTGGTCTCCAACTCCTGATCTAAGGTGATCCGCCAGTCTTGGCCTCCAAAACTGCTGGGATTACAGGTATGAGCCACTGTGCCTGGCCCGATTTTCTTAAATTTATTGAGACTTGTTTTGTGGCCTCTCGTATGGTATATCTTGGATAATGTTCCTTGAGCTGATGAATAATAGAATGTATATTCTGCAGTGGTTGAGTAGAGTGTTGTGTAAATATGTGTTAAGTCCATTTGTTCTAGGGTGTAGTTTTGTTTTTGTTTTTTTTCCATTTTCTGTCTTGATGACCTGTCTAGTGCTGTCAGTGTTGGAGTCCCCCACTATTATTGTGTTGCCATCTATCTCATTTCTTAGGTCTAGTAGTAATTGTTTTATACATTTGGGAACTCCAGTGTTAGGTGCATATATATTTAGGATTGTAATATTTTCCTGTTGGACTAGACCTTTTATCATTATGCAGTGTCCCTCTTTGTCTTTTTAAACTACTGTTGTTTATAGTCTGTTTTATCTGATATAAGACCAGCTACTCCTGCTTGCTTTTGGTGTCCATTTGCATGGAATATCTTTTTCCACATCTTTACTTTAAGTTTATGTGACTCTTTATGTGTTAGGTGAGTCTCTTGGAGACAACAGGTTCTTGGTTGGTGAATTCTTATCCATTCTGTGGTTCCGTATCTTTTAAGTGGAGCATTTAGGCCATTTACATCCAATGTTAGTATTGAGATGTGAGGTACTATTCTATTCATTGTGCTAGTTGTTGCCTAAATATATTATTTTTTTGTTTGTTTTGTTTTTACGTTGTGTTATTGTTTTATAGGCTCTGTGAGATTTATGCTTTAAGGAGGTTCTGTTTTGGTATATTTTGAGGTTTTGTTTCAAGATTTATAACTCCTTTTAGCAATTCTTGTAGTGCTGACTTAGTGGTAAATCCTCTTAGCATTTGTTTGTCTGAAAAAGACTTTATCTTTCCTTCATTTTTGAAGCTTAGTTTTGCTGGATACAAAATTCTTGGCTGATAATTATTTTGTTTAAGGAGGCTAAAGATAGGACCCCAATCCCTTCTAGCATGTAGGGTTTCAGCTGAGAAATCTGCTTTTAATCTTTTGCCTCGGATTTCTTTTTTTTTTTTTTTAATTATACTTTAGGTTTTAGGGTACATGTGCACAATGTGCAGGTTTGTTACATATGTATCCATGTGCCATGTTGATTTCCTGCACCCATTAACTCCTCATTTAGCATTAGGTATATCTCCTAATGCTGTCCCTCCCCACTCCCCCCACCCCACAACAGTGCCCGGAGTGTGATGTTCCCCTTCCGGTGTCCATGAGTTCTCATTGTTCAATTCCCACCTATGAGTGAGAACATGCGGTGTTTGCCTCAGATTTCTTAAGATTTTTTCCTTTGTCTTGACTTTAGATAACCTGATGACTGTGTGCCTAGGTGATTATCTTTTTACGGTAAATTTCCCAGGCATTATTTGAGCTTCTTGTGTTTGGATATCTAGATTTCTGGCAAAAACCAGGGAAGTTTTCCTTGACTATTCTTTCAAACATATTTTCTGAGCTTTTAGATTTCTCTTCTTCCTTGGGAACACCAGTTATTCTTTGATTTGGTTGTTTACATAATCCCAGACTTCTTGGAGGCTTTGTTCATTTTTTAAAATTCTTTTTTCTTTGTCTTTGTTGGATTGGGTTAATAATTCAAAAGCCTTGTCTCCAAGCTTTGAAGTTCTTTCTTCTATTTCTTTAGTTCTATTGTTGAAAACTTTCCAGTGTATTTTGCGTTTCTCTAAGTGTGTCGTTCTCTTCCAGAAGTTGTGATTGTTTTTTATTTATGCTATCTATTTCTCTGGAGATTTTTTTATCCATCGCTGTATCGTTTTTACAATTTCTCTAAGTTGGTTTTCACCTCTGATGACTCCTTGAGTAGCCTAATAATCGGCCTTCTGAATTCTTTTTGTGGCAATTCAGAGATTTTTTCTTGGTTTGGATCTACTGCTGGTGAGCTGGTGTGATCTTTTGGGGGTGTTAAAGAACCTTGCCTTTTCATATTACCAGAATTGTTTTTCTGGTTCCTACTCACTTGGGTAGACTATATGAGAGGAAAGATCTGGGGCTCAAGGGCTGCTTTTCAGATTCGTTTGTCCCACAGGGTGATCCCTTGATGTGCTCTCCCCCTTCCCCTGCAGATGAGGCTTCCTGAGAGCCAGACTGCAGTTATTATTATTACTTTTCTGGGTCTAGCCACCCACTGGAGCTACTGCGCTCCAGGTTGGTATTGCGGAGTGTCTGCAAAGAGTCCTGTAATGTGATTCATCTTCAGGGCTCTCAACTGTGGATACCAGAACCTGCTCTAGTGGAGGTAGCAGGGGAATGAAGTGGACTCTGTGAGGGTTCTTGGTTGTAGTTTTGTTTAGGGCACTGGTTTTCTCAAATGCTGGCTGTTCGTTGGCCTCCAGCCAGGAGGTGGCGCTTTCAAGAGGGCATCAGCTGCGGTAGTGTGGGAGGATACAAGCTTGCCCTAAGGTAACCTGGATAAGTATTCAGGTTTCTCAGGTGATGGATGGGGCCATAGAGCTCCCAAGAGATTATGTCTTTTGCCTTTGGCTGTCAGGGTAGGCAAAGAAAGACCATCAGGTGGAGGCAGGTATAGGCATGTCTGGGCTCTGACTCTCCTTGGGCAGGGGTTGCTATGGCTGCTTTGGGGGATGGGGGTATGCTTCTCAGGCCAGTGGAATTATGCTCCCAGGGGGATTATGGCTGCCTCTGCTGTGTCATACAGGCTGCCAGAGAGGTGAGGGAAAGACAGCAGTGATGGGCCTCACCCAGCTCCTACACATCCATCAAGGCCAGTCTCGCTCCCACCATGCACCACCAACAGCACTGAGTTTATATCCCGGCAACCAATGAGTAGGGCTGAGATCTTGCCCCAGGCTACAAGTCTCCCTGCTAAGAAAGCAAACAGGGCTTTTGCTGCCCTGCCCTCTCCGCCACCCTCTGTGGCGTCTGTACTTGTATCTGTACTTCCCATTTCCCACCGCCCCCCATCCCCTGTTCCTGGATCCTGCCCAGGAAAATTTGTGCTTGGTGGAAGTTATTGCAAAGTTCAGCTAGAAGTTTCCTTCTTCCTGTGGTCCTTCCCCAATTCCACTGGCAGCTCTCCCCAAGGACCCTGTGAGATAAAGTCAGAAATGGCTTCCCTGGAGACCAGGAGCGCCTACAGGGCTCTTCCACTGCTTCTTCTACTTTTATATTTCATTCGGCTTTCTAAATCCATTTCAGTTCTAGGTAAGGTTAAATCCTTCTCCCATGATGTGGATTTTCAGGTTCCCCAGTGAGGATGTGTGTTTGGAGGCGGATTATCCCCCCTCACACTTTGGACACTCACAGTATTTTGGCTGTCTCATGGAGTTTGCAGTGGCAAGTGCTTCTTTCAGAGTCTGAATTATTTCAGTTTTCCTGGTGTGTTCCTGCAGTAGTTCTTGGAGCAAAAGTTCATAACGTGAGTCTCCATACCCTATTCTGTCTGTCCAAGTGGGAGCTTCAAGTTAGCCCTGCCTTGTATCTGCCATTTTTCCTGCAAGTCTGGCAATACTTTCATATTAAATATATAAGCATATGAATCCACTACAATACTGACTGAATAATGAATTTATATCTTCTTCTCAATATTTGTCATCAATTACTGTAGACAGCTAGTGGGCCTGGAAGTACTGAGCTAAGCTTTTCTTAGTTTGAATGGCCCTTACCAATGAGTTTTAACTTCATCCAGTTTTTGTTATTATTTAATGTTACATTGAACCATTTTAGGTTATAATGATGAATAAATATATGCAAATGATGATGTTGAAAGTGCCACAAAAGTACACCAAGGAGGCCGGGTGCGGTGGCTCATGCCTGTAATCCCCAGCACTTTGGGAGGCTGAGGCAGGTGGGTCACCTGAGGTCAGGAGTTTGAGATCAGCCTGGCCAACATGGTGAAACCCTGTCTCTATTAAAAATACAAAAATTAGCTGGGCATGGTGGCATGTGCCTGTAGTCCCAACTGCTCAGGAGGCTGAGGCACGAGAATCACTTGAACCTGGGAGGCAGAGGTTGCAGTGAGCCGCGATCGCGCCACTGCACTCTAGCCTGGGCGACAGAGTGAGACTGTCTCAAAAAAAAAAAAAAAAAAAAAGTACGCCAAGGAAAACCATTATAATGAATGGTAAGATGCACATTTTATCAAATTTGAGGCTATGTTCAAATACATAGTCTAGGCTGGGTGCAGTGGCTCAAGGCCTAAACAAGAGGATCCCTTGGGCTCAGGAGTTCAAGACCAGCCTGAGCAACATAGTGAGACCTCATCTGTACTAAAAATCAAAAAAAGTAGCCGGATGTGGTGGCATGTGCCTATAGTTCAGGTTACCAGGAACCCTGAGGTGAGAGGATTGCCTGAGCCCAGGAGGTCGAGGCTGCAGTGAGCAGTGATCATGCCACTGCACTCAAGCCTAGGCAAGAGAGCGGGACCCTGTCTTAAAAACAAAAATAAAGACAAATACATAGTCCAAGAAACCTCCAGTAAAGATCAGCAGGCAATTAGTGATATGGCAGAAATAATTTTACTTCATAAAAGGCAATGAAAACTTGTCCAAAGTCTGTGAATGGTAAGAATTGTGTGAATGGTAGATACAGGAACCTGGCTGGAGGATTTATATCCATGGGATTTAGAAAGAGACAGGTGATTGCCTGGAAAGTGAGAGTAACATTGACTCAGCACCCTCATTTCCAGGAACATATCTCACCACCACCCAACAGACACATGTGTAGACGCTTATGCTTATGTATCTGTGCTCTATCCTTCTGCTGAAAACCCCACAGCATTCTGAAAATGCTAATATGAATAATGCTGAAGTATGTATGATTTCCACAGAAGCAGAAGAACCCCATAGTATTGGTGAGGTGTGCCAGGGCAGGAGGGGGAAGCCATCTTCCGTGCTGAAGGGGGAAGGGTGGTGGGTGACTGCCTAGAGTGAAGAATCCCCCAACGCAAAACTACTTGTCAGATGGGCCTATACGTTCCACAGATTCTGAACAGTGTAAACCGCCTTTTGTAAGTGTGAGTAGACTGCAGGGAGCAAAACCCACTAGATTTATAAAGACAATCAGCAGCTCAAAAGAGGAAGACAGAGATAATTTGATGGGATTTGTTAGGGGAGAAGAATGGGAGATGATGGATAGAAATAGGAGTGTAATATCTATATAAAAGAAACTCTAGAAGTCGAGAATGGACTGGATGAGTTTGATATAATAATTGGTGCTGGGGCAGTTGACTAAGATTTACAATAAATTTTGATTCTCACTTTACCCTAAAGACTGAAAAAAAAAAAAACAACACAGTTTTAAATATAAAAACAAACTAAACTATTCAAAAATTATAAAAATAATGAAAGTATTTGAAGAGAATATCGGAAACATTTTATTATCTTTACTAAGAAGACCTTTCTTACTTATCAGTGCATCAAAACCAAAAGCGTGAATGAAAAAGAGATTGGATTCAAATATTTGTGTAGCCCCATAAACCTCATTATAAACAAAGCTGAAAGGCAAATAACAGACTAAGAAAAATATTTCAACATACATGACAAAGGGTTATACCCTAATATAAAGAATTTGTACACATCAGTGAGAAGACAATTTCTTAATATAAAATTAAGCAAAGGACATGAGCAGGCAGCTGAGAAAAGAAATACAGCTAGCCAATAAAAATACAAAAATGTACTGAACCAAAGAAGTAATCAAATTAGAAAAAAAACGTCATTTGTTTTCCTATCAGATTGAGCAGGCAGGCGTCTTCACATACTGTTACTAGAAGTGTAAATCTGTACAGTCCTTATTGGGCACCATGTAAACATGCCTATGATTAGTGATTTCACTTATAGTAATTAATTATTAGAAAATAATAGGACACCATAAATAAAAATGATTGTGCCAAGATATTCATTGAAGCTTTTTTATAGCAGCAGAAACAGTCCACAAATTAAAATAATTGTAAAATATCCAAACAACACTACTTTGTTTGGATATTTGGATATTTTATCATTTAAAATGACACAGATTTTACATACTTTTCTATAGAAAGATCCCTAGGCTGTACTGTTAATTTTTTTTTAAAGTTAAAACTCTATTATCAATATGATTCTGTTTTTTTTGAATGCACAGAAAAAAATCTACAGGCCTCTTTACCAAAGAGTGGCTATCTTTTGGTGGTGGGGGAAAGAACGTGAGAAGGATGGGATGGTGGTATATTATCAGTGATTTTTTTTACTCTCTATACTCTGTTGTATTATTTGAATTTTCAATAAATAAGTACTGAACACGCAATACTTTCCTCATAGGAAATGAAACAATTTATTTCCCATTTTGGCTTTAAAGGGGGAAAGTTCATGATAAGCCTCTGTGTTGAGGTGAAATTCCCTTCCTCCCATCACACTAATCCCTGTACCTAACTTCTACTTGTCTTCATTCAACTTACCTTAAATTTTACCTCCAGAGAATCCTCCGTCTACTCAGATTAAATTAGATGTCTCTCCACTATGCTCTTGTCGTTCTGTTTAATTATTATAATTCTTGCCTTAAACACTAAATTATGATCTTGAGGGCGAGAATTTCTTGACAGACTTCATATTTAAGCAGAGAGCATAGAGCTCATGATAAGGGCTCAATGAATGTTTATTGAATGAAGGAAGGAAGAAGTGAATGAATGGATGTTAAGTGATGAAAAGCAGGCCCTGACTTGAGTCTGATTTATTGTGAGCAGCCTTCATAAATTGGGGAATTCAACCACTATCCTCCTCAAAGTTATCCTGCCTTTTGAGAGATACTTAAGATCCTCTTCATTACAGTTGGGTGTGCTGGAGATCACTTCTGCTACCTTTACGGATTCTGCAAGCTGGTCACTGGGGATTCTTGGGACTCTCTCCTCTGCAGTTCTGATCCTCCACCCCTTTAGTGATCCGGCATCGTATGTGGTGATAGGAAGACTCTTGCTGTCACTACTTCAGCCTTAGGAAAGGTGTGCTCCTCCCATTCCAGTTGGAACTCAGTGTGCGTTTGAAGCAATATTTACAGACAGTGTAAAGTTAAGTTTGTATTCCTATATAATCACGGCTACAAGAGAACTAACATAACCCTAAATTTCATTCATAACACAATTTGTGTGTGTGTGACAAAATGTATTCTAAATGTTTTAAACTGCCATGTAAATTCATGATACTCAACTTTTGTGTGTATGTGTATAAATTAGGGACTACATGTAAGATCAGTAGGCAAACTTAACTATGTTTTGGATTTAGAGAAAAAAATTCTCTGTTTTTCCAGCTTTTTTTTTTTTTGGTTGGTGGTAAACTGCTTACCTCACAATTTTAGGTTGGCATATTTTATTATAAATCTTACATTTTTTATATCTTTGTAATGACTTTAGAGACTGATGCAAGGCAAGTATGATATAGTAATGCAGGCAATTATGGCCCACAACATATGAGTTATGTTTGATATGTTAGATAATCACAAATAACAAGCATTTAGTATTTCGGTCATTTAAAAAATTAAATCTCTTACATTAGATGTACACATTGTTTTCCTTTTCATGAGTGCAGCAAGAAGTTTGCCACTAGAGGGCTCTTAATACCACATTTTAGTTCATTTAAATGTGTAATACTAATATTATAGGTATTGGGTAATACTGTCTTCCTAATTACTATATCATGCAAACTTTTTAGAAAAGCCTAATTAAGTGTAGCACATTTGTGAGAAATTTTTTTTCTAATGAGAATTACCTTCAGAACTACATTAGTGATCTAAGGGGCATGCATTATAGTATGTGGGTCTTTGAACTTTTAAAAGTTAAAGTAGTCTCTGGCTTTAAGATAGTTTAAGCAAACATATACAGGATTTAACATAAATATTTTATATATGTAATGTATATGTTATTTGTCAAACATTTACTAAATACCTGCTATTGATAAGGGATTCAACACGATCTTTTTTTTAATGAGCTAACAATCTTGTGGATTAGAAGAGTAAGAGTTACCATATATTCTAATATGTGCAATGAGAGAGATTCTACATGGGGGTTAAGAGATCAAAATAGTCTGGGTGTGGTGGCTCATGCCTATAATCCCAGCACTTTGGGAGGCTGAGGCAGGGGCATCACCTGAGGGCGGGAGTTTGAGACCAGCCTGACCAACATGGAGAAAACCCATCTCTACTAAAAATACAAAATTAGCCAGGTGTGGTGGTGGGTGCCTGTAATCCCAGCCACTCAGGAGGCTGAGGCAGGAGAATCACTTGAACCTGGGAGGCGGAGGTTGCGGTGAGCCGAGATCGCGCCATTGCACTCCAGCCTTGGCAATAAGAGTGAAACTCCATCTCAGAAAAAAAAAAAAAAAAAAAAAAATCAAAATATCAAAATAAACTCAAAATAAAAACAAATGAACAGATTGGAAGTCTTCTCTCATGAGGTAACATGAGCTGAATCTTTTGATGTAGCATGGAGAAGTTTAGATAGGAAAGAAAGGAAGTTATTCTGGTCAGAGGGAAAAGTATGGAGACATGAAATAGCCTTAGTAATTTGGGATGTTTTGTGATCATCATGGATAAATAAAAAATCCATGGGAATAGGTTATATAAAAAACCTAGCATCAGAGCTCCTTAACATTCAACAACCTTTAACCTGCCACAAATGTATGTTTTCAGTGCATTTCCAGGTCATACCCTGGGAGTTGTTCTCATTTCCTTACTCACTTACTGAATATTTATCATATGCCTACCTCTATGTGGTAGGCACCATTCTGGCCCTTAGGGGAGGATGGCCAAAAGACAAATAAGGCTCCTTCTCTCATAATTTATGTACAAATTAGGAGAAATCAACAATAAATAAGAAAAAGTAGAAAATACCATATAGTAATCATTCATGCACCGAATTAAACAGGATTAAACTGGGAGTGACTTTACATTGGGTAGTTAGGGAGGGCCTGTTTGATGGGGTTTTAAATGAGACCCAGATGACAAGAAGGAATCAGCTATAAAATTATGAAGGTAAAAATAGTCTTCAGGCACAATTATTGCAGAAGTCATAAAACAGAAGTGAGAAGGAAGGCCAGTGACTGATGTATGATGGGCAAGAAGCAAAGTAGTATGTAATAAAGTTGGGAAGGGAGGCAGAAGCCAGATAAAGTCAGGCTTTGCAAGCCAGAGTGAGAATTTAGGCTTTTATTGTAAATGCAGTGGGGAGCCATTAGAGGGTGGTAAGTAGGAAGGAGTGTGACATGATGTGATGTAAGGCCCTGAAAGGTTATTCCGGCTACTATATAGAGAACAAATTGTGAGGGGCCAGAATAAAAGCACAGTATCTAGTTAAATAGTACTGGCAAGTAATAAGAAGTCATGGTGGTTTGGACAGAGGTTGCAGTAAGAGTTATAGAAAGATGAATATGTTTGGGAGATGTTTTGGAGGTAAAATATATCTTACTGAGTTTTTATTTTGAGAAATGAGGCATATGGTGGTACAGTTTACCGAGATGAACAAGAATAGACTGAAACAGTTGAGAGTGGCTATGAAACAAAGAGTTCTGTTTGGGTCATGGTAAGTTTGGGGGATGCAAGTGGAAATGACAGGTAGGCAAATGTGAACCTGGAGTTCAGAGGAAAGTCAGACACAGTTGCCATGTACATGTTCGTGTGCAGGTTATGTTCTGAACTTCTGGAGTCAAGGAGTACAATGTGTGTGACCTACAGAGCATCACTAGCTTATATTTGGGGACCATTGGTCTATAGATAGTATTTAAAGCCACTGGAATGAATGAGACCAGCAGACTCAGGATAATTATTCTTAATGCTGTATTTTCAAAATTCATTTTCAATTCCTTATCAAGAATCAGTTCCAACAATTTATTTTGAGTTATAGTAAAATTTAAATTATCTTTTGATGAAAAAGTATATTTCAGATCAATGAATTTCTTTTGCATAGATCTTCTGTTGATGGATAATAAAATTCAAGACATTCTATCAAACTTGTAAAGTATTCAGTGCTGACATTTTGCAGATATTATCAAGATCATTTACTTCATTAATAATTGTTGGCATCAGTTTCATATATTCTCTTCCAATACTTTAATGGTTTTTGTAGCTTTTGATTGGTTTAGTTTTGTTTTTACATTTAAATCTTATATCCATCTGGAATTTATTTTAGTGTAAAGTGAGAAGAATGAATCTAAATTTATTTTATTGCAAATCTTAGCCAGCTGTCTCAAAACACATACCATATAAACGTAGGCTTTTTCCATTGATCTGAAATGCCATATGCTAAATTTTCAAGTGGATCCTATGATCTATTTCTGGAATCTGTATTCTGTTTTTGTTAATCCACCTATTAATGATAGGTTACGTTTTTATATCAAATTCAAATTGCACATATACTAAGGAATTTCTATGTTATAATATCTGTGCATTTATCAAGTTGCAACGAAAATTATTTGCTGGTGTCCCATGACATTCTTTCATGTTATAAGCCAGTTCTTATATACACTGAGCCAAGATATCATTGAAAAGTTATACTTTAGCTACGT
Organism: Hylobates moloch; assembly: GCF_009828535.3. NCBI lineage: Eukaryota > Metazoa > Chordata > Mammalia > Primates > Hylobatidae > Hylobates > Hylobates moloch. The sequence goes on along the minus strand of NW_026652283.1, from coordinate 23,711,847 downwards.
CCTCTGATTCTTATTGTGTCAACATTTCCAAGCAAACATCTTTTAGAAATTGTTATTTACTCTAAATCTATTATGTCTGTAAATTTAATACAACTGAAGTAAAAATTCCGGTTGTCAGTTTTTGAGACTTGACAAAATACTATTAAAGTTTACTTAGAAGAAAAAAATACTTGGAAAACACCCAATTTTGTAAAAGAATTATGATGAAAGAGGACCTTCATTACCAGATATAAAACATGATGAAAATAGGAATAAAGAAGTATTTTTTCGGCTTCATTGCTAACAAACACAAGGAGTTTATTATTATTATTATATATAAAGCTTATACATTATACCTGTATTGTCAGCAAATGAGATTTGAAGTTTTTGTGCGGGAGCACATTCTGATGATACTGTTGCAATTACAGGAATACATTCTGACTAGTTATCAAAATTAAGGAGCTTGTGCTAGAATGTAAGTTGACTCACTGCATCCTTCTAGAAGTCTAACTTCAAAAAAGAGTCAATTGAGCTAAAGAGTAGTACAATTTTTTTTTAAATTGACTTATGTAAAGGCAATGTGTTATATGCAAGAATATCCTCTTTCTGATATGGTAATGTAGAAACTGATAAATTCCTGTTGTTGCATGCTGAGGTGAAGTACTCGTGTTTATCAAGGGAAAAGTTCTGTTGAGAAAGTCTGAATTCCTAGTGTTCCTGCAAGATAAGAAGCCAGTTTGGTCTAAACTCTTTGAAGAGTTCTCAACTTTTTGAAGATATAAATTAGACTGACTTACCTATTGATCTGATATCTTTGGTATTTTTATTGATCACAATCCTCCCTGAAAGAAATAAATGCAGCTTGGTTTTTAAAGGTAAATAATGCCAAAGGCCACCTGGCTATCCCACGGGCACCTCAAATTCAACGTTTCACAATCAAATTCATTACTTTTCCCCCAAACCTGTCCTTCCTCCTCCTTTTCTTTTTTCGGTGCTAATTTTTATCACTCTCTACCTTAATTACCTAAATCCAACACCTGAACATCAGCTGTAGCCTCTCCCTTGCTTTACTTTTATATCCAGTCCCTCTTCAAGTTAGGTTGCTTTTAATTCCTTTTCATCTCTCCTGTAAGCTCTTTCTAGTGGCCCTGGTTGCTTCTGCCTTGGGTAGGTCCTGATCTTGTCTACACTGGACTTCTAGCACTTCACTGAGCAGCCCATTCATCAGGTGGCTGCCAGAATACTCTTTCTAAATGCAAATTTCTTCACATTAGGTTCCTACTGAAGGCCTTTTATGAGCTCTCCTTTACCCATAGGAGAAATTCTAAAGTCTTTAGAGTGGCATTCAAAGCTCTCCACAATCTGGCCCCTGCACCTCTCCAGCCTCAGATCTTTACACCCTCCTAGCATGCCTCACTCCAGCTATACCTGACCACTTGGAGTGCTTGGAACCCTGTTTTGCTTCATGCCTTTCACTTTCACTCACATTAGAATTCTCTCCCACCCTTTTTGGGGGAGGATCTATTAATATTTATCTTTCAATATTTAGTTCAACAAACCTGGAAGCATCAGGTTACCTGACCTCAAAGTATACTATGGGGCTACAATAACCAAAACAGCATGGTACTGGTACAAAAACAGGCACATAGCCCAATGGAACAGATAAGAGAGACCAGAAATAAGGCCACACATCTGCAAACATCTCATCTTCAACAAAGCTGACAAAAACAAACAATGGGGAAAAGACTCCCTATTCAATAAAAATGGTTCTGGGATAACTGGCTAGCCATATGCAGAAGATTGAAACTGTACCCCTTTCTTATACTGTTTACAAAAATCAACTCAATGTGGATGAAAGACTTAAATGTAAAACCCAAAATTATAAAAACCCTGGAAGACAACCCAGGCAGTACAATCCTGGACATAGATTTCATGAAAAAGACATCAAACGCAATTGCAACAAAAGCAAAAATTGATTAAGTGGCATCTAATTAAACTTGAGTTTATGCACAGCAAAAGAAACTATCAACAAAGTAAACAAACAGCCTGCAGAATGGTAGAAAATATTTGCAAACTGCATCTGGCAAAGGTCCAATATCCAGCATCTATAAGGAACTTAAATTTACAAGAGAAAAACAACCCTATTAAAAAGTGGGCAAAGGACATGAATAGACACTTTTCAAAAGAAGACATACGTGTGGCCTAGAAGCATATGAAAAGAAGCCCAGTATCACTGGTCATTAGAGAAATGTAAATCAAAGCCACAATGAGATACCATCTCACACTAGTCAGAATGGCTACTACTAAAAAGTCAAAAAAGTTGCTGGTGAGGTTGCGGAGAGTAGGGAACACTTATACACTGTTGGTGGGAGTGTAAATTAGTTCAACCATTGTGGAAAGCAATATGGTGATTCCTCAAAGAGCTAAAAGCAGAATTACTATTTTACCCAGCAATCCCATTACTGGGTATATACTCAGAGGAATATAAATCATTCTACCATAAAGTCACATGAACGTGAATGTTCATTGTAGCACTCTTCACAATAGCAAAGACATGGAATCAACCTAAATGCCCATCAGTGACAGATTGGATAAAGAAAATGTACATATACACCGTGGAATACTATGCAGCCATAAGAAAGAATGAGATCATGTCTTTTGCAGGAACATGGATGGAGCTGAAGGCTATTATCCTTAGCAAACTAATGCAGGAACATAAAACCAAATGCCACATGTTCTCACTTGCAAGTGGGAGCTAAATGATAAGAACTCATGAACACAAAGAAGAGAACAGCAGGCACTGGGGCCTACTTAGGAGTAGAGAGTGGGAGGAGAGCAAGGAGCAGAAAAATAACTATTGGGTACTAGGCTTCATACCTAGGTGGTGAGATAATCTGTACAACAAACCCCTGTGACCTGAGTTTGCCTATACAACAAGCCTCCACTTGTACCCTCGAACCTGAAATAAAAGTTAAAAAAAATTTAGTTCAAACTTACTACCTTTAGGTAAGAGAGGTATTGCCTGTCTTCACCCACCCATTTTCCCACAGAATTAACTCTTCTTCCTTGTACTCCTATTGTGGATCCCTTACTTTATACTACAACACTCACGAAAATATACCCATTTGTTTACTTGCTTCCCTAATAGACTGGAAGTTCCTTATGTCAGGGATCTTGTTTTTTATTGCCAATGTCTAGCAATGCCACTACTATTTAGAAGCTCTGTAATTTTTTTTGAATGAATAAATAAGGGAGAAGGTTCAGAGGCATGATGGAGAGGGTTTGCAGAGAATGCAACAGTGTTAAAGCTGGTCAGGAGGAAGACACATAGGGCAATATGGTGATGAGAGATGGGAAAGGCTAGTTTACTAACGGGGACTTGTCTGTGTATGATGGTTAAGAGTCATGGGAATAACTAGCTTTAAATTTCTGACTAGAACTCTGGTATAAGGTTATTCTGTTGCTGCAGAAGTACAGGTACTACCTGAAGTCAAATGAAGTTTGCTGGATGTCATTCAATTTGCAAGTATTAGCACGCGCGCACACACACACACACACACACACACGATTTTTATACTAGCAACACTGCATTTATCTAGTGCTTTACATTACCCAAAGTTCTTTTATTTCCATTATCTCATTTGACCCTTAAAACAGTTATCTCCCTCGGCTTCAGTTTCCTTATTTCTTCGGATTGTTTGCAAGATGTGTTATATGTCTGATACACAGTTAAATACCAAATATGTTACACAGTTAAATACCAAATATGTTACCATTACATCAGGAATTTGAGGCTCATAATAGTTAAATGACTTGCTCAAGGTCAGAAAGGTAAGTTAGTGGCAGATTTAGACATAAAGTCTAGATTATTTTGACTGCACTAGAGTACAGTGGGATACTATCTTCTACATTCCTTGAGCCGCAGCATCTTTCATTTCCTTGAGAGACTTACCCAAAAGCAGGCTTTGGGATGACTCTACCAGAGCTGATTATCAGATTTAAGCAAAATCTACCTCCTGGATAAACCAAAATGCAAATATAAATAATATTTTTTATAGCTTGCATTGCTTCCTAATCTCCATCTTTTACACTTGAGGATTTTCAGCAGAGAATCTGAGCAGGGTAGCCTCTTGCCCTTGTGAAGTTTTGTAGATACTTTAATTGCTTTTTAAAATACTGCTTTTGAGACCAGTTTTATGGTAGAGCAAGTATCAGTTTGGGGTTTTCGGCCTAGAATTAAAGTACCAGGCCTCTGAAGTGAGGACTGGAACACAAAGACAATGACTGTATATGTAGACACTGACAATCACACCCATATGTCTGTGGTTTTTTATAGAGTTCTGCTGAGGAAGAATCTGAAGCCATAAAATGTGAACGAGAGATGAAAGTATTAAGTGAAACTGTTTTAGCAGGTATTCTAAATTACATTTTAAGAATTTAACTTTATTGAGATTTTCTTCTTACAGAAGAAATACAGGATCATTGTTAAAAAAAATTCAGACATTGCAAAAATATATTTAAAGTGAAAATTCTTCATAGTCCCTTTTCTGAGATAACAGTGTTAACAGATTTCTTTGCTCAATTTATCCCTGTCTCTCTTAATTTCTCATAAAACTATGGGATTATATTGTACAAATGTTTTTGTTGAGAATTACTTTTTTCCCACCTAACAATGTGTTACATACATGGAACACAATATATATTTCATATAAATGAATATTCAACATTATTCTAAGAATACATTGGTAACCTCACTTTTTAAAGTAGTTGTATAATTCCATCCAATAATGGAACACTATTTAAATCCCCGTTGATAGGTTGTTTCTAATTTTGTATTACTATGATGTTGTAATGAACTTTCACAAGTACACACACACAACTGAAAATCTCACAACACTTCTGGGTATTCACAAGTGTTTGCATTCAGTCTTGTCCTGGCAAATAGCAGTTGGATATAGTTTAGAAATGTCAAGGCAATAGTGATGTCTAATTTGTCGATCTTTTAGTTTGAGATTTATATACATCTTTTCTGTTAACTTTATTCTTCTTTCCCCATAACTTCTAGGAATCTATTTTCTATATATTTCTTAGCATATTTTTTCATAACAGGCCTTAAACTTCACTTTTTCTTTCTTCTTCTTTTTCTTTTTTTTTTTTTTTTTTTTGAGATGAGATCTTGCTCTGTGGCCCAGTAGTGGTGCGGATTATGGCTCACTGCAGCCTCAACTGCCCAGGCTCCAGTAATTCTCCTGCCTCAGCCTGCTGAGTAGCTGGGACCACAGGCAGGCACCACCAGGCTAGCTAATTTTTAAATTATTTATAGAGATGGGGTCTTGCTATGTTGCCCAGACTCGTCTTAACTCCTAGGCTCGAGCGATTCTCCCACCTCAGCCTCGCAAAGTGCTGGGCATGAATCACTGCCCCCGGCCTGTTTTCATTTTAATAATAACACATGCTTATTGTATGGTTTCGTAGATGAAATAAAAATTATGTCCTCCCCTACACCCCACCATTACCCATGCCTATTTCCACTTCCAAGGTCAGCTCTATGAATCATTTTGAGTTAACCACTTTTTGAAAAGTTTTAGTAGCTAGTTAAATAGAAACTTCCTTTACCAGTGTGAGAATTTTTAAATTTCTTTCCTAGAACATACTAAACTGTAATCTATTTGAAAATGTTAATCTGATTAATTTTAGCACAGTTGTTGCTGGTAGAGAATTCTTCTGAAAAGCCAGATTTCTTTGAAGACAATGTGGTGGATTTATGCCAGTTCACAACTCTGGGTGGAGTGTACCACTTGGATATTTTGGAGCTTCCTCCACAGTATAAACCAGTGAAGGGATGGATGATTGTGGAAGTAGGTTGATTCTTGAATCAAAACTTATAAGTAAAATAATTGCTCATGCTTTTACTTTATTTCATATTATCTAACATCTAATAAGCTTTAACCCTATCAAACAAACACAAAGGAAAAAATGTAATTTTAAACTGTCTTAAATGTATTGGTATTGAAAATTTGAATCAGATAGTAAAAGAATCTAAAATAATATGAAGTTTATACTAGAATTCATATGTTAGCTTCCTTGTAAATTTACATCATTATGTTTTGTTAGTGCCAATTTGGTCTTAATAATAATATTCTAGATCAGAGGTTGGCAAACTTTTTCTGTAACAGGCCAGATGGTAAGTATTTTCACCTTCGTGGTCCCTACCAGCTCTGATGCAGCTACTCAACTCAGCCATTGCAGCACTAAAACTGCTGTGTCTAAACGAATGGGCACAGCTATGTTCTAATAAAACTTTATTTACAAAAATTGGTGGTGGGTGGGATTTCCCAGGGACCGTAGTTTGTGGACTCTATTCTAAATCAGTGGTTGTCAATATGTGTTCCCTCAAGCAGAGGCATCAGCATCCTCTGGCATCATCTGGGAATTTGCTAGAAATGCAAATTAATGAGCCCCACCTCAAACTTACTAAATCAGAAACCCTGGAGGTAAGGCTCAACAATGTGTCTTGGAAAAATACACCCTAAAGTTTGAAAATCACTAGTCAACCGTGATATACAAAATGTGGTCCTAAATCAACAGCGTTGAACCAGCAGCATTAGTGTCAGTTGGGAACATGCAAGAAATGCATAATTTTGGGCTGCACCTCAGAGCTGTGGAATCTGCAGTTGAACAAGATCCCCAGGTAACTCCTATGCACACTGAAGTTTGAAAATCACTAGTCTACATGATGCCAATGCTGCTGATGCCCTGACCACACTTTAGTGATAACAGTTGTTAGATCATCTTTCAAGGAGTTTCTCACCCCTGTTTTGTAAGTAGTAACACTTGCCCTATTATTGACTTGGTTTATTTTTAACTTAACCTCATGGTGGCTTGCTTCCCATAGAATACTACCGTATATACCCAGTTCTGTTGTCATAGGCTAACCCTTCCTTCCTCTCTCTCTCTCTCCTCCCTTCTTCCTGTCTCTCTCTCTCTTTTCTTCTCACCCTCTCTCCCCTAACACAACCTGTACACGGATTGCTGGGTACTTCTCACCCACAGTCCTATCCATTAAGGACCTTGGTGCATTCTTGTTTTTGAGAAGTATTTCCCAACCTTTTTTCCCCTCTGTTATTGCCCTAATCACCTGCCACTCCAACAAAATTTTAATATTCTCTTTATTCATAAGGTCCCAGCCTGAGCTGGGGTTTTCAAGAATCCATCTAAAGATCTGTTGTTGTTGACTTTTGTCACAGTGTCCTGAGACCACTTCATGCTCTCCCCTTGAACCCAAAGAATCCTCCTTCATAGCTGTTTTTCTCTCCTGCCACAAAGAGGCTTTCCTCATTTTCAAGGCTTTTTCAATAACTTTCCACCTCTTCTAGAATCTTGCCCTAATTTTTCCTCTATTTTCTAATATTTTTAAATCTTTCTTCCTTCCCTAGATCCTTGTCTGCTGCATTCAGATAATGCACAAATCTTCCTTATCTGAGAAAAATCTGCTGTCTGGTTAATTCACTTTCATTCATTCATTTCCTTTCTTCTCAATAGGTTGTCTATGTTTCTTTCTGTCTTTACCTACACACCCTTAGCCTGGTATTAGAGCATGTGATTTAGGGTCCCATACACCTGTTTTTGAGTTCTGGTGCCACTCTGAAGTCATTTTGTAATCTTTGTCAAATACTTGATTTTTCTAAGTCTTAGTTATCATATCTGTTAAATATAAGCCTTTAGGATTGCTTAGAGGAATAAAATGATGAGGAAGCCCCACCACACAATCTGGCCCATAGGAAGTTCTGTATATTCGTGTTTAGTAACTTTCTCAATCATGCATCTTTTAAATTTTGTTGTGACATTTTGTTAATCTATGTATAAATGGGATCAAACTGCAGTGCTTATTAAAAATAACTAGATAGCTTATTCAGTACTATTTACATTTTTCACTGTTACCAGTCAACTAACTTGATGTTGTTTTGGTGATTTTTAAAAGATACTCAAAGAAGGATTACAGAAATACACATATCCTCCGGAAACTGCCGAAGACTTTGAGACAGAAAATGCTTTCCCACCTGTAGAGGTCACACTTGAGGTTCATGAGAATGTCATCTTTTTTGAGGATCCTATGGTTGTAAGGTGGGATGCTGAAGGTACAGCTTTTATATTATGTAATAAAAGGAGGGATAATCATAAAGGGTTGAAACAGAAAGTGTAGTGTATTAACTGAGCTTATTATCTTACATATTTCTATGCCAATTCTAGGGTCTTGTTTTGTTTGTTCTTAATGGAAATGAATAAGTGTTGGAGTTTAAAAGTTGCTGAGTGTTGTAACTATTAACTCCTAAAGTATCTGTATCTGCCATTGTCTATGAACAATTACTTTATGGTTATATCATTATGTTTCTAAAAAATGAGTGAAACGCTGGGTATGGTGGCTCACGCCTGTAGATCCCAGCACTTTGGGAGGCCAAGATGGGCAGATCACCTGAGCTCAGGAGTTCAAGACCAACCTGGGCAACATGGTGAAACCCCACCTCTCTACTAAAACATTACAAAAATTAGCTGGGCGTGGTGGTGTGCACCTGTAATCCCAGCTACTTGGGAGTCTGAGACATGAGAATCGCCTGAACCCGGGAGGTGGAGGTTGCCATGAACTGACACGGTGCCACCGCACTTCATCCTGGGCGACAGAGTGAGACTGTGTCTCAAAAAAACAAACAGGCCAGGCGCGGTGGCTCACGCCTGCAATCTCAGCACTTTGGGAGGCTGAGGCAGGTGGGTCACCTGAGGTCAGGAGTTTGACATTAGCCTGGCCAACATGGTGAAATCTCATCTCTACTAAAATAGAAAATGAGCGGGGCGTGGTGGCACACACCTGTAATCCCAGCTACTCCGTAGGCTGAGGCAGGACAATAGCTTGATCCCCGGAGGCGGAGGTTGCAGTGAGCCATGATGGCGCCACTGCACTTCAGTCTGGGCCACAGAGCAAGACTGTGTCTCAAAACAAACAGGCAAAAATGAGTGAAAATATCAAAATCAGGCTGGGCCTGTGGCTCACGCCTGTAATCCCAGCACTTTGGGGTGCCAAGGTGGGCGTGTCACCTGAGGTCAGGAGTTCGAGACCAGCCTGGCCAACATAGTGAAACCCCATCTCTACTAAAAATACAAAAATTAATGGGGCATGGTGGCACATGCCTGTAGTCCCAGCTACTTGGGAGGCCGAGGCAGAAGAATTGCTTGAACCTGGGAGGCAGAGGTTGCAATGAGCCGAGATTGCACCACTGCACTCTAGACAGAGTGAGACTCCCTCCGTCTCAAAAAAAAAAAAAAAAAAGTAAGTATCAAAATAGTTTAGCAAATCAAAAGCAGATAAAAAGTCTACTCTTCTGAAATAACCAAATAGTTCAGATTTGGATAATTGGTATTTGATTACTTTAATGTTTATCATTTATCAATTGTACACAAGTATTGGGGATGAGGAATGGGCAAATAGGAAACCTGAGAAAGGGAAAACTAGCCACTTGTATACCTTTTTATTTTTGAGCCATGGGACATTATTGCTTATTCAAAACTTAAAATTATAAGTATCTACAGTGATATAAGCTAATGATTTGTAATCATTAACAAATACCTCCTTTGGAGTAGGCTCGCTGAATTTTGAAAAATCTTGGTCTGGTGAGTTAATGTATGCCGTTTTAAGGATCCTAGATGAGAGGAGTACACCTTTGTTTTTAAGGTTGTTTTATATCCATCTGTTGGTGAAGGGATTTATATACTTGGTGATAGGCTGGGAACAAATATCACTAAGGCACAGAGCTTTTACATAATCTACTTATTTATGGAAAATTGAAGAACAGAGAATGTAGGAATTTATACTAAGAAGTTTAAATATTTTGTATTTTAAATTTTTTGATGAATGCCCTGGTGCTCTACCTTGTTGTTTGTATAGACAGACCTATAAGATGTATTATTTATATTCTAGAAATAGTCTGTGTATTAAAAACAGTAGGCCGGTCGCAGTGGCTCATGCCTGTAATCCAGCACTTTGGGAGGCTGAGGTGGGTGGATTATTGAGCTCAGGAGTTCAAGACCAGCCTGGGCAACATGGAGAAACCCCATCTCCACAAAAAGTACAAAAACTAGCCAGGCATGGTGGTATATGCCGGTAGTCCCAGCTACCCCAGAGGCTGAGGTGGGAGCATTGTTTGAGCCCAGGAGGTTGAGGCTGCAGTGAGCTGTGATTGTGCCCCAGCACTCCAGGGTGGGTGACAGAGTGAGACCCGGTCTCAAAAAATAAAAAATAAGTTTAAAAAACCTAGTAAATTCTTACATATTAAACTATAAAATACATCAACATGAACAACTATATCTCTTTTGATGTTGTTTCAGAGGTTTCACTTTAATGGTAATATTCCTAAGTATTTATCACATTAAAAATTATTAACACAGCTGGGCGTGGTAGCTCATGCCTGTAATCCTAGCACTTTGGGAGGCCGAGGCGGGTGGATCACCTGAGGTCAGGAGTTCGAGACCAGCCTGGCCAACATGGCAAAACCGTGTCTCTACTTAAAAAAATTAGCCAGGCGTGGTGTCACGTGCCTGTAATCCTAGCTATACAGGAGGCTGAGGCAGGAGAATTGCTTGAACCTGGGAGGCGGAGGTCGTAGTGAGTTGAGATCGCACCATTGCACTCCAGCCTGGGCGACAAGAGTGAAACTCTGTCTGGAAAAAAAAAAAATTATTCACGTGAAATTAGAATTAGACAAGGTAAATTATTCCACACAATTCAGGGAAATAAACTTGTGCAAAATTTCACTCTACAACTTCAGTAATTAGAAAGCAGGAATTTACAACTCTAGTAATTTTTCAACCATGGGGAAACATTTTGCCTGGAACTACTAGAAATTTGGAGAATTTATTTATAGGTAATAACTTTTTACCTTATAAATTAAAATTATTTGTTAATGTAGCGACAAAAAGAGAAATTAAAAATAAGTTTGTGAATGTAATTGTATTTATTATATGAAATTTAAGAGTAAAAACTAGTCAACAGAACCCTCCAATCGAGAGCAGGAAAGAGAGCTAAGTAGAAACGGAGAGTGCGTCTCCATTTCATAAATGAAAATGGTTCATTTATTTGTCCTATAAAGATGACCCCTCCCCCCATCCAAAAAAAAAGAAAGAAATACAGAGATAAATGAGGCATAGTTTCTTCCTCTTGGAATTTCAAAAGTTGTAGGAGAGGCAGACGGGAAAACACCATATTGTAATACAGCATAGTAGGGTGCTAGCATCGATGTAAAGTGCTGTAGAGCACGACACAGATGGCTCAATCTTTGGAGTACTGGAAGCTTCTCACAGGTTGGAATGTTGAACAGGGCCCTCAAAGATGAAGAGAACGTTTGCATGCAAGTCTCTGTGTGGCCATGTTTTCAGTTCAGTATGTACCTAAGAGTGGAATTGCTGGGTTGAGTGCTGAGTTTACATTTAACTTTCAAAGAAACTGCCAAATTGTTTTTCAAAGTAGCCGTACCATTTTACGTGTCTGCCAGCAGTATATGAGGTTTTCTGTTTGTTCATAACATTTGTTATTTATCTTTTTGATGATAGCCATTCTAGTGGGTGTGAAGTAGCGTTCCATTGTGGTTTTATTTCCCTAATTACTAATAATGTTGATCATCTTTTTAAGTACTTATTTGCCTTTCATATCTCTTCTTTGGTGAAATGTTTATTCAAACCATTTACCCACTTTTAAATTAGGTTGTGTTTTATTACTGAGTTGTAAGAGATACAAAAGACCACCTACAGGAAGCACATTAATCGTTGCCTGGGGCTGGAGGTGGGAATGGGAATTAACTGTAAATGGACATAAGGATCTTACTGAGGGGATAAAAATGTTCTAAAACTGGATTGTGGTGATGGTTGCACAACTGGGTAAATTAACTAAAGATAATTGAATTGCATACAAAAAATACATGAATTTTGAAGTCATTTTAAAGCAAAGCTGAAGAGAGTTTCTCTGAAAGATTAGGGAAGAGTATTGTAGGAGGAAAGAACTGTATGTGCCGAGGCCCAGAGGTGTACATAGGATGTTGTTCGGGAAAGAAAAAAAGTGGGGCTGAAAAGAGAAAAACTTTTTCCCTTGAGAAGTGGCAAGCGATGGAGCCAACAAAGTGAGTCAAAGCTTCATTCTGAAGGTCTTACCATGCTGAGGAGGTGGGACTTGATCCTGCAGGCAGGGGAAATCTCTCAGCAAAGTTGGCCTTCTTTTGAGTTTCTATTCTAAATATGAAAGATCAATTTATACACAAAGCAATTTTTTTGGTGGTTTCATTTATCTTTTTTTAATAGGGAAAAAATGAAACTAGTGTCACTTTCTTCATTAATTATAAAGGTAAACATTGGAGAACTGATGGCATCAGCAATGTATCCTACAAACGAAAAGAAAGACTTGTAACATTCAGCCTGGACACCTTTGGCCCCGTTACCCTGATTCAAGATGCTCATATTAACATGCCGTACCAGTCTTGGGAACTAAGACCACTTGATGTAAATAAAGTACTTTTAACTGTGACTACAGTATTTACTGAGATTCAAATACAAATTAAGGTGAGTTACTCTTATAGCTGTTACGTACTGTCGTATCAGAGATAAACCATTTTGATGGAATACTAGTTTGTCAAAAGCAATCAATGGCTGCTGATTTATATATTGAAATATAAGTGTCTTATAATGACCTTAAAAATGTACCTTGAGCTATATTTCTAAATGAAATATTAGTTGAATAATTAAATAGGAAATAACATGTAAATAGCAAGGCTCAAACTTAAATTTGTACCCTAAAGTTACTAGGGATAGATCAACTGATGAACCAACAACCCTGGTTGCAGTATGAATTTCAGAGTTTTTGATCCACCCTAAAGGGGCTGTGTGATCTTTATCATCCAGCCATTTGAAATCCTTTTTGAGGTTGGTTTTTCTCTGAATGATCCCTTATTGCTCATCAGTCAGAAATTATATAGCCTGGGCCAAGCGCGGTGGCTCACGCCTGGAATCCGAGCATTTTGGGAGGCCGAAGTGGGTGGATCATGAGGTCAGGAGTTTGAGACCAGCCTGGCCAATATGGTGAAAGCCTATCTCTACTAATAATACAAAAATTAGCTGGGCATGGTGGCACGTGCCTGTAGTCTCAGCTACTCGGGAGGCTGAGGCAGAACAATTGCTTGAACCTGGGAGGCAGAGGTTGCAGTGAGCCAAGATTGTGCCACTGCACTCCATTCTGGGCGACAGAGCAAGACTCCATCTCAAAAACAACAACAACAACAACAACAACAGCAACAACAAAAAACTAGATGAGATGGGAGATGGAATGCCATAGAATTATTAGTGTGCAAGTGCCCTTAAAATGCTTCTGGTCTACCCTCCTGTTGTATATAGAGAGAAACTAAGGCCCATAGAGGTTAGGTTATGAGATTGTGTAAGGGGATTGTATTGCTGGAGCCTCCTTTCAGGCTTCCCTGCGCCATTCCAGCAGCCCTGACGACCCTCGTGCAGAGATTCTTCTTCTAGACTCATGGAAAAATACAAGCATCTTCGCAAAGTTCACTTATTAATATGATGATTGAAACACCCAAGACTGTTCAGTGTGCGTTTCAGGTTAGTAGATCTGTGCTGTCTAATGCGGTAGCTACCAGCCATATGTAGCTACTGCATGTGACTAGTCCAAATTAGCACATGCTCTAACTGTAAAATAAACACAAATTTTGAGTTCTTGGTATGAAGAAAAGAATGTAAACTCTCAATAATTTCTATACTGATTACATATTGAAATATTTTAGATATATTGGGTTAAATATATTATTAACATTAAAAAAGAACAGATGTGTAGGCTAGGTGCGGTGGCTCACGCCTGTAATCCCAGCACTTTAGGAGGCCGAGGCGGGCAGATCACAAGGTCAGGAGATCGAGACCATCCTGGCTAACACGGTGAAACCCTGTCTCTACTAAAAATACAAAAAATTAGCCGGGTGTGGTGGTGGGCGCCTATAGTCCCAGCTACTAGGGAGGCTGAAGCAGGAGAATGGTGTGAACCTGGGAGGCAGAGCTTGCAGTGAGCCAAGGTCACACCACTGCACTCCAGCCTGGGCGACAGAGGGAGACTGTCTCAAAAAAAAAAAAAAAAAAAACAGATGTGAATTCCATACACCTTCAAACTGTCACTTTGTGCGAGACTTTAAAACTGGATAATAATATTGCCTCATTATGTTAACTTTTACGGGTGTGAAAAGAATGATCCCTAAAAGTACAATCATAATTGTTATCTAATAACTACTTTAATTCAATGTGAACATATGCATATTCTTATATTATAACTTACAAAATAGGAGGCTTGAGAGACACTATAGTCCATTCTTTGATTGTTCTGATGAAGCCCAAAAAGAGTTAGTAAACTAAACTGCTTAATGTAACATGCGGACTTTGTGTCAGAGCATTCAGATGAGGCTTAAGATATACTTGCCCTGCATTCTTTCTAATATAGAGTGATAGATGACTTTTAAAAATGTATAAAGCATCTAAAGGCTGCACCTGGAGTGATACTGAAGTAATGATTTAACTTACATAAAAGCTTCTTTTTTCTTATTTAAACTAGGAAAACCTCTGCATGTTATCTTCAATCAAACTAAAAGACAAGAAACACATCTCTATTTTGGAAGGAACCTGGATGACTCCTATTCCTTTCATTATTGCTTTGAAAGAAGCTGGACTGAATATCTTTCCTACTAGACACTCTCATTTTTATGTTATTATAAACAATAAGGCAAGAATGAATCTTTCCAAATTTAATGTGGTGGACATTTAAAATGTTAGCAATTATTAAATGTTATATAATTTAATATTATATACACTGTGTTTTATATATTCCTTTATACAGTATTATAAAGAAATAAGTGAAAAGACCAGAAATCCAGGGTTCTCTCAAGTTTAATAATTTTCCCTAAGAAAGTAAGCCTGTAGTACGATCTTCATATTGACAAATGGAGCATATCCACAGACGGTCAGTTTAGTGCAAAGGTAGTTTAAGCAATTCTCATTTTATATACTTTCTTTTTGCATTACTGGATAATATGATATAAGATTTCTTAAAAGAGTAAATAACTGCACTTTCCCAAACATGGTTAGTTAGGCAGAATTAAAAATACAAGGACCACCAATGTACAAAACCCACTTCCTTTAGTTTCTTGGCAAAGCCTCCATGTCTATGTACTGTTTCATGTTCCTCATAAGGCTTTAGTTCAGTAAGATCCTTCCAGGTTAAACTGAGCTTCTTGAGGATGGGGGTCATTTCTTAATGAACGTTGATTCTTCTAGCATCTAGCATAGTCCTAGAATATATAGTAGATGCTTAGTAAATGTTTGTGATATATGAAGACACAAAGTAACTTCTAATCATGAAAAGTGAATTTGTAGGCAGAAGAGTTCTATACTCAAGAATATTCATGAATGTATCAGAAAATGACAATATAAGTAGATATTCATATAATATTTAGAAATAAGTGTATGTACATATATGCATAGGAAAAAAACCCTTGGTTTTAGTAACTCAAATTGCCTGTTACTCTACAATGTTGAATGTAGTGTTCTGTTCATGCTTTCAGAATATTCTACTCCAGGAGATATTTTTTTCTGAACACTGTGTGCTAGGCACTATTTTAGATGATTAGGATATATCAGTGAATGAAACAAAGGTCCTTACCTTTGTTTTCGTTCACAGTTGAAGGAAAACATTTAAAAAATAAATGATTAGTATGTTAAAAAGGTGAAAAGTGCTATGGAAAAAAAGAAAAGGTAGATCAGGAATAGTGAGGCTGAGGCCATATGACACCCATATTAAATAGGGTGTCAGGGAGGGCAGCTCAATGAGAGATAACACTTGAGCGAAACTCAAAGGCGGGGACTTTAGCCACGTGCACATCTGGGGAAGCACCTTCCTGGTAAACAACTGGAGCAAGAGCCCCAAGGGAGTGGCCTGGTGTGCTGGAGGATTGGAGGAACACCATGGAAACCACGGGGCCTGGAACTGAGAGAGCAAAGGGAGATGAAAAAGAGGTCGGCAGGTAATGGGGTATATGTGGAGTCAGCAGTAGGGATGTCAGAGGGCCATGCAAGTCGTCGTTAACTTTGAACTCTATTCTCAGAGAAAGGGAAGCCATTGCCCAGTGTTGAGAGGAGTCATGTACTCTGACTTACAATTTTAAGTGGATCCGTCTGTGTTGAGAATAGACTGAAGGAGGCCAAAGACGGAGGAAGACTTGTTGGGGGACTCAAAGATCAATTCTATTTGTTTTTATATTGACAGGTTCCTTTGGTAGAAGTGAAAGCTTATCGACAGATGGCCCTACTAAGTTCTGCTTTTGCCTTTGGTTGGAGCAAGTGGAACCTACTATGTAATTCTACAAAAGTTGTATTTAAGGTTTGATATGTAGAAACCGTAAAACTACTTTGTCCTCCAAAAGAAGATAAAGTACTCAAAGACTAAATGAATGTAGACCATGGCTTCCTCTCTTAGAAAAGTTAAAATTAACATTCAATACGGAATTTTAAAATTTCAAATTTTTGGCCAAGCATGGTGGCTCACGCCTGTAATCCTGGCACTATGGGAGGCTGAGGCGGGCAGATCACCTGAGGTCAGGAGTTCGAGACCAGCCTGACCAATATGGTGAAACCCCGTTTCTACCAAAAATACAAAATTAGCCAAGTGTGGTGGCACATGCCTGTAATCCCAGCTACTCAGGAGGCAGGAGAATCGCTTGAACCTGAGAGGTGGAGGTTGTGGTGAGCCAAAATCATGCCATTGCACTCCAGCCTGGGCAACGAGAGCAAAATTCCATCCCAAAAAAAAAAAAAAAAAAAATTCAAATTTTTTGTTAAAAATATAAATCCAGATTATATAAAGTTTATGCCTTTGTTGTCCAAGCTCTTGACTTCAAGCCAGGCCAGAGTCCTTGTATCTCTTTACAAATTGACTAGAGAACAAATGGAAGCCTTGCCAGGTGCAGTGGCTCACACGTGTAATCCCAGCCACTTGGGAGGCTGAGGTGGAAGGATCACTTGAGCCCCGGAATTTGAGGCTGAAGTGAGCTATGATCACACCACTGCACCCGAGCCTGAACAACAGAGTGAGACCCTCATCTCTTAAAAAAAAAAGAACAAATGGAGGCTTTTAACATTAATTGATCTGTGACTTTCAGGCCCTCTCCTCTGAGAGGGTTAGTCCTCCAACTTCCTGATGCCTTCTTGTTATCAGGTGGTAGTAACCATATCAAATTCTAAAAGCTGATGAATATTTTGGCCTAAACAAGCCACCGTATTTATTTCTCTTGTTTATTGCGTGTTTCCCCCACTCAAATATAAGCTCCTTGAGGGCAGGACTTTGTTGTTGCAGTTGTTATTTATATATGTTGTATGTCTATATTTCTTCTGTGTTTTCTTTCTCTGTTATATCCTCAGCACTTAGAACAGTACCTCACACATGATAGGCACTCAATAAATATTTGTTGCATGAATTAATACATATGGATAAGCTCCATAATCACCAAAATATAAACAGTGTGATGGTTTTTCAAAACCCAGTAATGGAACACATAGACTGTTTCTTTTAACCTTGGCAATTTTGGGGGATAAATGGGGCCCTTCAAATAATAATCTACCAAAATACTGAATAGAAGAGGAATTATTAACAACTTGCTTGAATTTCCCTTTTTTTTTTTAGGTGAGGGAACACCTTACTGAAGAATGTACTGAGAATCCTAATTGGGCCCTTTTAATGTTTAGTGGTGACAGAGCACAAAGACTGAAGATCAAGGAAGAGAGTGAGGCATTTTCTGAAGCGCTTAAAGAAGAAACTGAGTTTCATTCTACTTTATATCACATGGTGAAGGATTTTGCTTCTAAAGAAGCAATGGAGAAAGTCAGGAGTTCCAACTGTCAGTTTGTCAACTCTGTGTGCCACATGCTGCTCTCTACCAGATTGCTCAGCTACTCCTAACCTCCACTTACAAACTGTATTCAGTATGAAGAACCAAGCATGGTGAAAGACAGGTATTTCTGCAACAGAATGTAATGAGTGAATGAATACCTTTCAAATCAACTATTACAATTTTCTAATCAGCATTTTCTACTCAAGTTTTATTTTAAACACAGCATTTTTTTTTCCTTTGAATACTTGGCCTCTTAAGAATTTCAGCTTTCACTCTATGAAGATTTAAATGATTCTTTATTTCAATAAACTTTAACAAACAATATATAATATTTCTTCCTTAAAAAGCTCATAGGCAGACTTCTTCCCCATTGTATTTTAGTTGGGGAGATAAAGGCAAAAAGAGGAAATGTAAGATATCTTACAGTCATTCTGAGAACCTCTGGTTTCATGCTATACTTTCCCAGCTAAAAGTTACTAATTGACGAAGTTCAGATACTGAAACTTAAAAATCAAGATCCATATATTAGGATGTCCTGCTGTCACACTGGTGGTGGCCCATTGTGTCGGAGTCTGGTAAATGGCCACAAGATATGTTCTAGAGACGTCCATGAGTCCTCTTCCTGTGTGGGAGCGGCATCCACAGACTTCTGGAATAATCGGCCTGTGAGGAAGCTCATCAAAGCTGCAAACAGTACAATGAATGCAATAGAGAGCCAGAGGGCCTTATTAGCCTTTCTGATGGAGGACTTGAGATTTGTTGCCCAGGAAGCTATTGTGTCATAACTATAAGGAAAACACAAATAGAATTTGGTAATCGGTAATTTGTCATTAGAAACATTCCTTTTGCTAACGACACCAATCAGGTGATCTGCCCTCCATATCCCCCAAAATGCCTTTTAATCTACATATTATGATTTATCATTTTGGTTTTGGAAACAATCTGCCTCCCACCCTTTATAACTATTAAGATTAAAGAAATGATATGCTATGATGAGAATCTGAAAGTTATGTGATGTAGGCAGTATCTTCTAATAAGTACATACAAGTATCTCATTCTTTCAGTAAGGTAAGGCAACATATTCCTACAGTGGAAACGAAAATGTTATTTGCTGGGTAGAGTGGATGTCTGTGTATGTCCTTATGTGTGTGTACAGGAGTCCCCCTTTATTCTTGTGGGATATGCTCCAAGACCTCCAGTGGATGCCTGAAGCCGAAAATAGTCTAAACCCAGTATACACTGTTTTTTTCCTATGGATACATGCCTGTAATAAAATCGAATTTATAAATTAGGCACAGTAAAAGATGAACAATAACATAAAATAGAATAATTTATAACTATGTTACAGTAAAAGTTATGTGAATGTAGTCTGTCTCTCAAAATAGGTAACATAGGTTCAAGGATAACCTGAGGTACAACGTTTGTTATTCATCTTAAACAATTTGGCATGTCTTTTAGTAATTTGATTAAGATTAATACTGTCAGCACTGCCTCACCCTTTCCCATTCCACTGAAATGGTAGAATTTATCAAGTAGATAACTTACACTGAAGAGACATCCCACTTTGATGGATTATTTTTCTTTTCAGAAAGACTTGGCTTCCTTGTCCTTTCTACTATTTCTTCTCCAGGTGGCTCTGAGTCATCTTTAGTTCTGTAAATAAATGTTGTTTTTAATATTTGAAACTAAGGATAATATGCTATAATCATAAAATATTGCTAAATCTTACTGTAACTCAAGAGGCTTACAAATATTTGTTCTGTTTTACGGAAACTCGATAAATATCTAACTCTAAAAGTCAAATCGCCAGATTTATAATTTAAACCTTTCATAGAAATTTAATTAAAAAATAAGTTCTTCTATTTAGAAAAATGTGTAGAAAGTTAGTTAAAAAGAACATTCAGAAGTTAGTCTCACCACTCATCATTAACCAATGTTATTACTATGATTTCTTTCTCTGCATATATATATATATATGTATGTATGTATGTATGCGTGTGCATGTTTAAGCATACTTTATTGAACACTTCAATCTCAGCACTTTGGGAGGCCAAGGAAGGGGACTCCTTCCAAGGATCTCAGGACTCTGGGGATTGCTTGAGCCCTGGAGTTGGAGGCTGTAGTGAGCTATGGTTGTACTACTGCACTCCAGCCTAGGCAACAGAGTCAGACTCTGTCTCTTAAAAATATATATATTATATATACACATATTTATAGATTATATACACATATTTATATATTATGCATATATTATGTATTTATATAATATTTAATACACATATTTTTATATATGTACACATATTTATATATGTGTGCATATATTATATATAAATACGTGTGTGTATATATATATTTGACAGTCTGACTGTTGCCTACGCTGGAGTACAGTATATATATAGTATACACGTTTATATATAATATATACACACATCTACCTATATATGCATATTAATATATACTTATATGAAGTTTTTAATATAGAATGTGTGTATATGTGTATATATATTTTTATATATATGTATATGTTATATGTAATACATATTAATAGGTATATTTTATATATGGGTGTGTATATATACCTGTGTGTGTGTATGTGTGTATATAAAATGTGGACACCATATTCTTCCTTTAAAATTTTAACATTAGTAAAAATCTTCTCTCATTATTATTGATTTTATTCCTTTCTCTGTATGATTTCCAATCGGTGCTAACTTGGAGTAACATCAGAGTTTATTTTTTTCTCTGAAAATCCTAATAATTTAAAAAGTGGTTTTGAAAATATTCTCAAACTAGTTAAAAGTTTAGTTAAAATAAATTAGTATTCAGTGAACTGGGAAATAGCAATTGATTGACTGCATTTTAAATCAAATCATATTTAAAGAGGTGTTCCTCCACCTAAGCAAAACATAATTGTTCCACTATATTTGCTGATGAGTTCCTAGTTGGATTTGAATTTTGAAATCTCAAGCTCATAATACCCTCAGAATTGCCAAAGGGAAATGTGTCTCAAAGACTTTTTTTCATTCAAATATCTATAGGAAATAAATATGACAGACTTTAGTTTTTAAAGAAAACAAGACCCAAACGCCAGAATAAGTTGCATTTCTATAAGATTCTCAAGGTTTCAGTCCTGTTTACAAAGACTTCTCAGTAGACATCATACCATAGTAACAAAAAGCAAAAACTAGGTAATCTTTTGAAGGAGACGCTTTAACTGATTTTCTTTTTCCAACCAGCTCAAAAAAGATTCATTATGTTAACTGTAAATCTGAAAAGAGTTTGTAACACATGCAGTAGGCTCCCAGGACTTAAAAAAAAAAAAAGATTAGTTGAGGGTTGCACCATGTCATGCTCATCTTTATATTCCTTAGAATTGAGCAGTCTCCATCACATGGTAGGCACTCACAAAAATGTATAAAATAAACTAAAATCATCTCCTTAAGATCCCTCACTTTAACAGACATGAAAGCTGAGACCAAGTAAGTTAGGCACTTTTTCTAATGTCACCCGAGGACTCCGAGGTAGCATCTGCATATCCCTCCTTCTTGCCCTCTGCCTTTCACTATAGAAGTATATTTGTTGAGTTTACTAGATACAGAGAGAGCAATTCAGAATTTCATGTTTCCTCTACTCTCCATTTACATAAATGGAAGATAGACGTACATACATGTTACATATGTGCCTATATGTTATATATCTCATGTTTTTAAAAATATATAAATAGATGGACATTTTACTTCTGTGGCTCTTTATTGACCTTTCCCCATTATAGACAGACACCTGGACAGGAAAAAAATTATCTTCACAAATATGGCAAATTCCAGGGTCTTTTCTAACTTAAGACCTCAAATTTTGCCATTCTGAGAGCTATGAGAGTGAATGTATTAATATTCACAAATAACATTTATATTGTGCTTTATAGTTTATAGAAGTTTGTTTTACAATGAATTATCTTTTTAATGATACAGCATTATTTCATCTCCATGGAATAAAAGTGATTCCCATTGTTTATGCCCCAGTTCATGTCAGGTTAATAAACATACTGAGCTTCACCTACTTTAGTTCACATTTTTCTTCTTCAGCATCTGCCCAGGAATAGGTGCTAATAAATCGAGGTAATGAGGGACGGTGTTCACTCTGCTTTGACCCCAAAATACGCCTAAATAAAGATGATTATAGCCACTTGTCAAATCAAATACATCTGTAGCCGTTATCAATTTATTTCCTACTGCTTAAATAAATACAAAATTATATGTCCTAATTCTTTTTTCTTGGCACATTCACAGATCTCCTACTTCATGATAAGAAAAACTTCATAATTAGATACCAATTTATATAATTATTCTGTTTACACTTTGTACAAATCAAACATTACTATATCACTTAATTCGAGCACTCATTTAGTTTAGCCCAAGTATAAAATAGTAAGGTTCCCAAAGAGGAACCATACAATTACACTTACTTACCAACTGCTTGACCTCCTACTGAATCGATCATTATTTTCCATCCCAGCCACCTTTAGAAGTTCAAATGTTAAAAGAAATGATAAAATATACGTTTATATTTTCTGTCATATGAAAATTAATTTGCCTTTGACTAAGAACACTTAGGAATTGTCTTACCATTCCTGCATTTCCAATATTTCTGGGTAAAGAGGCAATAGTCACTCTTCGAAGAGAAGATGGCTACCAGAAGGAGGAAAATGTACATTTAGAAAACTCTCAATAATTTATCATTATATGCAACACCAATAAATATCCTTGTACATGCGTATCCATGCACTTGACCACAGCTGAGTTAAACAGTAGACATATCTTAAAGGATCCTCTTGTGGCCAAATTGTCTTCCAGAAATACTTTACCAATTTATATTCCACCTAACTCAGTGTTGGATTATTATAATTTATGCCAATCAAACAAATATAAGATTTCTTGTTTAGGTTTGTAATTATTTGTCTTCTAGAAACATTGAACATTGTTTTATGTTAAATAATCATGTATTTATCTTCTCTGAGAACCACCTGTTTATGTTCACCACTTTTGTCTATATTGTTTATATTGAATTTTCATATTTCTGGCAGAAATTTTTTATTGTTAATCCAGCCAAGTCTATTCTTCTCTTTTGCTACCATTGCTTCTATGCTTAGAAAGATTTCTCCCAACTCAGGAGGCGATAAATATGCACCTACATGGGTAGCTTTTTTGTTCATGGTTTCATTTTTTTCCATTTAACGCATTTAAGGATTGTCATGATGTTTTAATGAATGAGGGTGTTTCCTGAGATTTGTACAGAAAGGCATTATATAGTATTATGTGGTTCTTAAGGTTTAATTACATCAGGATACAAATTTTTAAAAAATGTAATAAATAAACTAATTTAAGGGGGTTCCATGTGAATCGTTTTCTTAAACCATCATCCCTAATTTAATTTCATAGGTTAGTTGAGCATCAAGAATATGAAACTGTGGCCCAAGAAACTTGGTTTCTAATCATGCTCCTACCAATACATGATCATAACTGATCACTTAACTTCTGTGTTTCTCTTCCCTCATCCGAAAAAGAGGGATTTGTATGGAATGATTTTAAAGTCACTTATTCAAAAATTCTGTATATCTATGAAATCCTGATTTTTACACTGTGGCAAAACCTGCCAGGTGACCTTCAGTATCACATTCTTCCTTCTTAGTAATAAGCCTCCTGATTTTTAGCTAGGCATACAGCCTCTCAAATACACATTGTATTTTCCTGTCTCATTCGTAACAAAGAATGGAAAGAGGAATGTTATTCTGGACTTCTAGGGAGTGTCTTTACAGGGAGAGGGAACACTTGTCATTGCTTCTTTTTTTTTCTTGGAATGAGATGATGTAATGATGAGGGCTTGGTGCCTGGATCTAAAGTAGCCATCTTAGACCCTGAGGCAGAAGCCAAGGGCTGAGGGTAGTGAGGCAGCATGAAAGGAGGAGGCTGATCCCTCAGGATCTTGTGAAGCTGCTGTGCCATTGTCGGGTTACCCACTTCCAACTTCAGTTTTACACAACAGAGAGAAACCATTGTTGTACTGACTTTCTTCATGCTGCCAGGCACACTTAATTGATACAAAAATATAGGAGAGAGTATAAAAGCATACTTAGATAAACAAATACATGTATATGAATTAAAATGACTATTTTGTTATTTACATATAAAGGCCTGAAACTTCAAATAACATTTTAAAGCTATCTTATAAGTATTTGCTAGACATTTGTTAAGTGAATTAGGAATTACCTTGGAGTTTAGAGAAGCTGAACGTTTTTTAATTTGGCAGTCATCTGAAAGGAAAAAACACATTGACACATTTTAGCTATTACACATGCCATTTTTGTTAAGACTTTAGAGACTACCAAGCAATGTAAGTATCTGTTTATCATTCATTTCATGCTTCATAACAATTACCATCTTAACCCATGGAATACAGTCCTCTGTGTCACTGCGATGTCCATAATGCCTAGCTAGCACAGGGTAGGCACTACATGTGTGGCTGCTGGAGAAAGGAATCCAAAAGTACAGTTCAGAAGAGTATCAAATATGGTTACTGTTCTAGAACAGGGAACAGATTCTTGAAATAAGAATTCTGCTTAGAAAAGTTCATATTGTTTATTTTAAATAAAACTATTGTAAGATTTATTGAAACCGTATGTTGTTCCCCGTGGCCTCATACGTTTCTCTGTTTTCCAGTTCATCAATCAGCTTACTGTGCCGGGGGGTCATTCCCTCCGTGAGGAATCAAAACCGTTGCTGATGGCAGCACCCATTTAAATCATTTCTCCTTACTTTTTACGTGTGGAGAAATTCTAATGTATCCTAAATAGGGGAACACTAAGGTCAACTTCATGAGTTGAATTACATATATTCTGTTATCTCAGTAATCTAAATCGAGTTAATAAATTTTTGGTGTCATTACCAAAGAATCCTTCATGTGTCCCAACCTGTTTTCTGACACCTCACTTTTAGCTACATAAATAACAGGAATGAATTATTTTTCTAATATAAACTTAACCTACGAGTTTTATTATACTAAATAATAAGACTTAGCAAAAAAGAGGAGAATGTAGAAAAACACAATACTATTATCATAAACTTTTATTACCGTCATCTTCAAGAGGATTGAAAGACCTTTCATTCTGCAGAAGAACCTGTTTCAGTTCTTCTAATTCAGCATGCTCTTTGGCATACATCCTCTTCAAGTTTTCTACATGCTGAATCATCACTTCAACTGCTTTACTGACCCGGCTTTCCTAGCAAGAGAAAAACGAGCACATTTACATTGAAAATACTACTCTCAATTAAAAGATGGTGATTAAACACATTTACCTTCACTCCATTCCTAAATCCCACTAAAATGGCAATAAATGGTTTTTTTAAAATAAAGACATGCATCTACAGGGGCAAACGAGAATATGACAACAAGACTTTGAAAGCTGGATAGAAGGACTAGTGGCAAATGACTTAAGACCTGGAAAAGCTGAACTCTTAAAAAAGGCAGTAAGAAAAGCCTAGAAGCAACCTACGCTGCACCTCAGTAAGGTTGAAGGTGGGTATGTGAACGGAAGAAATGGTTGAAAGTCTGTGTAAAAAAAAAAAAAAAAAACAGTTAGGTCCAGAGACCCCTTCCTTACTCTGGCCAGCAGAGCAATTTTCCCTCCACTATTTTGGTGAAAGACTATATACAGTTGGATATCTAGAGAGAGTTAACTTGAGGTTCTGTGGATTGGGAAAGAACAGATAGTTGATGATGGATCTATCATGCTGAAAACAACAGATTTAAGCAAAAATTTATATGCATATTGAATACTGAGATCCAGCCTTATTCCTCCTTGCAGCTTCCAAACACTGGCAACCAGAGTTACACCCTCAAGGCAGGCAGTTGGAAGGTTTTTCTCTGGGGATGAATATTTGTGTACAAGTATCTGAGTGCCTGTTTTCAATTCTTTTGGGTATACATCTAGGAATGAAATTGCTGAGTCATATGGTAATTCTACGTTTAACTTTTAAGGATTCACCAAACTGTTTTCCACAGCGGCTGGACCATTTCACATCTCCCAGCAACGTACAGTGTTTGCAGTCTCCCCACATCCTCACCAACACTATTCCTTCTTTGCTTCCTCCCTCCCTCCTTCCTTTCCAACTTCCTTACTTCCTTTCTTCTTTCACCATAGCCATCCTAGTGGGTGTGAAGTGGTATCTCATTGTGATTTTGATTTGTATTTCCCTAATACATTTAAGGATGTTAAATATCTTTGTACCTGCTTATTGACCATTTGTATATCTTCTTTGAAGAAATGTCTATTGAAGTCTTTTGCCCATTTTTTTTTTTTTTTTTTTTTCAGACAGAGTCTCGCTCTTGTTGCCCAGGCTGGAGTGCAATGGTGTGATCTCAGCTCATTGCAACCTCTGCCTCCAGGGTTCAAGTGAGTCTCCTGCCTCAGTCTCCCGAGTAGCTGGGATTATAGGCGCATGCCACCACACCTGGCTAATTTTTGTATTTTTAGTAAAGAGGGGGTTTTACCATGTTGGCCAGGCTGGTCTCAAACTCCTGACCTCGTGATCCGCCCATCTTGGCCTCCCAAGGTGCTAGGATTACAGGCCTGAGTCACCGCACCCGGCCACACATCCTTTCAAACCACAGTAAGACATGGGGTTTTACTCCAAGTAAAGTGAGGAGCTTTAGGACGTTGAACCAAAAAGTAACACAATCTAATTTTAAAAGGATTACTCTGGCTCCTTTATTAAGAACAGACTATGTTGGGAGGAGGGATTGGAATTGGATGGAAGCAGGGAGACCATATAGGAACCTATTGCATTAATCGGGACAAAATAGAATGGAGGCTTAGATCAAGATGGCAACAGTAGAAAGGGAAATAAATGGTTGAATTCTGAATATATTCTGACAATTCAGCCAATAGGATTTTCTGTAGGATTTAATGTGAAGTGAGAGAGGAAGGTGTTGAGAATTACCCCAGCTCCCTCTGTCCCCATTTTGGCCTGAGCAACTAAAAGGACAGAGCTGCCCTTGAGTGAAGTAAGGAGCTTATGCATGGGGTAGGTTTGGCGGGGGCGCATGAACAGTCAGTTTTGAATGTTAGGTTTGAGTTTATCAAACATCCAAGTGGAATTGTTGAGTCAGCAGTAGCATACTCTGGTCTGGAGCTCAGGGGAGTGGGTTAGGCTAAACATACGAATTTGAGAGTCCTCAGGTGACTGCACGGGATCACGGGGATTGCGTGCACATGGAGATCAGATGTGCACGAGTGGAGGCCCGGGGCTCTTCAATATTCAGAGGTCCAGGAGAAGGGGTAGAACTGCAGGAAGCCTGGAAAGAGCAGCCCGTGGTGTAGAGAAAAGCCAGAGGACGTGGTGCCTGGAAGCTAAGTGAGGAAAGCGTTTCCAGGAAGAGGAAGACATCAGCCATGCCAGATGAGGACTGAGAAACTGAATTTGGTAATGTGGAGGTCACTAGTGGCCTTGGAAAAATCTGCTTTGTGGAAGCAAAAGGCTGATTCAGAGTGGGTTTGAGAGAACGTGGGAGGAGGGAGACTGAACACAGTGAGTACCATTGTGTCGAGGTTTGCTGTAAATGGGAGCAGAGAAACAGGGTGGTGGCCAGAAAAGAAAGGATAAAAAGTTATTTTGTTTGTGTCTGTTTTGTGTTATTATTCCCATCTAGAAAACAACATACTATTTGTGTGCTGATAGCAATGGTTCGGTAGAGTGGAGAAAATGTAAATGGAGAAAAATCAGGAGAATTTGGTCCCGTGACTCTGAGTAAATTAGTGGGGAAGGCTCCCATCTACAGCGGGGAAGGCTGGTCTTCGATAGGGTTAGAGACAACGCATCTTTAGGAAAAAGAGCAAGGGGGTGTGTAAGGATTCACACGCCGGGAGGCTTTGTGGCAGTTTCCTTTGATTGTCCCAGTTTCCTCAGTGAGGTTGGAAGCAGTCATTACCTGTGTTTGAGAGAGAATATGGGGAAAGACATGACAGTGGTTTGAGGAGAAAGGAAAGGGTGGGAACTTGATATTTAAAAGAGAAGGAGGGTGACTGAGGGGAAGCCCCAAGGACCCGCCTGAGGTTTGTGATAATGAATTCAAAGAGAAACAGGTCAGCAAGGGAATGTGACATTTTCCAGCTATGCAGGCATGAGAGGTGGAGAAGCAGATTTACTTGTAGATTCACCAAATGAGTAAGACAAAGTAAGAAAGGGATAAGTGATGAGGGGACAGGCAAGGCAGTGAAAACTATGTTTAACTGTGGAGTAGAAGCTTGGCCAGGAAAGCAGGGTGGCCAACAGTAGCTTGAGGGACAGTGAAAAGGTGTGACGGGCCAGAGATTGATAAAAGAACTAAATATTTATCTTCATCGTGGAAGAGCAACAGATAATACCTAAAACTGAAAATAAATCACTAAATGGCAGCAAGAGCATGTTATTTAAAAATGTGAATGCAAATACAAAACAAATAAGACAAAAGAGTTGAAAGTTGTTTCTCTGGATCATGGGAAATTAGTAAGGCTTATAGAGCTGACTGACCTTTTAAAAAACTATGTGCATATATAACTTTAGTAAAAATGAAACAATAACAGTATTCTCTAGTGAGGGGTTAAAAAGGAACTAAAGTGTAAAAATGTATAACAAATGATCAAACTAAAATTACTACCACAATTAAATTTCTCCTTAAGAAAATATATTTTAACAAGTCTGCTTAGGTATAGATTTAAAAAATTCATATCTCCCCAGGTTTGCCCACAAAGAAATTTTGGAATTCTACTTCTCTAAGGACAAATACACACAGATGCATATACAAGGATATTTACTGGAGCATTGTTTATAACAGAAAAATACCAAAAAAATCCTGAAATGATTGAATACAAGGAATTGGTTAAATAATTTATATCTACTCAACCAGTAGAATACCATAAAATGGTGATATGTGCATATATAATTATATCACACAGAAAGTTATCTATGTTGTATGATGAATAAAAAGCAGATTATAACACTATATAAGGGATTATAAACACTATGTTATAGCACTGTACATCTTGAAGAATATATCACAAAATTTTTATGATTGTCATGGGCTCGTGTTATTAGATTTTTTTACATTTTTTATTTGTATATTCCATTTTTTCTGTATTAAATACATATGTATTAAACACATATGTCTTATACAACAAAAGTATTTTTTAAAACTTATTCCTAGAAGTAAGAAATCCATAGTATCAGGAAAAATGAATCTTTTTTTGTAATTTCATTCTAACTAGAGAAATGAAGACAGGTTACCTGATTGATGGCTCCCAACATCTCAGCCCTACTGGCCATTCGTGTTGTGCACTGGCTAAGAAACTTTATACTCTTCTCCAGCTTGTTAATGATTTCCTGTGCCTGGTTGTCATCTTCACACAGAGGTGTTAAAGACTGTATAGAAAACAGCATATTAAAAGATATCCAACACAAGCATTCAGCGAGCGATTCTAACACTGACTAAGTTGCAAATGTGGATGACATTCTAATCTCAATTATTTTGGTGGAGGATGAAAAGCAGCAGCAAAGGCCAATAATGAATGACACTAATATGTTATTATCTTTGTTGGGTACTGGGTAGATATATGCAGGTGATCACAAATCTCTTATGTCTATTCTTGATCCCTTTTTTCTTTACTTCCCAAATTTGCCACATCTTTCTTCTACAGCTAATAGGATGGGCTGCAATTAACTGGTAATGGTAAAGAGTTTATGCTTACAAAAGAGGCGAATGTATGAGAATGTATGAGGCGAATGTATGAGAATGTATGTAGGCGAATGTATGAGAATGTATGAGGCGAATGTATGAGAATGTATGTAGGCGAATGTATGAGAATGTATGAGGCGAATGTATGAGAATGTATGAGGCGAATGTATGAGAATGTATGTAGGCGAATGTATGAGAAGCATAGGTTGGAATTTTAAGAAACGTAACCAAACATATTGGAATTAAAAATGTCTCTGACAACTATGCCTGTTCTTCCATGAATGATAAGGTATGATTGGGCTGGCTAGGTGAATATACATTCATTGCCTTATGAATTTTCCTCTCAATCCTGTGCCCTTTACACAATGTGATGCCATTCCTAATGAACTTCCTTCTCAGCAGGGTACAGACAGGATTAAGTGAATAACAGATTTGGAAGAAGACATGACCCTGCTCATTACCTGTGTGATTGTGAGCAAATTTCTAAAACTTTCCCAAATCTAAAGCAACATGAATTATAAGAGATACCACGATTTTGTATATCTTTAAGAAAGAAAAGGCTGCCAATAAAACCATTAGGCACCACCGACTGTAAATTGCATCATAATTTTAGAAATGTTAAAAAAACATCAACCTTTCTGATTTGCTGTTTCCTCATCTGTCCGATGGGGACAATCACATATCCTCTCCAGAAATACTGTCATATGGTAGGTAAGAGATGCCAACTGCTTGTTGCACATTTGGTGCTCAATGAAAGACAACCACTTTTGAAACAGACAGATATGTATAAGTTGTAGTTAGAGAGTTGCTAACCAACTAGAATGGCAATTGTCAGACATGCAGTTTCTTAAGGTGGTTTAAACCATCACCTCCAGTTGGGAAGGAAAGAACAGATGTTAATTGTTAGCAAAACAGAGTATGGTCAAGCAGGATTAAGCCATGAAGAAATAGAGAATCTGAACAGACCTGTAACTAGTAAGAAGATTGAATCAGTAATCAAAAATCACCCAACAAAGAAAAATCCATGACTGAATGGCTTCACTGGGGAATTCTACCAAACATTTAAAGAACTAATGCCAGTCTTCATAAAACTCTTCCCAAAAATTGAAGAGGAATACTTCCAAGCTCATTCTATGAAGTCCACATTACCTTAATGCCAAAGCCAGAAAAAGACATTAAAGAAAAAAAACTACAGACCAATATCTCTGATAAATATTAATGTCAACATTCTCAACAAAATACTAGTAGACTGAATTCAACAGCATATAAAAAGGATTATACATCATGTCCAAGTAGGATTTATTTCTATAATGTTAGAGTGGTTTAACATGAAAATCAATCAATATACCACATTAAGAAAAAGGAGGACAAAAACCATATGTTCATTTCAACTGATGCAGAAAAAGCATGTGATAAGATTGAACACACTTTCATGATTAAAAAACACAAAAACTAGGAATACTAACAAAAAGATGCAAAAAACCAACAGATTATTTTTACTATGTCACTGAAGTGCTAATTTGAAAAAGTAGAAATAGAAGAAAATGACCTTAACCTAATAAAAGTTATATATGAAAACCCCACTACAATTATACTCAGTGGTGAAAGACTGAAAGTTTATTCCTTTAAGGTCAGGAACAGGGCAAAGATGCCCACTCTCACCACTATTATTCAACATAGTACTGGAATTTCTAGCCAGAACAATTAGGCAAGGAAAATAATGAAAAGTTATCCAAATCAGAAAGGAAGAAGTCAAATCATTTCTGTTTGTAGATGATATGATCTCATACATAGTAAACACTAAAAATTCCACCAAAAAACTTGTTAGAACTAATATACACATTCAACAAAATTGTAGGGTACAAAATTAACACAAAAAATTAGTTGTCTTTCTACACGTTAACAATTTCCAAAAAGGAAATTATGAAAACAATTCCCTTTACAATAGCATCAAAATGAATAAAATACTGAGGAATAAACCTAACAAAGGAGATAAAAGAGATGTACACTGAAAACCACAAAACATTGCTGAAAAAAATTAAAGAAGACACAAATAAATGGAAAGACATCCTGTGTTCATGGGTTGGTAGACCTAATTTTGTTAAGATATCTACACTACCCAAAGTGATATACAGATTCAAGGGCATCTCTATCAAAATCCCAATGGCTTTTTTTTTTTTTTTTGCAGAAATAGAAAAATTTATCCCAAAATTCATATGGAATCTAAAGGGACCCTAATAGCCAAAACACTTTTGAAAAAGAAAAAGTAGGAGGACTCACCCTTCCTAATTTTAAAACATATTACAATGCTACAATAATTAAAACAGTGTGGTACTGACATAAAAACAGACATATAGACCAATGGAATAGAATTAAAAGCCCAGAAATAAATGTATATGAAATGATCTTCAACCAGCGTGCCAAGAATCCACAATGAGGAAAGGATGGTCTCTTCAACAAAATATTGCTGAGAAAACTCGATATCCACATGCAAAAGAATGAAGTTGGACCCTTACATCATATATGAAAATTAACTCAAAATGGATTAAATACCTAAAAGTAAGACCCCAAACTAGAAAACTCCTAGAAGAAAACATAAGGGAAAAGCTTCAGGACATGGGTTTTGGCAATGATTTCTTGGATATAACACCAAGAGCACAGATAACAAAAGTGAAAATAGACAAATGGAACTACATCAGATTTAAAAGTCTTTATACATCAAAGGACCCAGTCAACAGAAAAGGCAATCTATAGAACGGGAGAAAATATTTTCAAACCATACAACTGATAAGGGGCTAATATCCACACTATATAAAGAACTCCTGCAACTCAACAATTAAAAATCCAAATAATTAAAAAATGGAAAGAGAGTGGCCTGATGGCCCTGCCACATTGAGTGCAGCCTCCCGGGCATGCAGGTCCATGATATTCAAAGAACATTTTGTGAAGAACACATTCTGTGAAAGATAAAGCTGGTCAAAAGTGCAAGCCTACCAATGTGTTTGATTTTCCTAATAATTCTGCCATCTCAAGAATTGGCAGGCTTGGTGAAAATGAAAAAGATGAAGAACCTTATGAAACCGTTGATCCTCCTTTACACAGCTCATCTATGTATGCCAATGAAGAATTCTCCAAATATTGTGGATTATCTATCACTTCAACTCCTCCAGGAAAAGAAGCAAAAAGAAGCTCGAGCACTTCTGAAAATGAAGGAAGTGAAAACAAATCTGCAAAAATGAGTGCAAAAAGCCAGGAGGAAAACTCAAACTCATGAGCGATGAGTCTGAAAGCACTGAAGAAAGTGATGTGAAAAGAAACGTTAAGTCAGTGGAGAAAATAAGGACCCAACAACACGAGGCTATTCCAACTACAGCATCTTCAGCCCTTTCAGAGAAACCAGCTGACTCAGTCACTTCCAAAACGATAGGACCCATTAGTGCGCAGCCATCTGTTGAAAAAGACACACTGACAACAGAAAGTCAAGCAAAACCCAGAAAAAAAGGGAATACATCTTATGGCAAAAGGAAGAAATCAAGAAGTGAAGCCACAGACTCAGATATTTCCAATACTGTGCATATTTGGTGTCTGGAAGGAAAGAAAACTAACGACATCACGGAATTGAATATTGTTTTGCCTGCATTTGCGAAAACCCTCTTCCAGTATAAACATAGAATAGGATCTAAAATTTGTAAGAAAGACATCAATAAATTTTATTTTAATAGTAAAGAAGAACTCAACAAAATGCTTAAAAAGTCCAGATATTGATAAATCTGAAAAAGAAGAATGCTAAGGTAATTTCAGATATCAAAAAGAAATGACAGTGTTTGACTGAAGTCCAGGATGAACTGCTTTGGTTAGAGCCACCAACTGAAACGACTACAAACAAAATATTACGAACTTAAGGAGAGAACAGTCTTCCCTTAGGAATGCAGCTATTTCTTATCTAATTCAAAACAACTCCGTCGGAAGTATTCAGATGTTCAGGAGAAAGAACCAAACGTAAAGGAAACTTATGATTCATCGAGCCTTCCAGGTGTTATTTAAAGCAGGAACACTTTTGGGAGCTGAAAACCATCTGTAAAATATCAACCATCAGTGAGAGAAGCTCCTCCACCAGGAATGAGACCAGTCTACTAAAATATGCCTGTAGAAACATTACTCTTATGCTACTATGTTACCTTCTGAAACTGTACATTTTTTTTTTTTTTTTTTTTTTTTTTGTGATATAGAGTCTTGCTCTGTCACCCAGGCTGGAGTGCACTGGTGTGATCTCGGCTGACTGCAACCTCTGCCTCCCGGGTTCAAGCGATTCTCCTGCTTCAGCCTCCCAAGTAGCTGGGACTACAGGCGCCCGCCACCACACCTGGCTAATTTTTGTATTTTTAGTAGAGATGGTGTTTCACCATGTTGGCCAGGCCGGTCTCAAACTCCTGACCTCAGGTGATCTGCCTGCCTCAGCCTCCCAAAGTGCTGGGATTACAGGAGTGAGCCACTGCACCCAGCCCTGAAACTGTACGTTTATAAATAAAATTCTTTTCCTGCAAAGAAAATAGAAAGGGACTTTAACAGACATTTTTCCAAAGATGATATACAAATGGCCAGCAAGCACATGAAAAGATGCATGATATCATTATCCATTAGAGAAATACAAACCAAACCACAGTAAGATACCACCTCGCGTCCATTAGGGTGGCTATCATAAAATCAAACAGAAAATAACAAGTGTTGGTCAAGATTTGGAGAAATTGGAACAGTGCACAGAAATTGTGCACTGTTGGTAACAATCTAAAATGATATAGCTGCTATGAAAAACAGTACAGTGGTTTCTAAAAAATTAAAAATATAATTACTATATTACCTAGCAAGCCCACTCCTGAGTCCAGATATAATCCAAAGAACTGTAAGCAAGGTCTCCAAGAGATATTTATACACCTATGTTTCTAACAGCACTATTCACAATAGCCAAGAAGTGGATGCAACCCAAATGCCCATCGATGAATGAATAGATAAGCAAGAATTGATAGCTACAAGAGAATTTTATTGAGCCTTAAAAAAGAAGGAAATCCACTTACATGCTATAATATGGATAAGCCTTGAAGACATTATACTAAGTGAAATAAGCCAGTTACAAAAGACAAGTACTGTATGAATCCACTTACGCAAAGTCCCTAAAGTTGTCAAATTCATCGAGTCAGTAGGATAATGGTTACCAGGGGATGGGGTAAGGAGGAAAAGGGAAATTAACAGGTACAGAGTTTCAAGATCTGTTTTGCAACGATGTAAATAAACTTACATTGAACTGTGCACTTGAAGATGTTCAAGATGATAAATTTTATGTTACATATTTTATCACAGTAAAAAATAACATGATTCTTTTCCGTGGTTTCTCAATTTTAATGTCCTTAATCCAAAACTAAGCCTACTAATTTTCCAGCTCATCTCTAAATGTATGGTAACTTCACCATATGGAAGGATAATAGTAGTTGTTACACTCCTAGGCACCCCCATTCTTCTCTCAGTACCCTACAGCAGGCTTGCCCATCATCTGCAAGACTGAATCAGTTACCATTCTCTTTCCTCAGTTAATCGTAAATGGAAATAGACTCGATTCTCTTCTTTGAGGCTTAAAATTGATATTATTTCCTATTGCTCAGTTTTCTGCATGATTCCTTTTCTGCCTGAAAGTTGAAAATCCAGAGAAAAGGCAGATGACTCATGCAACCTACTTTAAAAAGACATTTTTCATTTTATAGCTGATACTCTCCTATTAGTGAAACTTTTATTTCAGCCTGATCCTGCATTCTTACTTTCTATGATTCACATTTGGGTCAGGCAGAGCTTGGCACCTGGTACTGGTTTGGGTCTTACAAGTAATTTCATATGTAATTATGGAAGTGTTATTAAAAATATGAACAAATGTTTTCTGTGGGTGTTTTTTGTTTTGTTTTTGAGACAGGGTCTCACTCTGTCACCCAAGCTGGTGTGCAATGGTGTGATTATAGCTCCCTGCAATCTCCAACTCCTGGGCTCAAATGATCCTCCTGCCTCAGCCCCCCAAGTAGCTGGGACTACAGGCACACACCACCACACCTGACTGATTTTTTTTTTTTTTTGGTAGAGATGGGGTCCCACTATGTTGCCCAGGCTGATCTTGAACTCCTGGCCTCAAGTGATCCTCCTGCCTTGGTCTCCCGTGATCCTCCTGCCTTGGCCTCCCAAAGTGCTGGGATTATAGGTGTGAG
Organism: Hylobates moloch; assembly: GCF_009828535.3. NCBI lineage: Eukaryota > Metazoa > Chordata > Mammalia > Primates > Hylobatidae > Hylobates > Hylobates moloch. The sequence continues at coordinate 23,675,897 of NW_026652283.1, read as the reverse complement.
CCACTGTGCCTGGCTAGACCAAATGTTTATATCCCAAATGTTCTGATTCTCACCTCTAATAGTTTTAAACAGTTAGTGATTTCTTTCTTCAAATTTTCTTCTGCCAAGTCACGGGACCTCTCTTCAAGCTTCACTCTCTTCTCCAAGGTAAACCAGTCACACTTAAATCCCAAAGATAATCTGAGAAATTCTGCCTGTTGTCAAAATAATGTGAGGGTGAGGAGGAGGAGAGAAAACTGGATGTGGTCAGATGTTTCAGTTTAATACTGTTTTATACTGAGGCATTTCTTTCTCCCCCCAGCAACATAATGCTGACATGCACAGGGTTCACCTGCACTGAGTCACAGCCAAGCCAAACAGACACGCAGCACATGAGAGCTTGTGCCAAAACATGAAGTGACTGTAGCAGGTGAGTCTGGAACACTTTCTTAAAAGGAAAAAAATTTGCTTTAAACTCACCTCCACCTCCTTCTCATTAGCAGAAGTGCTGTAGGATAAGACAAAACACATATTTAAACATAATCCAACAGAAAAACAAAGCATGTTAACATGCTACATGAAGAAGCACTTACTTCTCACTTTGTCTAAAGTTAACCGATTTCACAGTGGTTACAGGAAGAGGGGAAACCACAGAGTCTGTTAAAAGATAATAAAATATTATTTGGTTAAAAAGGCTTGACATGTAACAGCACATTTGATCTAATGTTATATCGCCACTAAACAAAAGTATTTCATTAAAATATGTCTGAGATGATAGCCAGCTAATAATGTGTGCACTTAAATTCTAATGTTATGCTAAGCTATTGGGATCACAGTGCCATTAAAATCATTTGTTTATACCTCAGCATGTGAATAGTCTTTCAGACTTAAAGATATCTCAGAATCAAGCAACAGCCCAATTTGTTCTCTTTGCATTTGCATGTTTGCTATACTTGATCCCATGGCTAAAAGCCTAAACCTCCTACTGGTATCCTGGTGATTCTTTGGATCAAGGCTTTATTAGCAGTAGCAGCAACAGTAGTAGTAATAATAATACTGGTAACAATAACAGTGACAATAAACATGACATCAACCATGGCTTTATTATATTGACAATCCCAGAGCAAAGCATTTTACACATATGATTTTATGACAACTTTACCAAGGACTATGTATTAGTTATTAAGAGCACTGGATTTAAAGTCAAAGAAACTTAGTTTAAATCTGAGCTTTGTTTGAATCTTACAGTTATGTGATCTTGAACAAGTCACAAACTCATTAAGCCATCTAAGATAAGATTAATAAGATAAAGATATCATTTAAGATTGATTTTTTTATAATAGTAACTTTTATGAGAACTTTGGTGCCAGACACTTTTCTAAGTGCTTCATACATATTAATTTATTCAATCCTCACAGCAAACCTTCTGTTGTAGATACTTTTATTGTCCACATTTTACAGGCTAGGCAACTGAATCACAATTTACCACCTCACATAGTATTTGGAGGACTAAATAAAACTATGCACATGAAATTAGCCTAGTTCTCAGCATAGAATATATTCTCAATTAAGTGTACTTTTCTTCTTTTCGTTTCCCTCTTGCAAATGAGAAAATTGAGACTTAAGGTTAAGTAACTTTCCAAGATCAATAGCTAGTCAGACATTGATCCCATGTAGAGTCTCTATGACTCCAAAGCCTGAACTCTATCCACTATTCCATCCCAATGGAGGTAGGCTAAGGGGGAGAGCATATTAGAACTTACTCTGTAAATAGTGGCTTTACTTTTAGATGGGATACCAAAAAAGAACTCAAAGTAGAGCATAGCATTTGCTACCAACATTCTCTTGGTTCTTAGTTCACAAGCGAGCACCAGTTATTACAAGTTTTCTGGGATCGAACAGTCAACGCAATGCAAATGTGGCTTTTCGAAAATGATACAAATGGAATCAATAATTGGTCCTATTGGCTGACCTTATCCAGAGATGCAGAATTTGTAAGTGGTATACCTTTATTCAGACAGATTTCACCCACAAAAGTATCAGCAGAGAACAAAAGTTCACATGGGAATTGAAAGACACATTCCTTACCTCCTGAAGCATGTTCTTTTTTATGTTCTTCTATTGTTTCTGGTTCCTCTTTGGCTTCCTAAAATCATAAGATTTTACTGCTGTACATAGAGTGGAAATACACCATAACCAGTCATTTTCCCATTTCCTGTCCTCTCCTAAGCCTACTCTGACAAAAACACTCTATAACAGCAGTCCCCAACCTTTTTGGTACCAGGGACCAGTTTCCTGGAAGACAGTTTTTCCACGGGGGTGAGGTGAGGGGGAAATAGTTTCGGAAGGAAACTGTTCCACCTCACATCATCAGGCGTTTTTCTCCTAAGGAACTTGCAATCTAGATGCCTCGCTTGCACAGTTCACAATAGGGTTCGTGGGAATCTAATGCCACCGCTGATTTGACAGGAGGCGGAGGTCAGGTGGTCATGTTCCCTGGCCTGCCGCTCACCTCCTGCTGTGCGGCCCAATTCCTAACAGCCTCGAATGGGTTCTGATCCCTGGCTCAGCGACTGGGGACCCCTGCTGCACAGTTTTTAATTTCCTTCCTTTAAGAAGGAAATAAAATTGGCTGCAAGGGGGCTTCCAATCTAGTTGAAGCAAAAAGGGCGTAAATACATGAAAAGATGCAAACATGATGCGAATTACAACAATGCAAACTAGGATTAATTGCCAAATAAATGAGATAGATAAACAAGTGCTCTGAATAGGAACGAGACGGCCGGGCGCCGTGGCTCACACCTGTAATCTCAACACGTTGGGAGGCTAAGGCAGGTGGATCACCTGAGGTCAGGAGTTCAAGACCAGCCTGGCCAACATGGCAAAACCCCGTCTCTACTAAAAATACAAAAATTAGCCAGGGGTGGTGGTGCGGGCCTATAATCCCAGCTACTGTGAAGGCTTAGGCAGGAGAATCACTTGAACTGGGGAGGCAGAGGTTGCAGTGAACCGAGGTCATGCCACTGCACTCCAACCTAGGCAGCAGTGCAAGGCTCTGTCTCAATCAAAAAAAAAAAAAAAAAAAAGGAGAGTGGCACCATGACACCATGACTTGAGTAGCATGGAATTTCTGCAGACAAGGAACATGCTGAAGTTTGATGAAGAGGTAGGACTGGATGGATAGATGAAGAGGTAAGGTGTGGGTGATATAGGGCTATCACATGGGGTTTTCTAGATAGGTTTTTTGGAGAAATTACGACAAAGATGGCTGCTAAGACAGTGTTACGTTAGGCTTTTACCGCATATAGATATGTTTTAAGGTCACATAAGGAGTTGTGTGTGGCTGCTGTTGCCAGTTCTTCCTCCCATTTGTGATCAGTTAACTACTCTACCCCTTTACACAACACTCCAAGGAAAGTGTTCTCACCAGCTATCTGAACTCCCCATTGCCAAATCCAGTGGATAATTTTCAGTCTTTATCTTACTTGACCTTACTATAGCATCTAAAATGATCTATACATCCGTTCCTCTTGAAGATTTTTTCCCCTCGATTTCCCTCTTCTGGTGCCCCAGCCCCGCATCACTACAACAGCCCGTTCTCAGTCTCCTCTGCCTTCTCTAGTAGATATTGTTAGCCAGGATTCCATTATCCTCAATGCTCCCTTCCTTCCTGCCACAGTCTTTGGGAAATCTCATCCACACACTTGGATTTTTGCTGATAACTCACAAATATATGTCAGCTTTGAAAAACCGCACAGGTGAGTTTATGAATATGGATATGTAGCCATATATAAAAATCTCCTTACTGACTATCAATGTCTCAGATCAGCCTGAAATTTGACTTGTCTCAAACTGATCTTATTTTACACCACAAATTCTGCTCTCCTTCTTCCTTTCCTATTGTCATGTTATTCTATTCATTCGGTAGGTTAAGCCATAAGCCTGGGTGTCTACCATTTCCCATACCCCTGACATGTCATCATCCTCTGTGAATTCTACCCCTAAATATTTCTCAAATTTATCTCGTTTTCTCCACCTTCACTAAATTCATACTACCTTCATCTCATCGGAATTATTGCCATAGTATCCTAACCAGTCCCACAACTTTCAATGGCAAATTGATACATTATTTTAAAAACTGCCTTTATGTCTATATTTTTTTGAAATGAGAAGGAATTTTATTTTCTCAGAAGATTCTACTATAAAAGACTAAAGGACTTGAATTTTCTTCTGTTCATTTTTCACTAGGGGCAACCGTTTTCAGCATATGTGCTAGCCAACACTATATCCTACCTATACAGCTGGCCCTCTGTATTTGTGGGTTTGCATCTATGGATTTAACTAGAAAAAATTGTAGTTAGGCCTATAATGGTTGTGTCTGTACTGAACATACACAGATTTCCTTTCTTGTCATTATAACTATTTACATAGCATTTCTACTGTATTATATATCATAAGTAGTCTAGAGATGATTTAAAGTATATAAGAGGATGTGTTAGTGATATGAGAGGGGGGCAGAGAAGTGCTGGATAGAGAAAGGCGGAGTCCCCTGTGAGGGCTCCACCCTCAGGCCTGTGCCCACAGACCTAAGTGAGAACAGGCACTCCTGTTTTTGTGTCTGAATGTTGTATTTTCCAAGACCACTCTGGCCTACCACGCCCCTCATCCTGTGCCAACATAAACCCGAGACCTTAGCGGGCACACAACACAAGCAGCTGAAGTGAGCACACAACACTGGCAGACCAGCAGACTGGCAGACTGACAGTAGTGGAACGACACGGCAGAGAAAGAGAGAAGAGGGGGGATGTCTGGATGCCAAGAGGAGTTTAGCCTGGGGCAGTCAGAGAAGAGTATGGCCTCTGGGCAGCCTGACTCCAGGGGAATACCACCTTCCCATTCCATACCACCTTCCCACTCCATCCCCCCTTCTGGCTCCCCATCCATCTCACTGAGAGCCACCTCCATCACTCAGTAAAACCTTGCACTCATCCTTCCAGCTCATGTGTGATCCGATTCTTTTGGGACACTGAGCGACAGCTCAGGATACAGAAAGCTGTCACACGGGCCCTCTGCCCTTGTGATAAGGCTGAGGGTCCATTGAGCTAATTAACACACAAGCTGTCTGCAGATGGCAAATCTGAAAGAGCTTTGTAACACACACCCACTTGGACTTTGGGAATCACAGACACTGACCCCTAGATGCTGCCAGGGGGGCAGAGCCCAAAAGCACTTGCCCTGGCCTCTGCACATGCTGGTCTGCATGTTCCCCCGAGGGGTTTGAACTATGGGGTGACTAAGCAGGGGAGACACACCACTGCTGCACGTCCTGCAAGGGGAATCAGGGAACTCTCCCGTTTCATTAGGTTATATGCAAATACTATGCAATTTTTATATAAGAGATTTGAGCATTCTCTGATTTTGGTATCTGTGGGGTTCTTGGAATCAATCGCCTTTGGATAACAAAGGAAACGAATGACATCATGTCATTGTTCCAAATCACATATCCAATCATTTAACTATCTTCAGAATGAAATGCTGAAAAATTTTCATCTACTTTTTTGCCCCAAGTCTGTGCCATGGCCTCCTCTTAACTTGAGTTAGCTTGCATGGGTCTCTGTTTCTTGCAACCAAATTCTTAACTAGAACAATGCTTCTATATTGAGGAGAAAGAAACAATAATACACACACACACACATACATACACACACACACATACATACACACACACACACACACACATACACACACCCCTCCACGCATACAACAAAGGGACCAAGACATAAGCAAGACCCTTGAAGAATCATGAAATTAGACCCATAGTTACTCTTTAATGATTATTAATTCATAGAAGTGGAAATGAATCTTCTCTCTCTCGTTTTTTTTTTTTTTTTTCCTTTTTGAGACAGGGTCTTGCTCTGTTGCTCAGGTTGGAGTGCAGTGGCATGCTCATTGCTTACTGCAGCCTCAACCTCCTGGGCTCAAGCAATCCATCTGCCTTGCCCTCCCATATAGCTGGGACAACAGTCAAGCGCCACCATACCCGGCAGATTTGTTTTTATATTTTGTAGAAACAGGGTCTCCCTGTGTTACCCAGGCTGGCCTTAAACTCTTAGGCTCAAGCAATCCTTCCGCCTCAATCTCCCAAAGTGCTGGGATTACAGGCATGAGCCACCACTCTGGGCCTAATGAATTTTCTCTTTAAGGAAGGAATTTAACTCTTTTCTCAAATCATTTTCAGCTCTCCTTATGTTTTATAGAGCTTTACCATGCAACTGTAAAACATGCAATGCCACTAACATGGTACTTCCTCTGTGACATGTTTTCTGGCCTGCCATCTCAAGCATTTTTTCTTTCAAATCACTAAGCACACTCTAATTATTCAGTAATTATCTGTTTCTTCACCTGATTAGAACATATCATTAGGATAGATCTCACCGTTTTATTCAACTTCATTTACCAATGCATTCATTTATTTAAGCAGTCCTCTATTGAGAAATATTTAGCTTGTTTCCAATTGACTTTTGATGAATAAATGAGTGAGCGAATGAAGGAATGAAAGATAAATTAAGGTGCAGCTAGGAGATCCTAGCTCTGACCCTGTTGTGTGACTTTAGACAAGTCACAAAGACACTTTGGCCTCAACTACTTTGCCTATAAAATATTAATTAAATTATATGAACTTCATAATATTTTGAAAGGATAAATGAGATGATACTTTTAAGACTACTTTTTAAAGGGATAGTTCTACCATTGTAAGATATCACCACCTTTGTTGTGAACATACGTATTTCCTTACCAGATTTAATATGGTTTTATCTTTACTTGGAGAGTCTTGGAATGCAATATTATCACGAGCTGGACTTGTGCCTGTGAGAAACAGGAAACACGCAAAACAGTTAGGGGCGCAGGAGCAAGTAAAAGAGGAGGAAACAGTGAGGGTGGCAATATGGGCTGACCAGTAACTGACAAAGGTCTTAACATATGAGACAAATTATGAACTACAAAAAATGTATACGTGCCCATTGACTCAGAATTGGGATGGAGCAGCTAAGGCCATAGAAGATTTCTTGAAGTGAACATCTGTACAAATGGCCTACTAACAGGATTTTTTAAAAATCATTTTTTAGGCTGCTGCTGCTTTTTTTAATGGAACACATCACTGGTACAATAATAGAAAGTGGAGGGCGGAAGGATAAACAATTAGTAACTTAGTAGCTTTTTTAATAGCTTAACAGATTTTCTTTCAAAATTATATATGCAAGGCTGATAACAAAAAATATGATATCCTTCTAAAACATGGTACCTTTCTAAATTAAATGTCATGAAACCAAGAAGAAAAGATGCACTTTTGTGCCATTCCTTTTGACAATTTCTGTTTATTTTTATGTACTTTATTTGTACTGAAATGTACCGGATAATTATTCTCCTGTTTACTCAGTCCATTGTCCTACATTTAGTTCAGTGCAGGCACAAAGGTCAGCAGATACAGACGGGTTTTGTTTATTCCTTTTTAAGAGAAAAGTATTTAAAGTGTGTATTATATTTGTCAAATTTATACGGAAATAAGAACAAAATGGTAAGCAATTTCTTCACAGCTATACAATTTCTTTCCTTATGAAAATTTTATTTTAGGTTTTTGTTTTGTTTTTTGTTTTTGTTTTTGGCTTTTTTTTTTTTTTTTTTTTTGAGACAGGGTCTCACTCTGCCACCCAGGCTGGAGGGCAGTGGCGCAGTCTCAGCTCACTGCAACCTCCGCCTCCCAGGCTCAAGCGATCCTACCCCCTCAGCCTCCCAAGTGTCTGGGACTGCAGGCATGCACCACCATGCCCAGCTAATTTTTGTATTTTTTTGCAGAGACGGGGTTTCACTATGTTGCCCAGGCTGGTCTTGAACTCCTGAGTTCAAGCAGTCCTGCTGCCTCAGCCTCCCAAAGTGCTGGGATTATAGGCATGAGCACCGTGCCTAGCCCTTACTTTAGTTTTTAAAAAACTTTAGGACAAGTAGTAGATTCATATGGTTCATAAATCAAAAAGCGTAAAAATGTTTTACAGTGAAAATTTTTCTTCCCATCCATGACTTCCAGAAATCCAGTCTATCTCCCTAGACACAAAGTTATTAAATTTTGTCTAGCTTTCCAGGGATATTTTATGCATACATAAAAACTTTTCCTTTGAGACCAGCCTAGGAAACATAGGGAGACCCCCAACTTCACAATTTTTTTTTAATTAGTCGAACGTGGTAGCTTGCACCCATAGTCCCAGCTACTGAGAGACCTGGGAGGTTCCTCAGGTTCAAAAAGGAGGATCGCTTGAGCCCAGGAGTTTGAGGCTGCAGTGAGCTATGATTGTAACACTGTACTCCAGCCTGGGCAACAGAGTAAGACCATCCCCACGTGCACCAAAAACCAACTTCTTCTGTCCTTTTTTCCACAAAATTGTGTACATTATACATAACATTCTGTACTTTTTTTCCCAAGAAACAGTAGTCCTTTTATGTTATTGTAAGAAAAAAGTCTCCTTATTTATGTTTTATGCCTGCATATTACTATCCTATTACATGGATATGCCAAAATATAATCTTCTTTTGGTAGAAGTTCTAACTTGTTTCTAATATTTTGTTATTACAGACAATGCTGCAATATATAAGCATTTGCATATGTTATATGCGATGTGTGTACATATTATCTATAGGATAAATTCCTAGAAAATGAATAGTTGTGTCAGAGGATATATACATTCAACATTTTGATAGATATTAGAACATTTCTCTCCATATTACAGTAGTCTTCCCTTAACCAAGGTTTCACTTTCCATGGTTTCAGTTACCTGCTGTCAACCATGGTCTGAAAATATTACATAAAATTTTATATATATATATATATATATATATAGTTTGAGACGGAGTCTCGCTCTGTCGCTCAGGCTAGAGTGCAGTGGCGCAATCTTGGCTCACTGCAAGCTCCGCCTCTCGGGTTCATGCCATTCTCCTGCCTCAGCCTCCCGAGTAGCTGGGACTACAGGTGCCCACCACCACACCTGGCTAATTTTTTGGTATTTTTAGTAGAGACGGGGTTCCACCATGTTAGGATGGTCTCGATCTTCTGACCTCACGATCCGCCTGCCTCGGCCTCCCAAAGTGCTGGGATTACAGGCGTGAGCCACCATGCCCAGCCACAATAATGTATTTTGAGAGAGAGAGAGAGAGACCACATTCATATAAGTTTTATTACAATATATTGTCAAAATTATTCTATTTTATTACTAGTTATTGTTGTAAATATCTAATTAACAAATTAAACTTATCGTAGGTATGTCTATATAGCCAAAAACATAGTGTATATAGGATTTGGCACTATCATTAGTTTTGGGAATCCACTGGTGGTCTTGGAATGTAGCCCCAGTGAATAAAAGGGGACTACTATATTTACAAAAAGTTACATTCTCTACAGCACTTTTCTTTTGTCCTTACAACTTTACCAACAGAGTGTAATCAAATTTGTGCATCTTTGTCTATATGACAGGTAACAAATGGAAACTTGGTGTATTTTTAATTAAAAGATTTACTTACTAGACATAAGGTGGAGCATAAAGACCTTCTGTAATTAACCCATGAAATGGATTCCATTTCTGCAATTTTGTGGCTATTCTATTTTAGCACCTACATCTTGAAGTTAAATGTCGAGTTCAAACAATATAATATATTTTCCTTGGCTGGTTGCTGTGGCTCACGCCTGTAACCCCAACATTTTGGGAGGCCAAGGCGGGTGGATCACGAGGTCAGGAGATCGAGACCACCCTGGCTAACACAGTGAAACCCCGTCTCTACTAAAAATACAAAAAAATTAGCCGGGCGTGGTGGCGGGCGCCTGTAGTCCCAGCTACTCGGGAGGCTGAGGCAGGAGAATGGCGTGAACCCGGGAGGCGGAGCTTGCAGTGAGCCTAGACCGCGCCACTGCACTCCAGCCTGGGTGACAGGGCGAGACTGTCTCAAAAAAAAGAATGAATTTTATTTTTTTTTTATGAGAATTAGAGCCTATTCCTCCCATGAATGTCAGCTCACTGGGAATGGTCGAGAATAACTACATTGTTTTCAGAGTCAAGTAGCAGAAAAGGACCTAGGTTAGTTCTCTTGCCTCTGGGTGGACCATCGCTAATTGCTCCATCCTTCTAACCTGATAAATTTGAACTAGGATTCCAAGAATTTCCTAAGCAGGTGATGTCACTTCTGTGCTACAGTTGAAACCCAGTAAATTCCAGTCAATCTTTGCCATAGGAAATATTTGTCCCATTACAATATATCATAATTTTTGTTCTGGCTACAAAATCGAAAAAAATTGATAGCATCCTTACATGTGAAAGGCCATGGTTAGTTACCACTTGGATTTCTTTTCTGCAGACTATCTCTTCAAAATTGTTTTATAAGAATTATTTTATAAAAAATTAATATTAAATAACATTATTCAGCTAGTGTGGATAGTTACTTCACTAGCTTATAGACTTGCTTAGTGTTTTAGAATGAAAATCATGCTTACACCTGTCAACATTTTACCTTGGGCCTCTATCATGGGAGAAGCTGATCCTGTATCCTCCTCTTTCTTACAGAGCGAGTTACTGTCAAGGTCACAAGAAGCCATATTCAGAATTTCTAATCCAGGATCTGTCAACAGGAGAAACAAATGGTGTGAATACTATGCACATAATATTATAGTATAGTATATTTAACTATACTACGCAAAAAGAGTATTTGCCTATGTTCTTCTCATCTCACACCCCAGCAGGTCACAGAATATCAGGCTGAAAGCTATAATACTAACAGTCTATTTTAATATTATTTCCAAATCCACTTACCACTTGAAGTTACAGTATTGTCTGTCGATGAAGTGTGTCTGGGTAATGGTAGTGAGGAATATTCCCTGCCAAAAACATAGCAAACATGTTTTGGAATGTCAGGTCTTAAAACCAACTAAATATGCACACAAATTTACACACACAACACAAACAAGCAAACCTGGACTGCAGCAGGCTCTCAGAACACACGCGTTCAACACCATTCTCCTTAAGGAAAAAGAAAGGAGACGTAAGTTCAACAATTTGACATTTTCCATTCCAAAGAGGTTGTTTTAAGCAAACATTTTCATACAATTCTAAATGAACCCATATTTACTCTGCTCGTTTGGAAAGGATATGGGAATGGGATGGTATAGGGCAGATGGATATACACGCTTCCTCAAAGCTGTACTTACCCAAAAATCCAATATTAAGTATATTTACAAGTCGGATATTTTTTTAAAAATCTGATAAAAATTTTGGGCAAAACAAATTCTAAACTCAAATGGCAGATAGGGTTTATTTCACGTGCTTAAGTCAAGTTTTCTTTAAACAGAAAATTCTACAAGGGCATGAAACAACATTTCTATGTGTGGGAATGGCACTCAACCTAAAATTTCTGACCTGGTAATTTTAAAATTGCTCTTAGTTTTCTAGCTAGAAAAATCATGCATTTCAAACTTAATCCATATCTGAGAGATCTGAAGGATTACATCTAAGTCAGCGTCTATTACTTGATGCTCAAAAAGAGCTTAACAAAACTATAGTCCCAGCCTGCCAGGGCAAGTGTTTGAAAGTTTCTATGAACCTCTTAATTTCTACAAGGAATTCCTATTTTGGGGGTAACTTTGGGGCATCAGAGTTGTACAACTTTCTTTTTCAAAAAAATACAGTGAGAACATAGTTTCGTTTCTAATAGCAAGCTTTTCTAGTATATTATTTTAATTATTTGATTTAGTTTAGAAAAATAAATCAAAATTCAATAAATTAAAACTGAAATCATTCAGACGTATTGAAAACCTGCACAAAGTAAAAAGAAGCCATTTAGTTATTCCATAATCAAACAGAACTTATTAACTGTCACAACCAACAATAGGTTCCCCTGGGGGAATATTGCATATCACACATGTTATTTGGAATCAGTCCAAGAAAGTATCTCCCATAGTCACAGACAAGTAAAGTACAGGTTTACTAAGGATTTGCTGAATTTGTATTTATCCAGTACAATGAGAGTAGCTTATAACGTTTAGCACATTAAAATTTACGAGAGCCCTTTAATGTATCATCTCATTTACTTCTCCCAATAACCTTAGTAGATTTTAGCAAGAAAAGAGTTACTTATTACAGGTAATGAAATGAAGGCCAGTTAATAAGGTAATTTCCCAAGACCAGTCAGAATGGTGGAGTCAGCTTTCACATACATATCGAACTAAATACAGTGTCCTCTCCACCGTAAACAAAACCAACTTGGGCATACCCTCACCTAGGCTATTGGAGAGGAAAAGACTTCCCAATTATTGTCTTCGACTGGTAGATGGTTTTAATATAGACTTGTAAGATGTTCACCTCAAATGTTTAGAAAAATCCACAATCAAACTTGCAAAGCAAGGATTTATACCTAACACTTCTGCATCAGTGATGTTGGTCAACTTTTTCTCTTTTTTACTTCATTTTGTGTCTGCCTTACTGAAATCCCTCATGACACCAGTTTAATTTAATTCAACAAACTTTCATCCAAAGCCCACTTTGTGCTAGGAACAGTGACAAGGGCTAAAGATTATATACAAAAACACTGTTCTTATCCCGAAGAAGCCTGTAGGCCAAGCATGGAGAGAAATATATAATACATATCCTACTCTATAATTTATAAGCAGCATGCCACAGAGGAAAGCAATATGTACAGGGCAGAATTAACAGAGTGGGGATATCCGAATTCAATTTTAAAGAGAAATTGTACCTTAAACTGTAGCTATGTGATAATGGCCCTATTTTAAAATATTTAAATAAATTATATTAGTAATTTTTATATGTTTATTTAACTATACTATTATGTGTATATATATTTTATACGTAATATATGTTTTATTTCATATATATTTCATATATATTATATATATATTTTGTATATATATATTTTATATATATATTTTGTATATATATTTTTTATATATATATTTTGTATATATATTTTATATATATATTTTGTATATATATTTTATATATATATTTTGTATATATATATTTTATATATATATATATTTTGTATATATATATTTTGTATATATATATTTTATATATATATATATGAAATGAACAAGGCACGGTGGCACACGACTGTAATCTCCACACTTTGGAAGGCTGCAGTGGAAGGACTGTCTGTGGCCAGGAGTTTGAGAACAAGCTGAGCAACATGACAATACCCCATCTCTACTAAAAACTTAGCAGGGCACAGTGGTGTACACCTGTGATCGCAGCTACTTGGGAGGGTGAGATGGGAGGATTGCTTGAGCCCAGGTGAGTAAGGTTGCAGTGAGCTGTGATCACACCACTGCACCCCAGCCTGGGTAACAGGGCAAGACCCTGCTTTAAAAAAAAAAACAAAAAGAAAGAAAACAAAAGAAAGGAAGCTATAAAAAATGGAGAAAATTAAAAATCCTTCAGTTTTATTGAGTGTAACACTTCATAAAAATCAAAAGAATTGATTTCTTAGTAATAATAAAGTATAATATCCTAACACATATAAAAACATTGTTACTATCTGTAGCATGAAATAACATTTCTTATTGCACTACAACTAAAAAACACTATACACTTGTCAGAAAAGCCTTCATTTTGTACCTGTCAAGATCATGGATATTCATATTTAAGAAATATGAAAGAGAATGCAGTTCTTATTTTCTATTCCATTATACCAGTTTCCCACTTGGGGAAAAGAGAGTACATCATTTCTGCAAACCTTTTCAAAAAGAGGTCTAATTATTATTTAAAGCCAAAGTAATAAATACAGTAAAAATACAGTTTGCCTCCATTATGTTACATATCAGTCTCATTTGCCCTAATGCTCTGTGTAAGGCCTTCTTTTGCCCTATACCTTAGATGTGAAACATTGTAGTTATAAGTCTTTCAATAAATACAAAATATTTATTGATTAAACAAATAATTATCTGATTTTGGAGAAATTGCCTATGTTTAGTAGCCATATATTACTACCTTGTTGTGGAACAGTAGCAAGGTAAGCAACTGGATGTTACTCTCAAAGCACTCATCTTTATAAAACTCAGTAATCAGAAAACAACCCAATATACAATATACCCCAATCCTAAGTTTTCACAAGTTTGGTCTAATGACAATTTTTTTTTTCTTCTTGTGAGAATAACTAGAGTAAAGAAGATTTTTTTTTTAATCTGATTTCAAATTTAGGACGACAGTTCATGAAAGTTGGAGATGAAACCCTCAAGGGATTGGGGCAAAAACTTTCCACATTTGGGCTCTTTTCTTCCAGCTTCTAAAGTCACCTCTATTTAAACCAGCAAACCAGGCCCACAGCAGAACATAACCAGCACGCGCCAACTGTGACACCTGGACAGATCATGAGAAAGATAATCTACTAGATATAATTTAAAATCAAGGAAAATAAAGAATAAGAAAAAGAAAGTTCAGATGAGAGATTCACTTACATGTAGAAGATTGGCTCAAGTCAATGAATCTAACACATGCCGATAGCACAGAGCAAGGAGAATGCTCTTTCTGTCCAAGCCATTCAAATATTAACCTGCATAACATCTACGTGCAAAATCCAGGGTCCAGCCCATTTGCTTTTGACAGCAAGAGTCTAACGTAGGGTGGGGTAGCAAAGTACTCATGGAAAAAATGAAACAGATTCTCCCATGGGCTGGGTCAGCAAACACAGGAGACACACACACACACACACACACACACACACACACACACACAGAGCAATATTATTCCAATATTTACATTGAACAACATGAAGAACAAAAAATAACTTTTAAGATTAATTGGCCTAATCTCCCAGGATTATTCTATTTTTGCTCCTTTACATGAAATACTAAACTACAGATTTTGTGATCAGAAACCTTCTACTAATAAACATTAATGGTTCCAATGTAATGTTTACTATTTGACCCATTTTAGATAACTGGTAGTTAAATAAATTAACGTGATTTTCTGAGAACAAAAAAATAAAGAGTCTATATAGACTTACTTCTGACTTGACTCAGTGTCTGTTTAAATGTTCCAAAAAGAGGAAAAATGCTAAGTTGAATTTTAAAAGATTAGAACTACTGGAACCTAAACAAAGCTAAATTTGCTCATAGGTTTGCATTTATTTTTTCTCTTTCTAACTAAAGGTATACCATACCCTCAGATCTACAGGTTACACCCACCACTTTCAGGTTCATTTATAATATAGTTATCAGTCAACTTCTACATGTTCCAGTTTTGCAACTGGCAATATTATTTATTCTCCAAGGTTATTAGTGCTGCACCCACATACAACTTGGAAGAACAGGACAGACAATAGCCAGAAAATCTTCTGAGATATTTTTAAATTGATCCCGTTCTTGGCCTTAATAAATCACCTACTCCCAGTGATAGTATATCTTAGACAAAAACATGTAATAACATGAAGGATAACTCAAAGAGAGACAAGACACTTAATATTTGGTATATGTAATTTTTTTAACAGCCAAAAGAAAAACAGAGAAATTAATCTCCAAATCATTGGCTTGTTTCAAGATATCCTCTGGCCTTCACGCTGCTGCTAATTCTGATTCTGGGTAATATGACCAGCTAATTTTCTTTCTGAGTGTTTACTATGATTCAGGTATTTTGCATATGTTACAGTATTTTGCATATGTTACAGAGTATCTTGGTGGGGTCAGAGCTGAGACTGAAGTAAGATAGAAGGAAGAATCAATTTTGTTGTCATAGGACAGTGTGGACAACAAACCAAAAGAACTGCAGAGTCATGAGTCGTGAAACCAACTTCTTGGCCTCACAATTTCTCGAGAGGTTAAAAGTCTACGTGGAAGCCACTAGTCAGTGAGGCCTGAAGAACGTGGGGATGTATTTGGTATGCACCTCTGCAGATCACTGGAAATGCTGGGCAACGACTCCATGAAAGGAAAGGCCTTCTTAGTCATCAGCAAGTGGGGAAACAAGGCATTGAGAGGCAGTGTCTTGCCTCTACTTATGACCTACTTGGTTTGTTTCCATGGACAGGTTAGGCCAGAACTCAGTGATATAGATACGTGGAAATATATGTATCTATGTAATATATTTGTGTGTGTTTATTTGAATCCTCAAAAGAACTGTGAAAATCAATGTCTATTTCACAGGGGACACAGCAAATTCACACAGGTGAGGCCATGTGTCCGAGTTCACACAGCTAATAAGTAATAAAGCCAGTCTTCGATCTAGGTGGGCTTCATTCTACAGCCTATGCTATGTGGCTACAGATTCTAGAGCATTACTAGGAAAAATTTCAGATAAATACAAAAGTAGGACAAAGAATCTAATGAATCCTGGTATATCCATCATGCAGATTCAACAATTACCAACCTATGGCCAATCTTGTTGCAAACTCTCACCCTCTAAACCTACACCTGCCTCGGTTTGAAGCAAATGCCAGACATCATAACGTTTTATCCGTAAACATTTCAGAAGGAATCTCCAAAAGATAAGGACTGGAAATAATTTGTTTCCTTCTTTCCTAACTGCACCAAAATATCCCAAATAAAGTAATTTATTGGGTTGATAAAGAAGTTCTTTTTTCCTCAAGAATGTCCCAAACAGGGCTCCAAATTATTTTACTTTGAGATGTTCTTCTTGAGACATTAATCTTGTTAGCGTTCTTTGCTCTCCCAAAGACCTGCTTATGAATAATGATGTTCACTTGTATATTGCACTGTGCCTTCTGGGAAAGATATTAGAAGACAGCTTCCTCTGTGAATATGGGGAAGGAACAGAAAGTAAATCTCAACTTCTTAGGAGCACCAACCCAAATAAATGAGTCAGAAAGCAGTAAGCTAATTGAGTGCTCACTCTCAGTGTTTTAAACAGACCTTGTAGTAAGTGCAACCTAAATAAATAGGCATTCAACAAATATTATTGGGCAGCTACCATATGTAATCCTATGCATGGTGCTACATGCGTATTGGTTAATGGCCAGATAAGGGTACTGTCCAGCAATTTTATCACCTAATACACAAATAAATATAAGAAAATAAATAACTACAATGCAAACCAGCATACAGGTGACAAGAAATGGGGGGCACAGAGAGTTACAACGGTCTCAAAGAAGGAAGTGAGCTTAGTTTTTTTCTGAGTTGGATCATTGAGAAACGAGGAAACAGGCCTGAAAACACGACTTTCCCAGAGTCACACAGAGGCCAACCCACAGATAAACCTCATCTCTCCACTCCTAATCCATTATGATTTCCACCTCAAGAAGGACTGGAGATGCTTGAATGTCAACATTTTATGCTACCACAAAAAAAGTTTTTATTGGTTTTTGAAATGGGCCCTGACAGTCTAATGGAATTTTGATAAATGGAAAAGCATACATTGTTCTAGGCAAAGAAAACAGCACAAACAGGTTTGTGTGATATATTCTGACAATACAGGCTACCTGGTTTGGCTGATGTACAGGCACAACCATATACAAGAATAGGGAAATAAAGGTAAAAAGGTAGACTGCAACCAGTTTAGAGAGGGACTCGAACACCAGGTCAAGTTGTTTGTTATAAGGCTATAGAGATTGACAGAATCCATCATTTAGAGACAAGGAGTTAAGAAAACACCCATCGTTTGGGGGGTCCACTGGGATGATAAACATATGTTTATAAAATAATTTATATCTTATATTTTATTCTAATTCCCTGTACATATTACCAATGACAATGCTTAGAAAAGCGTTTTCTAAGGAGAGCTTTCTATTTTCTTAAGAGACGATGTGAGTATAAAATGATGGTAGGTGGGGAGTTGCTCAAGGGACAAGCGGCGGAGGCAGAGAGTACAGTTACCAGGCTGTTGAGATTCTCCAGTGGAGCAGAAACCTGGAATGGGAAGGTTGAGAACTGGCGGGATCAGTCAGAACGTGCAGCCAACAGACTAATTCCTGGGCTGTTGCAAACTACAGAAGACACAAGAAAATCTTCAGGGAACCTACAAGAGCATGTGACTGGAGGCTCGATTGTGATGTCTGTTAGCACCTATTCCTTTTTTTTCTTTTTCTTTTTTTTTTTTTTGAGATGGAGTTTCGCTCTTGTCACCCAAGCTGGAGTGCAATGGCACAATCTCGGCTCACTCAATCTCCTCCTTCCGGATTCAAGTGATTCTCCTGCCTCAGCCCCCCAAGGAGCTGGTTTTACAGGTGCCTGCCACCATGCCTGGCTAATTTTTGTATTTTTTAGTAGAAATGGGGTTTCACTACATTGGCCAGGCTGGTCTCAAACTCCTGACCTCAGGTGATCCACCTGCCTCGGCCTCCCAAAGTGCTGGGATTACAGGAATGTGCCACCGCGCCCAGCCCAGCTCCTATTTCTTAATAGGTGTAAAGACCATAGACAAAACCACACAGTCACATATCCTAATAAGAGTCAACGTGGAGGTCCTTTTAGATATAAAAGGCAGTACATTTCTTAGCCAAAAAAAATATATATATATACTTTCAAAGTAATGCTAAGTGATTATGATTAAAATGTCTAAATTCAGGGTACTAAGAGTGGCCATGAAAAAGGCCTGTATCCTTTGAAGGTAGACAAATCTGAATTTTAATTCCAGGTTTGTTATTTATTAATTGAGTGATCAAGGGCAAGTTATTTAACTCCCTCAACTTCAGTTGCCTCGTTTGTAAAAAGCAGAGAAGTGTGGAGAAGATTAATCACATGGCATGTGGAAATGCTTTTGTACAAAGTTCCTGGCACACAACTGATATTTGTTTCTTCCTTCTTCTTAGTAAAATCGGTGCCAGATAAAAGGGAAATTACTAATAGCCAAACATCCTGTAAGCTTCCAAGTTCAACTTCCTTTACTAAAACTTTGTAAGAATTGCTAGGTAAGAGCAAAATATATTTAAAAAATTTTTCAATTTATTTTTATTTTTATTTTTTGAGATGGAGTCTTGTCCTGTTGCCCAGGCTGGAGTGCAGTGGCGCGACCTCGGCTCACTGCAACCTCTGCCTCCTGGGCTCAAGCAATTCTCCTGCATCAGCCTTCCAAGTAGCTGGGAGTATAGGTGCCCGCCACCTAATTTTTGTATTTTTAGTAGAGATGGGGTTTCAACATATTGGCCAGGTTGTTCTTGAGCTCCTGACCTCAAGTGATCCACCCACCTTGGCCTCTAGGTAAGAGCAAAATAGATTCATTTCCTTTTTCTCAGCTGCTCAGACAGGTATTTATGAACAAAAACAATGCCATATACCCACTTAACAGGAAGAATGACAACTTGTACAATTCAATAGTAAAAAGAAATACAATCCCATCTTTAAAATGAACAAAGGATCTGAGTAGACATGTCTCCAAAGAAGTTATACAAATGGCCAACACATGAAAAGCTGTTCAACATTATTAATCATTAGAGAAATGCAAATCAAAAATACAATGAGGTATCACTTTGCATCCCCAAAGATGGCTTTAATAAAAAATAGGCAAATATTTAGTGAGGATACAGAGAAACTAGAATCTTCATACATTGCTGTTGGAAATGTGAAAGGATATAGCCACCCTCGAAGTCTGTTTTGCAGTTCCTCAAAAACATTAAACATAGAGTTACCATATGATGCAGTAACTCTGCCACAGGAATACACCCAAAAGAATTAAAAACATGTTTACACAAAAATCAATACACTGATGCTCATAATAGCATTATTTGCAATAGCCAAAAAGTAAAAACAACTCAAATGCCCATCAGCTGATGAATGGAAAAACAAAATGTGGTGTGTATCTATAGTGGAATATTATTGAGCCATAAAAATGAATGAAGTACTGATATCATGCTATGACATGGATGAATCTTGAGACCCTTATGCTGAGAACCTTGAGAACCTTAACTGAAAGAAGCTGGGCACAGGAGGCCACATATTGTATGATTCCATTTATATGAGATGTCCAGAATAGGCAAATCTATAGGACAGAAAGTAGATTAGTGGTTGCCTCCAGCTGGGGGTTGGAGACAGGAGGAAATAGGGAGAGACTACCAAGGAGTACGCAGTTTACTTCTGGGGTGATCAAAGTATTCTAAAACCAATTGTGATGGTTGTACAACTCTGTGAATATATTGAAAGTCATTTAAGTGAATAATTTAAATTAGTGAATTGTCTGGTAGGTGAGTTATATCTCAATTAAAATGTAAAAGAAAGAAGAATGATGGACTGCCAGATCCTGAAACAGAATTGCCTGCTCCATTTGAGAAGATCACAAGGCTCAGGCTGCAGACTGAGGAAGGCATTCCAACCACATCTCAGTGATAGAGAGAGTGACCTAAGTGACCTTCTCAGGTCACTTAGTATTATTCTCTTCTTGGGTAGAAAAGCGGCATTAGCACCTAACTTTACCAATTAATACCTCACTACTCTCCATGGGCATAGCCGTGCTTTGTGGTCTTTGACAAAGGGTACCAGCCCCTCAAAGATTATCCAGCCTTGACCTCAATTCTTGGAAAATCAACAGGATCTGAGGCTTTTTAGTCATTAGTGAATTCAAGTCCCAAACCAGCCTGCCTCTCAAACAAAAAGCTTAGCCCACTTCATTGAAATCTCTTTTTGGTTCTATAACCCACAGTGTATACTAAACACAGGGTAGAAAGCCCTCATATTAAATAATTTTAATTTCTTCACTTCAAAGTTTGCTATTTCTCATGCATCTGAGTTTTGGAATAGCAGACTCAGACTTGCTACAAGAATATCCATAATACTTAAAAAATAAAAAAGACAGGGAAAAAGAATACCCATAGAAGAAGAACAGGATATGGTAATACTGAAAATGAAACCAAAATCCAGTCCAACACTCACTTCCATACTTGGGTCATCATTCATCCTGATGCAGCCTGAGAGATTTGTTCCTGGGTTGGGGCCACTTGTGGGGCCTGGGCACCTGGCAGTAGGAAGTAGAGTTATTTACTACAGGTGAAAAAACTGCACATCTTAGCAGATACTAAACTATAACATAGTTCCCACTCCCCTACGCCCAGTCCTAATTTTATCAAATTTCTACTTAAGTTCATGGTTTAAGTAACACATAATGAGAGAGAGAGTTCCTACCTCCATCAGAGAGAGGTTACAAACAACAGAGAATCCAGCCAAAAATGAAAATGAGGCATTTGCAATTCAAAGCCATCCTTCCTCACCCTCAATACAGAAGGGAAATTTTATTGAGGTAGATTAGGCCCTCACAAAATGCACTGACATTTTTGAATGTTTCCTAAGGAAGATGAGTCTGTATACTTAAAAAGGCAGGTGCAAATGAGCACCGAAGGAGGATGAGGGCAGGGACAGGTACAGGTTCCCAAAGGCTTGTTAACCTTGAGTGTGAAAAGAAACAGAAATAGGATCAAAACCTAAGTTAACTTAGCAGGATGTCATTGATATTGTGATCAATGCCCCCAGTTCCTGAGACAGACCTCCTAAAATCCTTGTAGACAGAGGTGCTAGAGGAATCTTTAATATTTGGTCTCTGATCCTGGTTCCTGATATGGAGTGTCTAAGACCTTTGTAATTTCCTGAGTGATAGGAGTGTTTGACACAGAGCTCCTGAATCTCTTGAAATTTCCTGAGTATTACGAGCATCTTCTGTTCTAAAGAGGTGTCTCTTGGTGGGCTTCTGGATAGCCTCAGGATAAGGGGCTGGTTGCCAGGGGGACCAATCTGTGGTTGGAGGGTTAGAACTTTCAGCTCCACCCTGCCAAGTTCCTGGGAGGCGAGGGGGCTGAGCTGATCACCAATGGCCAATGACTTAATCAATAGTGCCTAATAAAGCCTCCATAAAAAGCTGAAAGGACAGCACTTGGAAAGCTTCTGATGTGGTGAACTAAAACATAGCCATGTGCTGGGAAGATGGCACACCCCAACTCCCAAAGACAGACCCTCCTGTGCTTGAGACATTTCCAAACCTTTCCGATGTATCTCTTCATCTGGCTGTTCATTTGTATCCTTTAAAATAGACTTTGTCACCTGGCACAGTGGCTCACACCTGTAATCCCAGCATGTTGGGCGGCTGAGATGGGAGGATTACTTAAGTCCAGGAGTTCAAGACCAGCCTGGGCAACATGGAGAAACCTTGTCTCTATGAAAAATACAAGGTCAGGTACTATGGCTCACACCTGTAATCCCAGCACTTTGGGAGGCTGAGGTGGGTGGATCACCTGAGGTCAGGAGTTCAAGACCAGCCTGGCAAACATGGCAAAACCTTGTCTCTACTAAAAATACAAAAATCAGCTGGGCATGGTGGCAAGCGCCTGTAATCCCAGCTACTTGGGAGGCTGAGGCAGGAGGATTGCTTGAACCCAGGAGGCAGAGGTTGCAGTGAGCGGGGATCATGCCGCTGCACTCCAGCCTGGGCAACAGAGTGAGAATCTGTCTCAAAAAACAAACAAAAAACAAAAATTAGCGGGGTGTGGTGGCAGGCACCTGTGGTTTCAGCTACTCAGAAGGCTGAGGTGAGACAATCACCTGAGGCCAGGGAGTCGAGGTTGCAGTGAGCCCAAATCACTACTGTACTCTAGCCTGGGTGACAGAGTGAGACCCTGACTCCAAAAAAAAAAATTTAAATAAATAAATGAATAAAATAGACTTTGTAGTAAGTGGATAAATGTAAGGAAAGTGTTTCCCTGAGTTCTGTGAGCTACTCTAGCAAATTATTTGAACCCAAGAAGGGGGTCTTGGCAACCCCCAATTTATAGAGAGTTGGTCAGAAACACAGGTCACAGTCTGGAACTTGCAAGTGGCATCTCAAGCAGGGACCAGCCTTGTGGAACTGAGCCCTTAACCTGTGGAATCGGATGCCATTTCCAGGTAGATAATGTTGGAATTGAACTGAATTATTGGACGCCCATTTCATGTCTGCTGGAGAAGTGATTGGTGTGTGGAAAATTGCTTGGAGTGTGGGGAAAAAAACCCCCACACATCTGGTATCGGAAGTGTGGTATTGAGACTACAGTAGGAAAAACACTCCATTGGTGATTGTGTTTTTCCTTTAGATTAGAAGATTAGTCTGTGTACTTGAAGAGGAAGAGGGTAGGGCGCAGGGACAAGGACAGGTTCCCAAAGATGTGTTAACCTTGAATGTGAAAGAAAGAGAATTATGATCAAAATCTACCTATGTTAAAACTTAGCAGTCTATGGTACATTCCTAAAAACTGGAAACATTTTAGGTAGTCTAATTCGTCTTTTAAGCTTTAGAGTGGTATTACGAAATTCAAGAAAAGCAAGAAAACTACACTCCAAGAAAACTACAGCAATAACTTTACCTCAAAATTGTAAATTTCAGCTGGGCGTGGCGGCTCACACCTCTAATCCCAGCACTTTGGGAGGCTAAGGAGGGCAGATCACTTAAGGCCAGGAGTTCGAGACCAGCCTGACCAACATGGCAAAACCCCATCTCTACTAAAAATACAAAAATTAGCTGGGCATGGTGGCATGCATCTGTAGTCCCAGCTACTTGGAAGGCTGAGGCATGAGAATTGCCTGAGCTTGGGAGGCAGTCGAGATCACATCACTGCACTCCAGTCTGGGCAAGAGAGCGAGATTCCATCTCAAAAAAAAGAAAAAGAAATTGTAAATTTTCAGGAAGTTAGAGAAGTTTGACAATAAAGATGTGATCTCACGTTATGAAAATCCGACCAATTAACATGTTAGGCAATGGGAATAGGCCACCTGTGAGGAGTAGAGTAAGTAAATTTTGCTCTTAACCTACTTGTATTGTCTTGTTACATCCAGAGCACAATCCTTTACTTCTCCATATGTGGGCCTTTCACACAGAGTGTGGATTTGGTTGGCTACACCTGAGAAAGGTGTTGATTCCAGGGTTGGAACTGCTGTAAAACTATCCAGAGATAAGGCATCTGCAGTAGAACAGAAAAAAATAAAAATAGAGACCAATTTCTGGTTCAAACTATATTGAAGCATGAAGTCTTTCCCTCTTGAGACTGAAAAAGTGAAAGTTAACCCGCTTCTATTAACATTTTAACATAAACTCCCTCGATGCCTAATCACAGAGGGTAAAAACGTCAAATGCTTAATTTTAACAAAGCATTTGGGAATGATGGTAATATTAATATACATAAAATAATAATTTTAGTTCTAATAATATTTACAAAATAATAATTTCAAAAAAGTTTTTTTTAAGTGTGGGAGAGGCCAGAAAACCCCTGTCCACTAAGCAGCTAGAGGGATTAACAATCTACAGCCAGCGGGTGAAAATCCAGCCAGCTGCCTGTTTTTGTAAAGTTTCACTGTGGCCAGGTGTGGTGGCTCACACCTGTAATCCCAGCACTTTAGGAGGCCGAGGCAGGTGGATTGCTTGAGCTCAGGAGTTTGAGACCAGCCTGGGCAACATGGCAAACCCCCATCTCTACAAAAATTACAAAAATTAACTGGGTGTGATGGCATGTGCCTGTAGTCCCAGCTACTCGGGGGGCTAAGGCAGGAGAATCACTTGAGCCCAAGAGGTTGAGGCTGCAGTGAGCCGTGTTCGTGCCACTAAGTGACAAAATGAGACCCTGTCTCAAAAAATAAATAAATAAAGTTTTACTGGAACACGGCCGCACCCATTTGTTCACACATTGTCCATGGCTGTTTGTGTGATGTAACAGTCAAGTTGAGTAGTTACAGCAGAAACTAAAATATTTACTATCTCGTCTTTTACAGAACAATTTTGCAGTCTCCAGAAGAGAAAAGCATTAGACATGGTAATTAGAACCCATCAAAGAGTGGTAGGGGAAATAGGTTGAGATCACAAATCATTTATTAGGGAAAACCATCTTGTTATGTGTGTTTCTGAGTATAGGAAGCAGCAGAGTTTAATAGAAAAAACATAGGGTTTAGGGTCAACCAGAAATTTTTGGTTCAGATGCTGAACACACCAGTTGTGTGATCTTGAATAAATAACTAAGCCACTCTGAGCCTCAGTTTGCTTACGTATAAAGTGACAGATGACCTTGGGCAAATTATTAACTCAATGTTCCTCTGTTTCCTTATCTTTTGAATGGTAATTATGTTAACATCTACCTCACAGGGATGTGGTGAGGATTAAATGAGTTAATATATATGTTAAGAGCATAGCACTGTGTCTGGCACATAGCAAGCATTCTTTCTCTCTCTCTCTCTCTTTTTTTTTTTGAGACTGAGTCTCACTGCGATGCCCACGCTGGAATGTGATGGTAAAATCTCAGCTCACTGCAACCTCCATTTCCCGGGTTCAAGCGACTCTCCTGCCTCAGCCTCCTGAGTAGCTGGGACTACAGGTGTGTACCACCATGCCCAGCTAATTTTTGTATTTTTAGTAGAGACGAGGTTTCACCATATTGGCCAGGCTGGTCTCGAACTCCTGACCTCAAGCAATCCGCCCACCTCGGCCTCCCAAAGTGCTGGAATTACAGGCTTGAGCCACTGCACCTGGCCAACAAGCACTGTTTTGTTTAAGTACTAACACTGTTGGTGGTGGTTATTGTTACT
Organism: Hylobates moloch; assembly: GCF_009828535.3. NCBI lineage: Eukaryota > Metazoa > Chordata > Mammalia > Primates > Hylobatidae > Hylobates > Hylobates moloch. Next base: position 23,650,399 of record NW_026652283.1, on the reverse strand, counting down.
GAGTTATTGCAAGTAATCTCTAAAAAGCACTAATTTATATTGCCTGACACAAAATAGACACTGCATTAGCATTAGTAGTTTTTCCTTCTCAAATTTAAATGATCCACAAATCACTCTACTTTTTCTCTTTATTCCTTCTTAAACTTACTTTGATAATCATTTCTTTTGTCATTTCAGAACTAGAGATTAATTTTAGCTTTTAACTGCATCCATGTTATGCTGAGAGGTGTCACTTCTTTGACCGCTTCTTAGAATAAAGCTCTTTCTCTTGGCATTGAGTATAAATTTGACCCACAACCCACTTTTCCTTCTCCAAATGTCTCTTCTACTGTATCTCAACCCGAAACCTTTCGTTTTCAAAATGACTTGCCTACTTTTAGCTCTTTTTCAAACACTTAAGGCTTTTGATTCTTACTTCTCTTCTTATTTTTTTCTTTTGTTTGCTCATGTTACCCTCACCCATTAGAATACTTTTTTGATTTTTTTTGCTTTTACAAAGCCAACTAATCTTTCAAGGCCAATTCAACTCTAACCTAACCTCTTCCATGGAATCATCTTTGACTTCTCTGAGCCCACGTCTTGTCTCCTTGCTAGTCTGTGAGCTACTTTAGGACTTATTCTTTTTTGTTTGTTTGTTTTAGAGATGTTGCCCAGGCTGGTCTTGAATTCCTGGGCTCAAGCAACCCACCTGCTGTGGCCTCCCAAGGTGCTGGGATTATGGGCATGAGCCACCATGCCTGGCCAGGACTTGTTCTTTATCATGCATAATATGGTGCCTTGCACAGAGTAGGTACTCAAATATATATTGATTGACTGAATTCAGGGATAAATATCCATGTATTCAACAACTCTTCCTATACAAATGTAATAATAACTAGTTATTTTCCCTTTCAAATAGAACTCTACCCCTACTTGTGTCTGAGCAGGTATAGAAGGGGGGCTTACCCAGCAGAGGTGTGTACCAGCACGTATGTTTCAAGGTCAGGGGTGTCTGATGTATTCTTGCTTCTTGACCACCATATAGTTTGTGGCAACACTGCTTCTGAACAGAAAACCAAGTAGTATTAGCCATCTAAAGGAATATAACATATATTTCATAATCTACTACCTCCATTTTCAAAGATAGAAAGAATATCACTAGTCTCAAGTGACCCTGTGAGAGAGATCAAGAAGAAAATAAATGCTGCCAAGTAAAAAAGCTTTCAAGTGTTTGATCAAAAGGTATACATATGAGTAAATTATAATTCTTATTTAAAAGTCACAATTTAATAATCTAGGAGAATGCTAACATCATTAACTCCAAATAATTGACACTTTGATGTAAACAAAGGCTTTGAGGAAAGAGGTATAGGTGAGGAATAAACTTAGTTACATAATTCTTCGTGATACTGCAATTAAAAAAAGTAAAACAGGCCGGATGCGGTGGTTCATGCCTGTAATCCCAGCACTTTGGGAGGCCGAGGCAGGTGAATCACTTCAGGTCACCAGCCTGGCCAACAGGGGGAAACCCTATCTCTACTAAAAATACAAAAATTAGCCGGGCATGATGGTGTGTGACTGTAATCCCAGCTACTCCGGAGGCTGAGGCAGGAGAATCTCTTGAACCCGGGAGGCGGAGGTTGCAATGAGCCGAGATCGCGCCACTGCACTCCAGCCTGGGCGACAAAGGACCAGCTAGGTTTGTGTGTGTGTATGTGTACATTTACGAAAATAGTTATCTGTTGCCTCATTTGATAAAAGCAATATATACAGTTCTAAGGCTACTGATACATACTGGACTTAGCTTTCTATTACAGGATAGTTGTTGATTCACAATTACTACCTAAATAATTTCAAAAAGCTTGCAATTACCAATTTTTCTTGAAGACGTTGTTGAATTGCATCTGTGCAGGACAGGGAATCATAGTGAGGATATTCCTCATCTAAAAAGCTCTGTCAAGAGAAAATGGTAGAGTGTATTCAAAGACAGAATGATGAAAGAGTCAAAGATCCCAAACACATTAGACTTAATAGAAGATACGACACTACCTAAAGTGGGTGAAATTGACAAGTTCTTTTTGTATTCTACTCCAAGGGAACACATTTGTAACTTTAAACCTCCCACTGTATTTGCCCCATTACTTGATCTAGGAATGAAATCCGAAGATCAGGAACAAGAAACTGAATGACTTTGTCATTGAAATCTGTAGGCAGAGGCTAAAGAAGTTGTTAGAGATGTAACTCAGAGTAGTGAAAATGGTGTCTGTGAAAATTTGATAGCTATAAAATTATTGCCTTAATCCAAGAGGTAGATTCACATCTATCATAGTTATATTACAATAGAAAATGTTGTTGGTGTTCTTGAGATGATTAAAGCATCTTTAGATATGGAGGTTTTTCCAGTTCAACTTATTGCAGAGGGCTTTTTAGGCACTCTGCCTGGCTTAATCTTCCACATGACTTTTTTCTCCTGCTCTAACAGATGTGTCTGCATGATGCCCTGGAAACAGATACATGCAAATATCACCCTTCTTTCTTTCCTCCTCCATCATCTTCCTCCAGTGCCAACCTTGCTGCCTTGCTGTTCCCTTATGTTCTTCATTTCTGAACAAAAAGGAGATTCACCAACTATCATAAGGGAAGGAAATACACTTTACCAGGGATATCTTGAGATGACCCATACAGAAAGAAATAGAAAGTTTAATTCAAATATGAGAAAGAAAAAAGAGACAGTAACCATCAAAGCCTATTCAAGAATACTCAAAATTTTGGCATATTATAAATTGAAATGATATGCCCTTACTATCAGAAAGGAGGTCCCCAAGACTGAAAAACTGGCTCTTTGCTAATAGATATAGTGGTAGGGCAAAGAAAATTCTGAAATGCTTCCTTTTTAGAAGATATTATCAGTAGCCACTCACTAATTTAAGATCTCCTTTCTTATTTTGCTAAATACTTTAAGTGCACAAGAGAACAAAGTCCTCTTCTAAACATTTTCTTCTAAACTGGTTATTTAACTTAATGATTAAAGTCATTGTCTGTTATAAATGAGCTTCAAAACCTTACATGAATTGAACAATTTCCTCCACTGTAACTGAACACATATTACAGAGATATTTTACCTGAAACAGCGAGCCACAGTGTTCCCCTTCAATTAACTTCTTTTGAAGTGACTCAATTGTTGCTACAAAGAGAATTTACAACCAGCTCAATATGACCATTTTTAATTAATTAATTAATTAATTAATTTCAAGACAGGGTCTGGCTCTGTTGCCCAGATTGGAGTGCAGTGGCATGATCTCACCTCACTGCAAACTCCGCCTGCTGGGCTGAAGCCATCCTCCTGTCTCAGCCTCCCAAGTAGCTGGAATTACAGGCACATGCCACCACACTCAGCTAATTTTGATATTTTTTGTAGAGATGGGTTTCACCATGTTGTCTAGACTGGTCTCAAACTCCTGAGTTCAGGTGATCCACCCACCCCGGCCTCCCACAATGCTGGGATTACAGGCATGAGCCACCAGGCCCAGTATGAGCATATTTAACCTTGTCTTCCTTAATTCATTTCATTGCTTCATAAACATTTAATGGCTTTAAATTTGGGGCCTGAAGAAAAGGAAAGGGAAAATAATGATTTCTGGGAATGGCGCTCTCAACTTATGACTCGGGAAAAATGGAAAAGCAGGGTAGAACAGATAAGCCATTATCTCCCTTGGGTATTTAAATCTTACTTTGATAGATACATGTGAATTGCCTTCTAGAAGTCACAGAATTGTCTAATCTTAAGATAAGAATACACCTGGTGCAGTGGCTCACACCTGTAATCCCAGCTCTTTGAGAGGCCAAGGTGGGTGTATCATTTCAGGCCAGTACTTTGAAACTAGCCTGGCCAACATGGCAAAACCCCATCTCTACTAAAAAAAAAATATGAAAATTAGCTGGGTGTGGTGGCGCGTGCCTGTAATCCTAGCTACTCGGCAGGCTGAGGCAGGAGAATCACTTGAACCTGGGAGGTGAAGGTTGCAGTGAGCCAAGATCACGCCACTGCACTCCAGCCTGGGCGACAGAGCGAGACTCCCTCTCAAAAAAAAACAATAAATAAATAAGTAAGAATACATCTTAGAAGTCATTCAGTCTGACCTCCTACTGATAAAGAAATCCTCTCTCCAAAAAGCCTCTGCTTGAGCCCTCAAATTACAGCCCTAGGATCCCAGAATCCTACAAGTAGATCTCAGATCATGAGAACACTGATGTGCAGAGGACTGAAAAGGTAACTGGTAAGTCATGGAGCTGAGATTAGACTCATGGAACAGAGCTTAACTCAGGGTATCACTCTGTGAAACTAAAAATATTTGTTTTTCTGCTTAAGTAAAATCTCCAAAGGTCTTATGCCTGGAATAATGGAAATGGGGGAAAAGTACCTAATATTTAACTAGCTCTTTGATGTACATAATAACATATTATTTATTTGACAAATCCTACTCTCTGAAACATAGCCAAAACCAGAAAATAAACACAAATCTTTTGAACAACTAGAATAGATACTGATATTTATGCCCTTTATTCACGTGGCAAATCTCACACTTCAACTCAAGCAGTGGGCTCTGGGTGTATACATAATTCTCACCAGTTTGACTGCCTTCTCAGCCCAAAGAAGATTAAAAGCAAAACTTAAACGAGGATAAGGAGCTCTGCTAGATGGAATCATATTAATAGCTACCACTTTTTTTAAAAAATCACTAACAGCCAGGAAAATTATTAACAGCAGATACTCTGGCATCCAAAATACATAGAAATCTGGTGCTTCTTATTTTATAAACCAACAGTTTTATATCTTAATAGCCTGAAGAAATTCTGAGTCATGAGCATAATGCTAATGAAAAGAAGTACATAATCTAATTTTTAAATTTTTTTCAGGAAAAAAGGCTCTAAAAGCTTCAATTATATAGAAAATTACCTATGTAAATTTTTTATTTTATAGGACTTTTTTTGGTAAAAATAACTTACTTCTCAATCAAGCTTAACATAGTGTTACTAGGCCCACTAGGAGCTAAACAGGTGTTTGTTTTTCAAACGTCTCCCTCACATAGGAAGAAAAGCATATTTTTAAAAAAGTATTTCTAGGTTGGGCGTGGTGGCTCACGCCTGTAATCCCAGCACTTTGGGAGGCCGAGGCAGGTGGGTCACCTGAGGTCAGGAGTTTGAGACCAGCCTGACCAACATGGTGAAATCGTGTCTCCACTAAAAATACAAAAAAAATTAGCCAGGCATGGTAGCGCACACCTGTAGTCCCACCCACCTGGGAGGCTGAGGCAGGAGAATTGCTTGAACCCGGGAGGCAGAGGTTGCAGTAAGCTGAGATCAAGCCATTGCACTCCAGCTCTGGGTGACAGAGCAAGACTCCGTCTCAGGGGAAAAAAAAAAAAAAAAAGTATTTCTAACCTACAAAAGTAATTTAAAATTTATTTCTTCTTAATACTTAGGACTCTGGTAAAGATGAAATTTTTAAAAAATTCTGTCTTAACTGTATTAAGAAGGAAGGCCCTGTCCACCTTCTGACCTACATCTAAACAATAGCAACCAAGGCAATAAGAAGTGGCCATCATGTGTTTCTGAAGGTCGTGCGTCTCCAAAATACAAATTCAGAATACTGTCTTACAATTGTCAATGAAGCCATGTTTCAGAAGCGATGATGAGCTAGTATAAGATTGTCTAAATTGCCCATCTGCTTGCTCACCAGGCAATCTTGGGTTTTAGAAACCGTCTATCTCGAAGCATTCAAATTGAAAGCCTTATTTCAACAGATGTTTTGTGCAATGTGTAGCAACTATTTCCATATTTTCCACATGGCAAAACAGGTTGGCTTATGACCACAATTTGCATTCACCTTTGCATTCTGCTTTACATGTTTGGAGTTGGACCTGTAATGCCTCTAGAACAAATATATGCTTCATATAGAAGGAAGTAAAACAATGGCTACTGTATCCCCTGCTGTTGCCATCTGCCACCTAGGATGGGACCAGGTGTCTTGGATACATTGCCTCTGAAGAAAGTTGAGATAAAGCAACTTTCTAAATGACTAAGCAATGAGGTCTCAGGCAAAGGCCCCACAATTAATTGGCTGTTGAAAATGAAAATTATAACATTATTAGAGCCATAATCATGTTAGCTATCAATGATGGATGACATTTATAGAGTACAGGACTTGTATAATACTATCTATCCTGGAAAAAACCTCATGTTCTGTACAATTGTATATTAAAAATGTCAGGATTCATTAAAGAACCCCAGACTAAGATCAACTGTTCATAGCACATATCTGTCAAAGGACTTATATCCAATAATAAAAGGACAGAAAACTTAATTTTAAAACGGGTGAAAGACTTAGACACTTCACAAAGAAGATATATAATGACAAATCAGCACATGAAAAAGGTCCCAACACTATTACATCTGAAAAATATATATCAAAATCACAATGAAATACCCATTTAGTAGAGTGGCTAAAACGACAAAGATTGACACTACCAAATACTGAAGATGTGGAAAACTAAAACTTCCCACACTGCTGGTGGGAGCATGAAATGCTGTAAAAACTATCGAAAACTGTTTGACAGTTTCTCAAAAAGTGAGAGTCACAGCTATACTATGACCTAACAATTCTACTCCTAGATATCTATTCTAGGTGAAATAAAAACATATGTGCACACGAAGACTTGGACACAGACATTCGTAGCAGCTTTGTCCATCGTAACCCCAAACTGCATATACTGCAGATATCCAATAACAGCAGAAAAAACAATCAAATTTTGGAATATTCATACAAGGAAATACAACTTAACAATAAAAAAATACTACTAAGAAACACAACATAATCCCATCGTGCTGACAGAAAAAAGACAAACACACAAAAAAGTACATACTGTGTAACTAAGTTCTAGAACAGCCTAAGCTAACCTATCAGACCAGCGGTTGTTCCTTAGGGTGCTAGAGGTGGGGGCGGGGCATTGACTGGGAAGTTGCACAAGGGAAGTTTCTGGAGTGATAGAAATTCTGTGTTTTGATGTGTATTTATCTACCTCGTTGAATAGTATACTCAAGATCTGAACATTTTATGACATGTTAAATACATTGATAAAAAAGAAGTTAAAAGTGTAAGAACAAAATAATGCAGGGATTATGAGAGAAATAGGGTTAGGAAGAAACCACTAAAAAAATACATGCAGCTGGGCAGAGTGGCTCACGCTTGTAATCCCAAAACTTTGGGAGGCTGAGGCAGGAGGATTGCTTGAGCCCAGGAGTTTGAGACCAGCCTAGGCAACACTGTGAGATCCTACCTGTACAAAAAATTCAAAAATTAGCCAGGCATAGTGGTGCTCGCCTATAGTCCTAGCTACTCAGGAGGCTGAGGCAGGAGGATCACTTGAGCCCAGAAGGTTGAGGCTACAGTGAGCCATGATCCCACCACTACAGTCCAGCCCCGGTGACAGAATGAGATCCTGTCTCAAAAAAAAAAAAAAAAAAAAAAAATCTATCTACCTACCTACCTACCTCTATGTATGTGCCACACTGTAACCAGAGTACTAACAAACACAATTATTAAATTATTAGTACTAAGAAGATCACATGAATCACTCAGACATGCATCTTTAAATGCCTCACAGGATATTAGAAATACATAAAAACAAGAGAATGGGAATGCTGGTGATTCCTTCACTAGGACAGTGTTGGTGGGGTGAAAGGCAAACGCAAACAGAGGCAGCGAGGCTAACAAGGTGAACACAGGAGGGAGTATTATTGGACACAGACCAGGGCTCTACAAGGCTGGGGTAGAGCCCTGTAGAGTCCAGAGCCCTGTAGAGCCCAGAGTGACTTTGTGGGGAAGGCCCAGGTGCAGACACTTATTTTAGTTTTCTCAAAATAAAGCTGAAAGAGTTCCTGTTGCCTGTTCAGCAGCCAAGCTAAGGACTATTTCCTTTCCTGAGAAAGGTGAGAGTTCTATTCCTACCAATCCAGATCCAAGTCCCAAGAAAATCGTGAATGAAACAACATAATTTCTATACTATGTAACCACAGCATTTCCCATTTACAAATCACAAATGAGATGATTCATGTTATAGAAACATGTTCTAGCAGAACACAAATATCAACTGTGGCCAAGCATTAGCTACTATTTTGCATTTATTATTTTATATAATTCACAACAACTGCATTTAATAGAAGAGGATACTGAAGCTCAGAGAGGCAATGTGATTTGCTCAACTTTATCCAGCCACTCTTTTGTGGACTTTGAGTGAGAACACAGGTTTGTTAATTTCAAATCCCGTGTCCTTAATCATTATACTATACTTCCCGGATTACTTCTCCATTATCTGCATTTTTCTTTTGGGAAAACTTGGGTCCCTATCCCATCAGAGTTGTTGAGCAAGCTGTATTTGGCTTTGATTTTCTCCTTGGCCATCACCCCAAACCCTTCTATCTTTAAGTATCTCAATCACCTGGATCCCTGTGCCCGCCTTCTTCGACTCATTTCCCTCCTGTTTACTGACTGCTTAGGACACGGCTTTCATCTTGAATCCATGCTCCAAGTCCTAAGGGTTTTACCTCTCCCATACCTCCCGCCCTCCATGCTAAGCATAGCAAGCTAGAAGAATGTCTGCAGTGATATCATCTAGGTGAAAGCCTCCTCTAAACTATGAAGTTCATGTGCAGATACTAAAGTTCAAACAAGCAATGATGCTATATCGGAGTTTCCCAGGATCTCTTTTCAAGGCAAAATTTGTGACTCTTAAAGGTAATTCTCTCATTGTCTATTAGAAGACTGACTCCATGAAGATTTCATGTCAGATGGGAACAAGAGATGGTGAATAGTAAGGGGGTGATAGTTTTGGATTTTATCAATTAGTCCATGATTTCTGTGCATAAGATTCACTCTAAGGCCGGGCACGGTGGCTCACGCTTGTAATCCCAGCACTTTGGGAGGCCGAGGCGGGCGGATCACGAGGTCAGGAGATCGAGACCACGGTGAAACCCCGTCTCTACTAAAAATACAAAATATTAGCCGGGCGTGGTGGCGGGCGCCTGTAGTCCCAGCTACTCGGGAGGCTGAGGCAGGAGAATGGCGTGAGCCCGGGAGGCGGAGCTTGCAGTGAGCCGAGATCGCGCCACTGCACTCCAGCCTGGGCGACAGAGCAAGACCCCGTCTCAAAAAAAAAAAAAAAAAAAAAAAAGATTCACTCTAATATGTGATATACACAGCCTATAAGCTTTTAAAAATTTCCTTTTTAGATGAGTTCATGTCCTTTGTAGCGACATGGATGAAGCTGGAAACCGTCATTCTGAGCAAACTATTCCAAGGACAGAAACCAAACTCCGCATATTCTCACTCATAGGTGGGAATTGAACAATGAGAACACTTGGACACAGGACGGGGAACATCACACACTGGGGCCTGTCGTGGGGTGGGGGATAGGAGAGGGATAGCATTAGGAGAAATACCTAATGTAAATGACGAGTTAATGGGTGCAGCACACCAACATGGCACATGTATACATATGTAACAAACCTGCACATTGTACACATGTACCCTAGAACTTAAAGTACAATAAAAAAAATTTCCTTTTTAAAGCAAACACCAATTATAATCCAGTCATGTGTATATTAACAAGATACTTAGATATAAACAAAGTTTAGACGCAGAAGAAATAAAATATATAAGTAACCATTCAAGCAATTGAACAGTTTTCATGGCACATTTCTTGAAGAATATCATGCACGTGAATTGCCTCATAAATCAGCCCAGTCCTGATGGCAATTGAAAACTTGAACAATATCATTTATTCAAGATAAAGTTCAGGATTTCTGATCAAATGTCACATATAAATTTCCAGTTCTAGTGTGAACATTATGCACATTGATCTGAACGTTTGGACAAACCAGCTGCATCCCCACACAATGTGCTGATGCAACTTAGATGGATCAGAAAACAATTGTCTGAAATACTTTGTGAATTTATTAAACTAGCCAGAGAGTTTCAGAAAAGCTAAATAGATATAAATGTTTTGTTTTCTGACTCAGAATCAGATGTCTGACTCAGAACTCAAACAGCATGGGGTGGCAGTGGTCATGGTGGGATGTGCGTGGACGTGTTTGTGTGATAACTGTGCTCATTGACATTTGTTCGCAGTCTATCTGGAACATCTGCTATATAGAACGTTTTGAAAACATGTGCTATCTGGGCCGGGCGCGGTGTCTTACGCTTGTAATCCCAGCACTTTGGGAGGCCGAGGCGGGCAGATCACGAGGTCAGGAGATCGAGACCATGGTGAAACTCCGTCTCTACTAAAAATACAAAAAATTAGCCGGGCGTGGTGGCGGGCGCCTGTAGTCCCAGCTACTCGGAGAGGCTGAGGCAGGAGAATGGCGTGAACCCTGGAGGCGGAACTTGCAGTAAGCCGAGATCGCGCCACTGCACTCCAGCCTGGGTGACAGAGCGAGACTCCGCCTCAAAAAAAAAAAAAGAAAATATGTGCTATCTACATTTCCCTCTTCTCTCAAAGATTGAATTTAAAGGGCATTGTTAGAAAGATCGTAAGCACGTGATCATACAAGCAAAATCCTGATTAGTGTGGGTTTTTTGGGCAGCAAAAGATACAAGTAACAAGTAAGGGATTTCATAAATCTGGACAGGTTATGCATAACTCAAGACAGAAAGGAAGTGTCCACTCTACTTTATCCAGGCAGAAAAAAATACACGTATCAACCCAGGGCAGCTTTCACATTCTGCTTTTAAGTGTATTTGAATCTATTAGGCCATGAAGATAAACTGGGAAGACAACAATAGCAAGTTCATAATATCAAGAACGTGCACTTTGGGATAAGTTATTAAAGTTGACTCTTCTAAGAAAATACTGTAAGAAAATCACAGTGAGGAAGGAGAACAAATTCTTAGTAGTTTATAAAACTCAGGTATAATATTGATTTAATCAAAAGGCAAAACTGGAGCAAAAGAATAGTCTTGGGCACAGTGTCTAAAGCAGACACACCTTAAACCAACTTTGGAATGCCTTATGATTCATGTCTCAACATGAACAGTTCTAATCACAAGGGAACCTTCTCCAATGCCCTCTGAGCAGTAGTAAAATAACACACAGACTATGTAATTTAAAGACTGCCTTACCACCTTAACATAGTGAATCAGAATATTTAGAATTATTGAAAACTGGCAAATTCAATAAAGGTTTAAATATTATGACAAGAACATGTTGAATAACCACTGCTATTTTCACGTTTTATTTATTTGTAATTTTTGTAGAGACAGGGTTTCGCCATGTTGTCCAGGCTGGTCTCAAACTCCTGAGCTCAGGCAATCTGCCCACCTCGGCCTCCCAAAATGCTGGGATTACAGAGGTGAGCCATTGTGTCCGGCAAACCATTGCTATTTTAAAACTAGACTATTTCTTAAACTCCTAAATAGCTTTCTCAGATAATAGTAGAAAGGGTACAATAAATCCAAAACAAACACAAGTCTGAAATTTTTCATCTGTAACCTACCTTAAGCTTATATATTAAATATATAATTATTTATAATTATATAACAATTAACAAACAATGTTTATTTCTCAAACCAAATAACTTTCTATAAAAAGAATATTTATACTGCTAGAACAAGAAACTGGCTGAACAAAAGCAATTGTCTGATAAATGGCTAAATAAGGTTTATTTTTACCATATTATGTTTCTAGAATGAAACAATTTTATAGCTAATCTGACATCTGTAATGTGACAACTGTCTTCTCACATAAATCTCTGGTAACTCTTTATACACTTTTGGGTAATACAGAAAAATGACAAATATTCCAGTTTTTAAAATGCAAAATATGTATGTAGAGAATGCATTAAAACTTTAAAAGAATTTTCACACGTTTGATATTTTGATATACATTGAATTCATAATTATTTTGCCCAATCCCCTAAAATTTCCAAAGAAAATAGACAAGCAAGGCCTTTTCTACCATATGAGAGGAAAAAACTAGCTACTAAAATCAGAGTATAATATATAACAACTTGCAAGTTCAAATATACCATGCATACTAGATTTTTCTCCTTGTTTACTTTTAGAAATTTTGAGAAGTTTTATTTAATTTTAAAAGAAAAAAACAACCACAGACAAAACCAGCTTATCATAAAAAAGCAAAAAGGGAAGTTAATGGTTAAACCCATGCATGCACCTAGCCTCTCAGCAAACCTCTCTGAAAGCCCCACAATATTGCCTTCTCAAACCATTTCATTGTCATAAATTCAGGAATAATATCCTAGCTGTAATATAGAAAAATGCCTGTAGTCCTATGCCCCGCCTCAGGGTGGACAAAAACTGGGTCATAAATGAATATTTGCTACTCACTCTTCAGTTTCCTTGTCTTCTGCTGAAGTGCCTGGCAAGTGTTCGATAATTCAGTATTTATAGTTTGAAGGTTCCGTTGTTCCGAAATTGCTTCCTCTAATTTATGCAGTAAAGACGTAGCTTTTTCACTGGCAGAGTGGGCTTCTTGATCTCGATCCTTACCCTGGATATGGATAGTTAGTACTGGATTGTAGCAGTGTGGCCAGGAAAGAAAGCAATGGAGTGCTCACTCTTATGATGCAGGCAAAACTGAAAATGTGTTTTTCTTCTCAGGGAAGTGATAAGCCTCTCCTGAACTTCTGCAATTCTGTGTTTGCATGGGCTCGGTATGCCTGAGCTATTTCTACAGCGGTTAAAGTCCTGATATGTCAAGTTGCCTCTTTCTGCAGAGTCGCCTCTTTCATCAGCAGGCTGTTGATACCGCCTCTCTTACAACTCCCCCTTTACTTCCTCTGCTCACTGTTAGTCGCTAGGGACTGAACTTGCAGTTCCTCTTTGCTTTACTTTTTTTGTTTGTTGTTGTTGTTCCTCCTCCATTTTTATTTCATGGTTTGCGGGGCATCTGAGGAGATGTCCCCTGAATCTAATGTAGCCATGAGCCCCCTACCTGCTCCTGCGCATCCTCCAGCCGTTGGCTGGTTTCTTGGAGCCTCTTCCTAAGGATGCCTTCCTGGTTGGCAGCATCTTCCTGTAGTTGTTTAATGGCTTCTAGTTGTTTCTGACTGGAGTTAAAAAAAAAAAAAAAAAAAAAAAGTCCAAACCACAAGTTGTCAGTGACATTTCAACTAAGAGTCACCCTGTGAAATTGTGACAAACTCAAACTTAACACCACTTCCTTAGAGATCAGAGGAAAAAGTGAAAGTATATAAGTATAAAATCTTAAGCAAAGCTTATTGGCCGCTTAGCCTGACACCCTCGCTTTACAGATAAGGACTTCTAGTTTCATCTTTTACACTGGTGTGTTCAGTTCCCACCAGCTGCATTCACAGCACTTAGCCTCAGTTGCCAGTTGCTCAGAAGATGGCTCTACAATGAGGTCAGGGTGACAGGTGCAACATTTACACATCACAGCTAGCTTTTACGAAAAAGAAAGGAATGGGGTAAAGGTGGGGGCAGGGAAAAGAAAAGGAAAGAGAGCTTTGTTTCATGACCTTAGCCTTTCTCCTTAAGGGTTGTCAATCATAGTATAAACATGTGCCACGAGCACAGGAAGGACCGCCCCCAGGCACAGATGAAACCTGGCGGTTGATATTTCTACTTTAGTCCTCTTTTTGCTGAAGCTTTTCTCCCCATCACCCTTCCCCACCACAGATCTCATGGTGCCTTTACGTTACACCTCATTTGGATCCAATTCTAATCTCTAAAACGTGTAAAAATGCACTTACTCTCTGTTAGCAGATGAGATTATTTAATGTGTGTTACATGCCAATACATCAATGATTATCTGGAAACTATTTGACTTGAATACGGACCTTAACTCAAAGTGGTGATAAATGTTGGGAGTTGCAAAACAACAAAGAAGACGTTGTCAGCTGTAGGCCTTGTGCATGCCTCTCAAACGTTAACATGTAGTCAGAATGCCACTGCACACTGGCACAAATCCAGCCCTGGTTACAAGAAGGACCACTTGAGAGGCAAGAATGGTCTCACAGAATGCTTACCATACTGGTAAACAAGCAAACAAAATCCTAAGCAAAAATAAAAACTGCCTACATCACCACAAGTTACACTGAGCATCCTTCAATAGCTTACAGTTGTCTCTCTCTCTTTTTTTTTTTTTTTTATTATACTTTAGGTTTTAGGGTACATGTGCACAATGTGCAGGTTTGTTACATATGTATCCATGTGCCATGTTGATTTCCTGCTCTCTCTCTTTTTAATTTGTGGCAGGAACATTTAACAGATTTACCCACTTAACAAATTTTTAAGTGTACAATACAGTATTATTAACCATAAGCATAATGTTGCACAGCAGATCTCTAGAACATCTTCATCTTCATAACTGAGACTTTACACCTATTAAGCAGCAACTCCTCGTTTCCCCTCCCCTAGCCCCTGGCAACCACTATTCTTCTATTTCTATGAGTTTAACTGTTCTAGATACCTCAGATAAGTGGGATCATGCAGTATTTGTTGTTCTGTGACTCACTTATTTTACTTGGGATAGCGTCCTCCAAGTTTATCCATGTTGTCGTATGTGGTAGAATTTCCTTCTTTTTAAAGGTTGAATAATATTCCCTTGTATTTATATACCAAATTTTCTTTATCTAATCATCTGTGGACATTCAGGTTGTTTCCAAATCTTGGCTATTGAGAATAATGCCGCAATGAATATGGGAATGCAAATAGCTCTTCCAGGTGCTGATTTTAATTATATTGGATAAATACCCAGAAGTGGGGTTCCTAGATCAGATGGTAGTTTAATTTTTAATATTTTGAGAAAACTCTGTAACTTTTTTTTTTTTTTTTTTGGGACAGAGTCTCCCTCTGTCTCCAGGCTGGAATGCACTGGCGTGATCTCGGCTCACTGCGACCTTCGGCTCCCAGGTTCAAGCGATTCTCCTGCCTCAGCCTCCCGGGTAGCTGGGACTACAGGCACGCACCACCATGCCCGGGTAATTTTTTGTATTTTAGTAGAGACGGGGTTTCACCATGTTGGCCAGGATGGTCTCCATTTCCTGACCTCGAGATCCGCCTGTCTCGGCCTCTCAAAGTGCTGGGATTACAGGCATGAGCCACCGCACCTGGCCCTCCATAACATTTTCTATAGTGCCTGCACCACTTTCCATTCCCCCAACTGTGCACTAGGACTCCGACATCTCTACATCCTCACCAACACTTTTTTTTTTTTTTTTTTTCGAGACGGAGTCTCGCTCTGTCACCCAGGCTGGAGTGCAGTGGCGCAATCTTGGCTCACTGCAAGCTCCACCTCCCAGGCTAACGACATTCTCCTGCCTTGGCCTCCTTCCCAAGTAGCTTTTTTTTTTTTTTTTTTTTTTGAGACAGAGTCTCGCTGTGTTGCCCAGGCTGGAGTGCAGCGGCACAATCTTGGCTCACTGCAAGCTATGCCTCCCGGGTTCCCACCATTCTCCCGCCTCAGCCTCCCGGGTAGCTAGGACTACAGGCACCTGCCACTATGCCCGGCTAATTTTTTTGTATTTTTAGTAGAGACGGGGTTTCACCTTGTTAGCCAGGATGGTCTCGACCTCTTGACCTTGTGATCCGCCTGCCTCAGCCTCCCAAAGTGCTGGGATTACATGCGTGAGCCACCGCATCTGGCCATCTTTTAAAATAATAGCCATCCTAACAGGTATGATACAATATCTAATTATAGTCTTAACTTGCATTTTCCTAATGATTAGTTATGTTGAGTATCTGTTTGTACACCTGTTTGGCCATTTATCGTCTTCTTTTGAGAAATGTCTATTCAAGTCTTTTGTCTAATTTTAAATCTAGTTATTTGTGTTTTTTTGTTGTTGTTCTTGAGTTGTAGGGGTTTCTTATATTATCTAAATATTAACCCCTTAAGTGAAGGACCTCTTCAAGGAAAACTACAAACCACTGCTTAAGGAAATCAGAGAGGACACAAACAACTGGAAAAACATTCTATGCTCATGGATAGGAAGAATCAATATCATGAAAATAGCCATACTCCCCAAAGTAATTTATAGATTCAATGCTATTCCCATTAAACTGCCATTGGCATTCTTCACAGAATTAGAATAAACTATTTAAAAATTCATATGGAATCAAAAAAGAACCCAAATATCCAAGACAATCCTAAGAAAAGAGAACAAAGCTGGAGGCACCACACTACCTGACTTTAGACTATACTACAAGGCTACAGTAATCAAATAGCATGGTACTGGTACAAAAACAGATACATAGACCAATGGAACAGAATAGAGAACTCAGAAATAGGACTGTACACCTGCAACCATCTGATCTTTGACAAACCTGACAAAAACAAGCAATGGGAAAAGGATTCCCTATTTAATAAATGGTGCTGGGAGAACTGGCTAACCACATGCAGAAAATTGAAACTGGTCCCCTTCCTCAGACCTTATACAAAAATTAACTCAATATAGATTAAAGACTAAGTGGAAAACCCAAAACTATAAAAACCCTGGAAGAAAATCATGCTGCTATAAAGACACATGCACATGTATGTTTATTGCGGCACTATTCACAATAGAAAAGAGTTGGAACCAACCCAAATGTCCAACAACGATAGACTGGATTAAGAAAATGTGGCACATATACACCATGGAATACTATGCAGCCATAAAAAAGGATGAGTTCATATCCTTTGTAGGGACATGGATGAAACTGGAAAACATCATTCTCAGTAAACTATCACAAGGACAAAAAACCAAACACCGCATGTTCTCACTCATAGGTGGGAATTGAACAATGAGAACTCATGGACACAGGAAGGGGAACATCACACTCCGGGGACTGTTGTGGGGTTGGGGGAGGGGGGAGGGACAGCATTAGGAGATATACCTAATGCTAAATGACGAGTTAATGGGTGCAGGAAATCAACGTGGCACATGGATACATATGTAACAAACCTGCACATTGTGCACATGTACCCTAAAACCTAAAGTATAATTAAAAAAAAAAAAAAAAGAAAAAAAGAAAAAGAAAATCCAAGCAGTAAAATTCAGGACATAGGCACAGGCAAAGATTTCGCGACGAAAACACCAGAAGCAATTGCAACAAAAGCAAAAATTGACAAGTAGGATCTAATTAAACTAAAGAGTTTCTGCACAGCAAAATAAACTATCATCAGAGTCAACAGACAACCTAGAGAATGGGAAAACATTTTTGCAATCTATCCATTGGACAAAGGTTTAATATCCAGAATCTGCAAGGAACTTTAACAAATTTACAAGAAAAAAATATTAAAAAGTGGTCAAGCCAGGCTCAGTGGCTCACACCTGTAATCCTAGCACTTTGGGAGGCTGAGGCGGGTGGATTGCTTGAGGTCAGGAGTTTGAGACCAGCCTGCCCAACATGGTGAAAGCCCGTCTCTACTACAAATACAAAAATTAGCTGGGTGTGGTGATGCGTGCCTGTAGTCCCAGCTATGTGGGGGGCTGAAGCAGAGGAATTGCTTGAACCTGGGAGGTGGAGGTTGCAGTGAGCCGAGATCGAGACCCTGCCATCACACTTCAGCCTGAGCAACAGAGAGAGACTCTGTCTCAAAAAAATAAAAAAATAAAAAGTGGGCAAAGGACAGGAACAGACACTTCTCAAAATAAGACATTCACATGGCCAACAAACATGAAAAAAAAAGCTCAACATCACTGATCATTAGAGAAATGCAAAATCACGATGAGATACCACCTCATGCCAGCCAGAATGGCAATTATTAAAAATCCCAGAAACAACAGATGATGGTGAGGTTGCAGAGAAAAAGGTATGCTTTTATACTGTTGGTGGGGTATAAATTAGTTCATCCATTGTGGAAGACAGTGTGGTAATTCCTCATAGATCTAAATAGAGGTAGAAATACCATTTGACCCAGCAATCCTATTACTGAGTATATACCCAAGGAATATAAATCATTCTATTATAAAGATACATGCATGCGTATGTTCACTGCAGCACTATTCATAATAGCAAAGACATGGAGTCAACCAAAATGCCCATCAGTGATGGACTGGGTAAAGAAAATGTGATACATGTACACCATGGAATACTACGCAGCCATAAAAAGGAACAAGGTCACGTCCTTTGCAGGGACATGGATGGAGCTGGAAGCTGTTATCCTCGGCAAACTAACACAGGAACAGAACACCAAACATCGCATGTTCTCACTTATAAGTGGGAGCTGAATGATGAGAACACATGGACACATTGCAGGGAACACCACACACTGGAGCCTGTCAAGCGGGTGAGGAGGGAGAGCATCAGGAAGAATAGCAAATGGATGCTGGGCTTAAATACCCAGGTGATGGGTTGATCTGTGCAGCAAACCACTACGGCACACATTTACCTACGTAAAATACCTGCAGATCCTGCACATGTATCCTGGAACTTAAAGGAAAAAACAAAAACAAAAAACAACAAAAAACCCCCTATCAGTTGTTTCGTTTACAAATATTTTCTCCCATTCCATAGGTTATCTTTTCATTGTATTGTATTCTTTGCTGTGCAGAAGCTTTTCAGACTGATGCAGTCCAACATGTCTACTTTGCTTTTTGTTGCCTGTGCTTTTTGGTGTCATATCCAAGAAATCTTGCCAAGACCAACGTTATGAAGCTTTCCCACATGTTTTCTTCTAGGTGTTTTCGGTTTCAGGTCTTAAATTTACATCTTTAATCCATTTTTAATTGATTTTTGTTTATGGTATAAGAGTCCAATTTCATTATTTTGTCTGTGGACGTCCAGTTATCCCTGCACCATTTGTTGAAGAGATTATCCTTTCCCTATTACATATTCTTAGCACCTATGTTGAAGATCAAGTGACCATCTATGCATTGGTTTATTTCTAGGCTCTCTATTCTGTTTCATTGGTCTATACGTCTGTCTTTATGCTAATACCATACTGGTTTAATTACTGTAGCTTTGTAATATATTTTGAAATCAGGAACAGTAATGTCTCCATCTTTGTTCTTTCTTCTCAAGATTGTTTTCAGCTATTCAGGGTCCCTCATGGTTCCATAAGAATTTTAGGATTTTTTTTCTATTCCTGTAAAAAAAATGCCATTGGAATTTTTGTTAGGGTTTGCATTGAATCTATAGATTGCTTTGGGTAGTATGGACATTTAAACAACATGAACTCTTCCAATCTAT